>NC_056750.1:752713626-753031126 GCF_019279795.1 Protopterus annectens
AGGAGTCAGAGCTTGACGTGGCAGAGTTGAAGATGTTAAGATTTGCACTGGGTGTGACGAGGATGGACAGGATTAGGAATAAGTATATTAGAGGGTCAGCCCAGGTTGGAAGGTTTGGAGACAAAGCCAGAGAGGCAAGATTACATTGGTTTGGACATGTGCTGAGGAGGGATGCAGGGTATATTGGGAAAAAGATGCTAAGGATGAAGCTGCCAGGTAACAGGAAAAGAGGAAGGCCTAAGATAAGGTTTATGGATGTGGTGAGAGAGGACATGCAGGTGGTTGGTGTGACAGAGCAAGATGCAGAGGACAGGAAGAAATGGAAACAGTTGATCTGCTGTGGCGACCCCTAAAGGGAGCAGCCGAAAGAAGAAGAAGAAGAAGAAGAAGAAGAAGAAGATCTCTCTTACTGTAAAATGTTTAGCTAGCATTTCATTTTCTGTGCCGGGGTTCACTTTTTGAAGAATGTTACTGATGTGTTTGTCTTTAACTGATAGGTTTTCTCATTTAACTGAACCATAACTGTCACTGATTTCAAATATGTCAATATTAATGGTATCAGCAATATTTTGTAATGATAACATAATTATTTCCCTGTTCCTTTCTTTCAGTTTATTGGTTATCAAGTTGGATGACTTGAGACCCTTTGACCAGAAGAACAGTGCTATATATTCCCTTTTTTCTAGAATAGCATAAAAGGGACACCAGCTTTAGTTTTTTGTCTTTAATGAGGTTTTGTAGTAGAATATCTGTGCATTTTTTCTTGCTTGCATTCACCTTTTAATCTGTATACTTACTTACTAAGGATGTTTTGGTAATGTGATTAGGTAGATCTTGCCTTCTTACCAATTTTAATAGAAAGGCCTCTCAACCTTGATGTTAAAATACTCTCAATATGAAAAATATGACGATTCATTTTTTATATCCTTCCATTAAGAACTTTTGAGTCTGTAATTCTTCTTCTTCATCATCATCAACTCCTTTTTCACATTTTTCTACATGGGGTCGGGGGGACGTGTCAACTGTCACCATTCTTTTGATTCGGTGCTTTGATACATTTTTGGTTATGCATTCTAAAAATTCTAAGGAGCTTACTGGTTCATAGGTAGTTACTAAGCATGTAGTCCAAGACACCATTGAGGAGCCTAGCCCAAATCCCCAATTCCCCCAAAGTACTCTCTGGTTAAGTAACTTGATTAAGGTCACAAAGTAGGCAAATGAAGTCTGAATGCCTGACTGTTTCATGTCTTTTCTTACACAAATTATCCACCTCTTTGCTGAATGCCCTCATATCCTCTTGTCTTCTTCCTGTCTGCCCCAAATCACCTTCATCAGATTGTTTTCTCCATTTCAGCACCTGTGCCTGTTCTCTCTGATCTCCTCTGCAACTAGAACTTCTTTAGCTCTGCTCTGATGACCTCATTTCTTCATCTCTTCCCACAGTATATATCCTATTAGCTGTTCCAGTTACTTCATCTGCATCACCTCTTGCTTCTTCAACTGCTCTGCCTTTACTGCCCAGGTTTCTGAACCATACAGTAGTACTGGTTGTACCACTGTTTTCTTCACCTTACTTTTCTGCTTCTTTGGCATTCTGCTGTCATACACTACCCTTGGCACTCTGTGCCAGTTGTCTGCCGCACCTCTTATTATAACTTTCACCTCTTCATTCAGACTTCCCTTCTCTTCAACCAACCCTCCCAGATACTTGAAGCTGTTAACCTGTTCCACTATTTTCCCTTGTATATCATTTCTCAGCTTCTTCTGATTTCTGCATTTGCTGCCATTACAATTGTTTTGTCTGTACTCAGTTTCACCCCATGTGCCTTACGTTTTTGCATTCCATTCTCTTACACTTTGCTGAAGTTTTTGCTCAGAGTCTGCCTGTAATTTCACATTGTCTGCATACAGCAACTTTACTGATCTGTTCCCTTTGACTTGTTTGCTTAATGTAGTCCTTCAATGTATGAACAGCAGTGGGCTCAGAGCTGAACCCTGAAGCACAACCACTCCCACTGGGAACCCATCGGTGAGACCGAACTTTGTTATTTCTTGAGTCATAGGGTCCTTGTACATAGCCTATTCTAATTCTAGGTAAAAGTTACTGGGACTTTGAATCACTGCAGCACTACTTCTTCTAGAGTGGACTGCCTCTTTTGTCATCATTGGTTGTGTCAGGGCAGTACAGCTTCTGTCAGACATTCTTCATTTAGAAGCTACTGGAAGTAGCCCTTTCATCTGCCTTTGATGTCTTGTGGACTGGTGAGCAGATCGTTGTTGGCATCCCTTATGGGGGTGTCTGACTATATTCTTTATCTTTCTGTCTTTGCCCTGGAACCTGATAGTTTCTTTGTGCCATGTACCAAGCCACTTTCCACATCCTGGTACAGTGCCTCTGATGCTTTGTTATTTGCTTCAGCACCTCCTCGTTAGACAACCACAATTTGTTCTTGACCTGATCCATGTTTTCTGTCTTCCACTTTTTCCTGCACTCCTTTCTATTGATGACTTCCTGGATTTCTGCATTCCACCACCAGCTTTCCTTATGTACCATATTTCCATACCTGGCTCAGCGACATATCTGTTTTACAGTCCTCACATATGATGTTTTGAGGCACTGTCATTCTTCTTCAACTCCACCTATTTCCTTTTCTCCCTGAGATGCTAGAGCCCTGCATTATTCATTGACCTCCTGTGCTTTCTCTCTAGTAAACTTCCAGGTCTTCAGACTGATCTCTGTTGACCTTATCGCCTTCTCTGACCACTGCTTTCAGTTGATTTTGTTTGTGGGCTAACTGTTTCACTGGGAATGACTTTTCAATTGCTGATTGTACTCCAGTGCCCTTTTCTTACTAACAGGAAGTGTACCTAAGTTGCATGTTGGCCACTCTTGTATGTGATCTTGTAACTATGTATCTTGCTGAACCATGTGTTGACCACCATTGAGCCATTTTCCAGACAGAAGTTTAGAACTGCCTCTCAGTCTTTATTCCTATTTCCCCACCTATGTGGACCCAGGCAGTCCTCATATCCTGTTCTATCTGTCCTGATACGTGCAATCAAATCACCCAATTCATGTTGTCCTGTTTTATCTAGTAGGTCCTGCAACTGTTGTCTGAATGCACTCTTTTCCTCACTATCATAACCCTGATGTGGGGCGTAGGCTGCGATTGTTAATAGTATCCTATCCTTATCCTGCAGTTTGATTGCCATGAGTCTGTTACTAATTTTGATGACAACCCTCGCTGTCTTTCAAAGCCTCTTGCTCACTACAATTTCCTCACCCATTTTAGTTTGTCTTCCTTTGACTCTGGATCCCAAGCAAAGTGGCTTTGCTATATGCCCTTCCATCTTGTCACCTGGACAGAGAGGATGCCCAACCTCCTCCTTACCATCATATCATCCACTTCTAAGCTGCATCCTACCAATTAACCTATGTTGAGTGTACAATCTTTAGTTCATGTTTGTCAGGTTGATTGGTTTTATGTCCAGCCTTAGCTCAAGAGAGCAATCACAGGTAACTCATGCTGGTCAACTGGACACTGGCCAGCCAGTAGCTTATTGATCCAGGGCTGCTGAGATTTATGGTGGGTACACACTGGACAACAGGGAAACATAGATCCCTCCCACCATTAGCATGGTCCCTGGCATAGGTTGGAGTAGGCTTGGTCCTCAATCCTCTTATCACCAGCAAATACCCATGCCCATTTTTCATGATATTTGTCAATATTTTGAAGTTTAGATATTTTTTTGTTGATATTTCTGTTGTCAATAGCTAGTTTAGATATTGAGTAATATACACCCATATAGCCATTGTTAGTCCATATTGGCTCGCACAGAGGCAGGCTTGTTTAAGTTGGACATTTTCAGCACTGTTACTCCTGACTCACAATTACTTGGCCACTCACCTTATAGTTTTGTGCTGCAAAATAGCACAGCGTTGCAAACCTTAGGCATTGACTCAGCTTGTTATACATGAAGGAAGAAATTGCTGTGCTGGTGTGGTAGCCCATTAGTTATTCCTGTCTTTTAGATGCAGTGTGAAAGATTCATTTTCCATCCTTGGTAACTTTCTCTATAGTTTGCCAATTCTCCTTCGGTTTGTGGTAATTTTCTCAGGATACTGTGGCTTCTTCAAAAAATTGTTACATCAATAAATTGACATTTTTTTTTCATTTTGCAGTACTGACTGCTGAAGATGTTTTCTTGTTTTCATTCAACTGTCTGAAATTAAGTTTGAAATACTTCACTATTGATATCTCTTCATCATCATCATTATTGTTATTTCCATCATCATCATAGGTTCATAGGTTCATAGGTTCATAGGTTCATACTAGGCTATCTGCCCTGAGGCAATTATAAGCCTAGCCCGATTCTGTATGGCTTACGCCACCCCTTGATTTGAGTATACTGTGCCCCTTAAGGTTTAGTTTACTGTGCCTCTGTCTAATAGTGACACGGGAGTAATTTCTGGGACAAACCTACGATCCCCCATCCACCTATCGAGATTCTTCTTGAAGAGATTCAGTGAGGTGCTCTGCCTCACATGAACTGGAATTCTATTCCAGAGCGAAGGGAGCCTCTGGGTTATGAACCTGTCCCTCCAGCAAGTTCTATTTATTTCTGTGCTGAGGTTCAAGTCCCTCGAGCGTGTGGCTCTAAGGGATTTAGATTTACTGAGGTGGAGCATGTCCATTAATTCTGGATTTGACAAAGCTTTGTATGTCAGGCATAGATCGCCTTGAAGTAGGCGGTATGCAACTGAGTAGAGCTGGAGGTTTTTTAACCGAGCAGCATATGGCATCTGTTTGAGACCCTTGATCCTCTTGGTGAGATACTTTTGGGGTCTTTCTAATTGCTGCAGGTGTCGGGTAAGGTACATCCCAAAAGGGGCATTGTATTCTATGATGGGCCTGATGAGGGATGAATAAAGGGGCACGATTACCTCTCTTGATCTAGATGTGAAACCCTTCGTGATGAGGTGGGCTATGTAGAAGGTCTTTCTAACCACTTTGGCAATGTGGTTTTCAAAGGAGAGATTGCTATCAACTTGGGTCCCCAGGTCCCTAATAACTTTCTCTGTACTTAATGGGTTTCCGCCTATGTGGTAATTTGTGGGCACATTGTTTTTGCCAAAGGGTATGACTATACATTTTTTGGCATTTAGCTTTAGACCATGGTGCTGGCACCAGTTATCTGTCTCTGTGAGACCTTTTTGAAGGATGTTTGTGTCAGCTGGAGAGTTGATTATGGTGCCCAGTTTGCAGTCATCTGCGAACTTGGTGAGCCATAGTCCTCCCACGTTTGCCTGTACCTCGGAAAAGTATATACCGAACAAGAGTGGTCCCAGGACAGAACCCTGTGGGACGCCACTTGTGACTGGTTTTGAGTCTGACATGGCTCCAGCAACTCTCACTCTGTGGGTTCTGTCTTTGAGACAGTTTGCGACCCATCTTGTGACATAGGGATTTATATTTAAGCTGGATAGCTTATCTATGATGCCCAAGTGGGGTATTGTGTCAAATGCCTTTGCAAGGTCCAGATAGGCTGTGTGGACTACCTTCCCTTCATCTATGGCTTTGGTGACTGTTTTGAAGAAGTCAACCAGGTTCAAAAGGCAGGATCTGCCCTTGAAAAAGCCAAACTGGGTAGTATCTAGTGTCTGTAGGTCCCCAATGTCTTTGTTTATGAGCTCCATGATGATCCTCTCCATAGCATTGCAGACTAAGCTAGTCAGGCTTATGGGGCGATAGTTTCCAGGGTCCGTAGACGCTCCACCTTTGTGGAGTGGGACCACTGTTGCTGTACACCATTCTGTGGGCACATATCCTGTAGTGAGGCTGAGATTGTATAGCTGTTTTATTTGAGGGATTAGTTCCTCTTGGAGTTCATGTAGGACGCAACCTAGGATGCCATCTGGTCCCATGGAAGCAGTGTTTTTTGCTTTGGAGAGAGCAGCCTTCACCTGAGCATCAGAGATGTTTGGGAGGCAGCCCTGTGCTGAGATAGATACTTGCTCTTTTGGGGGGAGGGGGTGGAGAAGGTTGCACTGAACCTGTCTGCCAGGATATTGGCGATGTCTGTGGGTTCAGTGTATTTTTTGTTGTTTAGAATCAACTCAGAACAAGTCTGGGAGTTGCATCCCAGGTGTCTAACATAACTGAAAAAAGCCTTATGATTGTCTTTGGTGTCCTGTGCAATTTTTCTCTCAAAGCTGGCCTTGGAGGATTTTATGAGGGATCATAATTTTTGCTAGTACTGATCAGAGATGCCTTCCCTATTAGGGATTTTGCTCTATCATGTAGTAGCTTCCTCCTTCTGTTGTACAGTTTATTTATGGCAGGGGTCCACCAGACTGGACGCCTGCCTTTGGATGATTGGGTCTTGGTTTTGTTTGGGATAGCATGATCCATGCATTCCTGGAGATGTCCGTAGAATGTGTTTATATAGGATTCTGCAGTTTGGGCCATAGTTTCCACCGGCCCTGGGGCCTTGAAGGATTCCACTTCAGTTTTGAGAAGTGAGAAGTTCGCTTTTGAGAAGTTTTTCACTGTGGTTTTCTGGGCTGGGGGTGGGGTCAGGATGTGGACATCCAGTGAGATTAATTTATGGTCTGATCTTACCAATGAGGGATATACTTCTGGTGTGGAGCATAGAGTCCCCATGTTGGTAATGATCAGGTCTAGTATGTTGTCCCCTCTTGTGGGAGTGGTGACTAATTGTTCCATAGCATTTGAGTGTATAATTTCCAGGAACCTTTGGGCTAAGGTGCTGGGGCTTGAGTAGTGCTCCCAGTCAATGTTTGGGTAGTTGAAGTTGCCCAATATAATGGTGTTCGGAGAGATCTTCATGTTCTCCAATGTTTTCAGGAAAGCCGAGTGGGATTCCTGACTTTGAGAGTGTGGTCTGTAGGATGCTATAAACTGAAAAGCAGTCTTGCCCACTGTTAGTTGCACATGGATGGTCTTCAATACTTGCAATGCCACTAACCTGGAGGTGTGGATATCCTTGATAAATATGGAAACTCCCCCTCCTTTTGTGGTTCGGTCCGGGTTTTGGGGCCGAAAAGCATGATATGAGGTATAGCCTGGTAGTGCTGGGGTGCTCTCTGGAGCCTTGAACCAGGTTTCTGTCACTACACAGATATCGATGTTCTCCATACTGAGGAGAGCTTCAAGTGCGTGCATCTTGAGGTTAAGATTTCTGGCGTTTAGCAGCATTACCCTTAGTTTCTTGTTCCTTGTGCTGTCTATGGGGGTGGGTTTGACTTTTGAGCCTTGCCTAAAAAAGGCACTATAGGGGTGGCAAGAGCCTTTGCCAATATCCGAAAGCCCAGTGGTGACAGATGCAAGCCGTCCCTAGCGAAACGTGGCTTGTCGAGCATGTCATCCCAGGCTGACAGACACTGGATCCCCTTTGAATGACACCAAAATTTTAGCCAATTGTTAAAATCGATCATTTTGTCTTTGTACTGTGGCATCATTCTAGGTGAGGGTAAGATGCTGCTCAAGGTCAGGGTCATACCAGCCTGGGCTACATGATCAGAGAGCTCCTCTATGTCTCCTTTCATGTAGTCCAGGGAGGTACGTCTCAGGTCATTCACACCAGCATGTACAATGACTGAGTGCTTGCATTATGTGGCGGATCCTAGCACCCGACAGGCAGCTCACCGTGACCTTCTCTTTATTCAGCCTGGTGAGTGGGACGTCAGTGTGTCTGACAATAGAGTCACCTATTACAAGAGTATCAGGTGTGTTATTCAGCCTTAAGGGCTGTGGCTGCTTGGCACACTGACTTTGTGGGCTATGTGTTGTGCGTGTTTTGTTTTGAGGTAGCATTTGCTTGGATGTCTGCTTTGGAGGTCTCTCTTGCTTAGGTAGATTTTTATTTAGAGCCTCTGAGTATGTTTTTGTGTATTTATGTGTTTGGTTCGCTGATTTGGTGGGACTATGTGATACTAGAATTGTGTTGTGTGAGGTTACCTTCTCCTTCTGACTGGTTACACCAGTTTTGAGATGAGAGAGCTCAGCCTCCAGTTTGGCTAAATAGTTGTATCTCTCACATATATTTGAATCTGTTTGGAGGAGGAGAGGGTTGTCCGTGTACATGAGACAGTTGTAACATTGCCTCAAAATTCCCAGATTCACCAGCTGCACTGGAGAGGAAACCATTGACTGACCTTTGGACATGCTAGAGTAAATATAGGGAAACTGAATTTAAGATGGACCAATAGGGGACAGGGTAATCGTAGAGAGTATAAGAGTAAGTAGTGCTTATGGTTTAATAGTGCTAACTTGTAGGATTACTTAATTGGACCAGTGAAGGACCTTAGAATGAGAATATGGTGTTTAAATTGAGAGATAGAGCAGTTCTAAGGGAAAAAGTGAAGAGCAGATTTTGTGGAGCCAGGAATAGTTTAAACCCAATTAGGTGGCACTGCCCGCTGTTGCACTATGCACAAAACCGAGCAAAAGAGGGTTTTAAGAGAGGAAGATGAAGGAGTTTTGGAATTGACCCAAAATGGCCAATAAAACTACAGTTTCAAGTCAGTAACCACTCCCACAGGGGCAGGCAGGCTGCTCAATGTTTTTCACTGCCACTGATCAACAGAGACTTCCCTTTAGCCCAAGCAAAAATGGCCTCACAGAAACTTACAAACAGTTCAAGAACAGCAAGCCTGTAACTGAACTTTTTTAAATCTCAGAAAAGTGGGAAAAAGCAAGATTTTTTTTTGTTTTTTTTTTTCAGAGATAGCAGAGGTTCACAAGTATTAACAAGTTATAACAGTGCAGTAAATGACCCCACACAAGAGTGCTAGGCCAAAGACAGATAAAATGCAAGTTTTGAGAAAAAAACGATTTTAAAAATAAGTGCAAACAGGAAATTCAGTAAACAGCTTTAGGTTGTGCTCTAAATACAGTTACTAATGCAGAAATCAAGTTTAACAAGCCAGCAAATGCTCAAAATAGGTGGCTATGCAGAGAAACTTAGCAAATAAATAGAGGAAAATACTTAAAATCTCAAAAGTGGCTCCTTTCTTCTCTCAGCGTTTTCTCCTCTTGGTGGGTGCTTCACCAACAGCCAACAAGCCTGAAAAAACACCAAAACCACGAGGCAACCAGGTTTTAAGAGAGGAAGATGAAGGAGTTTTGGAATTGACCCAAAATGGCCAATAAAACTACAGTTTTAAGTCAGTAACCACTCCCACAGGGGCAGGCAGGCTGCTCAATGTTTGTCACTGCCACTGATTAACAGAGAGACTTTCCTTTAGGTCAAGCAAAAATGGCCTCACAGAAACTTACAAACAGTTCAAGAACAGCAAGCCTGTAACTGAACTTTTTTAAATCTCAGAAAAGTGGGAAAAAAGCAAGATTTTTTTTTGTTTTTGTTTTTTCAGAGATAGCAGAGGTTCACAAGTATTAACAAGTTATAACAGTGCAGTAAATGACCCCACACAAGAGTGCTAGGCCAAAGACAGATAAAATGCAAGTTTTGAGAAAAAACGATTTTAAAAATAAGTGCAAACAGGAAATTCAGTAAACAGCTTTAGGTTGTGCTCTAAATACAGTTACTAATGCAGAAATCAAGTTTAACAAGCCAGAAAATGCTCAAAATAGGTGGCTATGCAGAAAAACTTAGCAAATAAACAGAGGAAAATACTTAAAATCTCAAAAGTGGCTCCTTTCTTCTCTCAGCGTTTTCTCCTCTTGGTGGGTGCTTCACCAACAGCCAACAAGCCTGAAAAGATGCCAAAACCATGAGGCAACCTGGTTTTAAGAGAGGAAGATGAAGGAGTTTTGGAATTGACCCAAAATGGCCAATAAAACTACAGTTTTAAGTCAGTAACCACTCCCACAGGGGCAGGCAGGCTGCTCAATGTTTTTCACTGCCACTGATCAACAGAGAGACTTCCCTTTAGCCCAAGCAAAAAATGGCCTCACAGAAACTTACAAACAGTTCAAGAACAGCAAGCCCATAACTGAACTTTTTTAAATCTCAGAAAAGTGGGAAAAAAGCACAATTTTTTTTTTGTTTTTTTCAGAGATAGCAGAGGTTCACAAGTATTAACAAGTTATAACAGTGCAGTAAATGACCCCACACAAGAGTGCTAGGCCAAAGACAGATAAAATGCAAGTTTTGAGAAAAAAACGATTTTAAAAATAAGTGCAAACAGGAAATTCAGTAAACAGCTTTAGGTTGTGCTCTAAATACAGTTACTAATCATCATCATCATCATCACTGTTTTCTGAAACACTTGTCCTGGTAAGAATTGTGCTACTAGAAAGCCGAAAAGGGTAGACTAGACTTTTCTATCCCCAGCAACCTTCCATCTTGTCCTGTGGGATGTCCTGCTATCTCCAGGAAAGCTAAGAGCTATAATACCTCTCTCTAACTATAAATGCACTACAATAACAGTATAATAATGTGCCCTTAGTCTGCCCAGAGGCTTCTTAACAGTGTACTGTACCTAGTGCATCTCCTAGGAGAAGTGTCAAGGATGCTGAGGTCCTCAGCCTGTCTTAGAGTCTACCCAGCTACCTATTGTTAATGTGTCTTGTGTCTGTGATCTCATACTTTCAGTAACCTCATGACTATATGTGAGGATGTTGACACATACTGACCAGTAAAATGATAGATTACAACATAGCCTGATACAATACCTGTAGTACCCCTCTATTCCCACTACCCTCACTTGTAAGCAAGGCCCTAACATACTTTAAATCCTCCATCTGAGGTAACTGTACCATCTCACCTGAAGAGACAGCATTTCACTTCTTTTTGCTGGAAATTCTTGCTCTCTTGATTTGGAGGTACTGATTTTCATTCAAACCACTTCCCATGCAGCAATGAGTCAATCTAGTAAATATTGAGAGTTCATTGTCTGTTGAGGCTAAGATGGCAATATCATCTACAAACAGCAAAGATACAACCACCATATCCTCAGTCTAGAAGGCTCCAAATCCGGGCTGTACCCTATGATCCTGGTCCATGAAAATCACAAACAGGAGGGAGTGTGGTATGCACATCTTGATGGACTGTGATGTCCATTTTGAATATATTTACTTTAAAGGCAATAATATAGACACAATATATTGGATCAGCTGGACAGGAAAACAAGAAAAAAGCTTCATTCTTATCAAATGATTTATAAAATCAGTGTATACCAAGATTAGATATTCCTCATTCTGAAGGAAGAACAGGCCTCCTTGAAACTGATTATATGAGATCTACAACCATAGGACTGCATACATATCTGCTGACCTCACAAGATCCAAAGATAGAGAAAGTTTTAAAACATGAGGAGAGTAAGTCTAAGATGACTTCCCTGCTTAGTTTAGCAGAAACATATCAGTGTGAAGTGGGAATGGAAATCAAAACAGAAGTAGATAAAAATCAGGCAGTAAGTGAATGTACCAAAAAAAAAATGTGAAGGATCAAATGCGAATGCAAGAAATGTGGAAAATGAATAAATATAGTTGCAAGTACAGAAAACTCCTTGTACAACCTCATGTTGATCAGGATCTAATGCAGGAATGGTTAAGGAGAGGTGAATTTAAACCAAAAGATGAAAGGTTAATATTTACAACCTCATGGGGTAGTGCATGCATTGTGATACACAACAGTGGGAAGTATGTTCTTTAAACATGCTAATGATTTTAGTTATTCATTTTATTTCCTTTTGTGGACTTAGTCCCACGAGACATGGCCTATATGCACTGTGACATTTGTACTTTAAGGAATAAGCTGTAGAATGAGAAGCTAATGACTGATGAGTGGAAGAAGAATATGTGTAAGTACTAGAGTCATTGATTTATGGTTATTTGAAAAATAAAAATCCATTTCCATGAGTGGAAAATCCAGAAATTATAGTAATTGTAAATTGTTAAGACTTTTCAGTCACTGCCATGATTCTACAAAAATATATAACTACCCACCAGGGGCAGTTGTGTTCTTATAAGTGTAGAAAACCATCACACTATACTAGCCAACAGTTTCATTCACAGTGGATGATTACCTGTGAGACCTTTATAACACATCTACATTCTAGTGTGTTGAACCAAATGGGTGTTTAAAATGAAGTGAAAATGGCTGAAATGAGACAACCCACCAAACAGGTTTGTTAACACAATTTTGTTGCGTATGAATTTACATGGGGTTAGCATTAGCACCTACATTTGTGAACTCTCTTACAAATAGTATTTAAAGGAAGGGGGGCCCATTTCAGTGTTATACACTCAGTTGTGCACTATTTCTTTCCCAGCTCTACTTAATTTATGGCTGAAATAACAACAAACGGTCCTCTTCCCTTTCCCAGAGCTGCGAGAACATTGACACATCTCTGAGGTATCTGTGTATCAAAGGAATGATTTAGTAAAATCTGTGAATGAAAATAGCAGCTCTGATCACAGTCTCTCTTATAGATTTTTGAAAGGATTATCTTCTTCCATCAGTCATCTTATTTTTAAGGACGTCTTCCACTTTGTTACATCAGTTCAGTGTGTGGTTATGGTTGCAAAGTGAGGCATAAACTCCTGCAGTACTCATCCAACCCAAGGAATGCCTTTCCTTGTTTTCTTCAAATTTGAAATGGTTCAGTCTCTCATGACCTCCATGGTCTCTGCTTTGTGTTTGACTATTCCTCGGACTATCATCTACCTCAAGTACCAAATTTCAGTAATGACAAGTTTGCTAGTAGAAGCATTAACATCTAGCTTAGCTGTTTTCAGTGTGCATCTAAAACACATCTGAATTTCATTGAAATGGGAAACTCAGACTTCAAAGAAAATGACAACATTATCTAAATTAGTTGAGCTGAACCCATAATTAGCCATTGTTTGATCAGTGTTCTATTTATTTATTTACTGACATTTGATTACCAGGAAATTGCAACTGGGTAGGAGCCCATTTTCAGTGGAGGCCCAGGAAGAAAAACTCCAAAGTATTACAAAACATTTTTAGAATAATAATTTTACAATCTTCACAAATAATACAAAAAAAAATCTACAGTTTAAATAATTATACCAAATTAGACATAATATGAAAACATTGGTTAAGAACAGATACAAGTTATATGACAATGGTTTAATATTAAGAGAACTTTTAGCCAGTTTATAGAAAAATTAAAGTTAAGTTAGAATAATACAAACAGGAACTGCAATATGAAATGAGAGAAAAGCAGACTTATGGTATATTTAGAGAGCAAGCCAGATGAGAGGAATTGATAGAAGTAAGAAAGTGAGTGAACAAGGGAGGTATAAGGTGTGAATAGGTATTAGTTCACATTTAGGGATATACTGTATTCTGTTATTGAGAAAGTAGAAAGAGAACTTTAGGCTAGTTAGTCTTTCAGAATGGTTTTGAAACATGGGGGGGGGGATTGACTTGATGGATGCAGGTAAGGAGTTCCGGGTTTTAGCAACATGGTATGAGTATAGGCAATGCCCAGCAGATTTTATAGGTTTGTGGACATACAGGACTTTTTGGCCATTGGATTGTAATGTCTGACTGGGAACATAGTTGTATAGGATATTATTTAGTGCTGGACAAGCAGATGGATGCTGGAAAAATTTTATAGGGGTCAAGAAGTTGTGTATATGTTAGTTGATGGGGAAGTTCTAAATGGGGTTTTAAATCTTGAGCAATGAGTTGCTGAAATGTTGCAGAGACATCTTGCAACCCAAAGGGGAGAACTGTATATCTAAACCAGCTGTGTGGAAAGGATGTTTTCTCTCTGACATCAGCTGTTAAGGGAATTTGCCACTACCCTTTGTCAAATCCTGTGTAGAAAAAAATATTGTCTGTTATAGTCTTTCTATTAAGCCATCCACTTTAGACATGGGTAAGTATCAAATACGGAGATTCTGTTCAACTTCCTGAAGTCATTACAGGGTGAGCTGGCCCCATCAAATTTTGGGACTAATACTTTGGGGCTTCACAATTCAATTTAAGATTCCTCTGCTACTGCCATCTTAAGCAACTTGTTTCATTTTGTTCATATAGTTACTCGTTCTATGATTCTGGCATTCTATATGGTTATAAGTTAACCTTCTCTGCTGAAGAAGTCTCAGTTTTGTGTTGAAACAAAGTTGTTCTCCCAGGCAGTTCAGAAGACACAACTTTGTAAGAGAAATTCTTTTTATTTCCTATTTCTGTTGTTTGGATAGCTTATCATCAGTTTGAACTGCGGGCATAGTAATCAGTTCTCTTTCTTTTCCACATTCACTAATCTCTGCTGTTAACCTAACTACTAACGTTTGTACTTCCTTCTGTGGTTCCAAAATGTCGATGTGTATATCTGTTCAGATCTTCTCTTCCCTGTCTGTCTAATTCTGTAGTTTACCCTATATATTTTCTCTGTTATTTTAAATGGACACTGCCATTTAGCCAAAAAACTTTCTTCTGAAGGAACCAAAACATGGTCTCAACCTTTAAAATTCTATTGCCACTGCATTTCTATTCTATAGCCCATGTGGTTTAGCTTGAGCTTTATCTTTGTTTCTCTGCACTACAGGCAGGTTTCCCTGTAAGATTTAATAGTCTCTGAGGGCCTCTGCCATATCATAATTCAAAAAGACTGAATAGAGTCAAGAATGTGGCACATCTGTAATGGCAAATAAGAGCTATGGCATTAACTTGTCTTAGTTTTTGTCATTGTCCTCAATAACTTGTCTTAGCATGGAATGTATTGTTTGGTTAAAATACTGTACCTAGTACATCTATCTATTTAACCTTAAAATACTGAAACAGCTGGTGCGCTATTCTGGAAAGTACTAACAAGTTTTCTGGCTACAGATTTGCCATTGGCTTTATATAATGAGATAGTTTCTAGGTATTTAGTTACATAGTTCAAAATATCCAAAATATATTGAAAGCTGGCTTTTACCAATGACCCCACCATGCTCATTGCAATATGTTTGAATGGCACCTGTGGGATAGGCATCAGAATTTAATGATTTTAAAGTCTGATTGAGGGGCTTGCATTCTGCTACTCAGGGCATCAAACACAGGAGTTCTCAATTTTTTTTCATTATCCCTGGCCAATGAAATTTTGCTAGGATTTGTGCTTTAGTCTTGTGCATTCCTAGGTGTCCCCAGCAAATGTTTATATGCTGAATTCAACGCTTAACTAATTGTTACATTTATCTCTCTCTCTTTCTCTCTAAGTGCCCACCTGCTACTTTGAATTCTCACTTTGTGGGACTTGGCAGAAAGTTTACAGTTCAACCCGACATTTTCAAACTGCTAGCTTCATTCTTCAGAACATTCTCTTTCAGTGAATGATCCCTTTTGTTCAATTCTGGTAGTCACTTCACCTCCCTGTTTTGCAACTTTTTCTGGCTACAGTGACTCTTTTACTCCTACTCCCTGCTTTGTAGCACTTCCAATTCATTATATTTTACTGTGCAGGACTCTTATTACTGGTTCTTTTAGAAACGCATTTTGATGTACGTCTTTAGCTATCGCAAATTTTGCTTTTCTTTGTATTCCTGACAACTTTTTGTATGTTTAGGGCTTTCTAAGAGTACAGAGTGGACTTTAGAAGGATTACTATGAGTGGTAAGTCCATTTTACCCTATGCAGTAACCATTTACAGTTAAGAAACAACCCTAAATGCTAAGGAAGCCCTCTGGGGAACTAATTACCATGTGCACTGCCCCTGGAAATGCCTGCAGAAAGACATTTCCCCAGCTATGCAAATTGCTTGGCTTTGTAAGTTATCTTGGCCAGCTGTGTTAATGAACACATCTAGAAGTTCATGTTCATTCATTACTTCTAATGGGTGAGGCAGCATTAAAGGTAAGTGCTGAGGAGTTTAGTAGCAAGGTAGTGGTGGGAGTGAGTGTGTGTGTGTGTGTGTGTGTGTGTGTGTGTGTGTGTGTGTGTGTGTGTGTGTGTGTGTGTGTGTGTGTGTGTGTGTGTGTGTGTGTGTGTGTGTGTGTGTGTGTGTGTGTGTGTGTGTGTGTGTGTGTTGTGTGCATGCAAAGGGATGATTGGCCTTAGGTACATGTGTATGACTGTGTGTCCACCTGGTGGTAGCTGAGGGGGGATTGGTTTAGGTGAGTGCTGTGTGTGTGTGTGTGTGTGTGTGTGTGTGTGTGTGTGTGTGTGTGTGTGTGTGTGTGTGTGTGTGTGTGTGTGTGTGTATGTGTAATAAATATAACAATAAGACATTTCACCAGAGTGGTTCTAGAGGGGAGAAATAATACCTGCTTGGATTTCTAAATCCACTTCTGTCAAAGTAAGAATCATTATTAAACAAAGAAAGACTCTCTACAACAGGCATCTCTAAATGAGAATGCAAAGTAAAACTGAAGATACATCAGTTGCAGAGAGAGAGAGAGAGAGAGCAACCTTGAAAAGTGAAAGACATACCTCCATAGTCCCCTAGACTAATGACAAATCCTGCAGTACTGAAGACGAGCACCAGACACCAAGGATACTCTTTATATTTATTTTAGTTTATTTTATTTTACATTTGTTGACCGGGCTAGTCCAACTGGATATATTTCCATTTTGAGTAGAGGCCCGGGGAGAAAAGCTCCAACATAGCACAGAATGAAATATCCAATTGTATAACAAATAAAATAATAAGTATTTGAAATAAAGAAGAAGGTTATTAAAAAGTACAATACTAAAAAGGTGAGTATAAAGTCATATATCAGTCATGTAATCATATGATACGTGAAGATACACTACAGTTCATTGTAGTTAACATAAATGCTTGAGGTTATATAAGTTTTACAATGACCAGATTTTAGCATACAGAGGGGTATGTAGAGTATGATTATGTATCCATAGGCAGTAAGAAGATAAAAATGGGATAGGTAGTAGATTAATCTGGGTTAGTGCAGGGGCATAACCAGAGTGATTTTAGGTGACTTTTGAGTTTTTGCTTAAAGAGTGACAGTGAAGGTAGTAGTGTTAGGTCGGTAGGTAGAAGGTTCCAGTGTTTCCCAGCAGTATTGGAGAATAGGCTGTCGCCTGACAAGTTATTGGACTTACTTATGCTAGCACGTAGTTTGCTCGAAGAGCGTAGGGAATTTAGATTATTATAAGGGGTAATGAGGTTAGCAAGTATTGGAGTATTATTTGGTTGGTAAAATATTTTATGAGCAATGGTGAGTTGGGAATAAGTTAGCACGTTAGAGAGTTCAAGCCAGTCTAGCTGCTTTAGATTCAGACAGTGGTGTGTTCGAAATGCATTTCCAGTGGCAAATCTGGCAATATTGTTATAGGAGTTAGACAGTTTGAGAAGATTATTTTTCTTTAGATTAGTATAAATAGGAGAAGCATAGAGAAGAGTTGAGACTGAGTGTGAGTGGGCAATAGTGGTTCTAGCTATGGGAGTTAAGAAGGGTTTGATTCGATATAAGGAGCCCATTTTTCTGTTCACTGTTTGAATGGTGTTATTTATATGGTTATCGAAGTTGAGGTTGTTGTCAATTGTAACTCCTAATAGTTTGGTAGTAGGATCGGGAAAGATGAGGGTACCATTGTTAGATTTAATAGAGAAGTTTATGGGAGAGGACCTATTGGTAGGTGTGAAGAGTAGAAGCTTGTTTTTTTGGCGTTTAAATGGAGACAGCGTTTCTGGAACCAGTCTTCTACTGAGTTGAATACTTTTTGAGTAAGAGAGTGTAGATCAGAAGTGGAGTTGGCAGAACATATAAGTGTGGAATCATCGGCATATTGAACACATGTAGCTTCAGGGAATGCTACATGAAGGTCGTTGATGAATAGTGAAAAAAGAAGAGGTCCTAAAATGGAGCCCTGGAGGACTCCAAGGGTGACTGGCAGGTAGGATGAAAGTTTATTTTCCCAGAGAACTGCCTGTTGCTTATTGTTAAGGTAAGATTTTAACCATTGTATAGCTGGGGTATCTACAGCAAGAAGTTCAAGAGTATTTATAAGCAGTGGATGATTAACCATATCAAAAGCCTTTGAAAGGTCGATGAAGAGAGCAGAAGAGAGGATGTTGTTATTACGATTCCTATAAATGGAGTCAGTGAAAGAGAGTAGAGCGGTGGTAGTGCTATGAAATGGCCTAAAGCCATGCTGGCACTTAGCCAGTATGTCATGTTTAGTTAGGTGGTCTAGTAGCTGGTGGTGAATGCACTTTTCCATGACTTTAGCTAGAGGTGATAGCAGAGCTATTGGTCTATAATTAGAGTAATCATAGGATTTACCACCTTTATGTAGGGGGATGATGTGGGAGATTTTCCAGATGTCTGGAATAATTCCTTCATTAATGGTTCTGTTAAGTAGGATGGATATGGGGAAGGCAATAACTTTGGCTGCTATTTGTAAATATTCAGAAGGTAATTGGTCGGCTGAAGGAGTGCAAGGCTTAAGTTTTAGTAAGATTTTATAGATGAAAGTGGTTGAGATAGGCTGAAATGTAAATGTTGGTAATGATCCAGCTAAGGAAGATGGGAGTCTTGTGTTATCAGTGGAAAGCTGGCAAGCTAGGGATTGTATAGTTTCTGTAAAGTAGGTGTTGAAGTTGTTGGCTATTTGATTTGGGGTATTTTGATCAGCATCATGAGGGGCTGGTGTGCTAGAGTGACCAGGGTTGAGGAGCCTATTAATGTTAGTCCAAAATTTTTGAGGATTGTTCTGGTGTGTTTGTTGTAGCTTACAACAGTAGTTCTTTTTGTCAGAGAGTATAGCTTTTTTAGTTATGTTTCTTAGCTGTCTAAAAGTTTGTTGTTCAGGGGAAGTTCTGTTAGTTCTCCATTTAGCCCAAGCTTTGTTTATAAGTAGAATTTTTTGTCTAGTCTCTTTTGTAAGCCAGGAGGCTGGTTTGGATTTTATTCTAATAGATCGTTTAGGTGCATGCACATCTAGGATTGCAAGAAATTTAGATTTAAAATATTTGACAGCCTCATCTAGTGGGAGTATTTTTAGAGGTTTCCAGTCACATGCATTGAGTTTGTTTTGGAATAGTACAGGGTTAAACTGTTTCTTTGTTCGTGAAATCCTGTAGGTAGGGGTGTTAGAGATGTCATTCCTTTGTCTTATTATATAAGTTAGAGTATGATCGCTTAGATCATCTGGTAAGGTTCCTACATTATAAGTATGAGGTTGTTTATTTATAAGTATCCAGTCTAAGATGCTCTCTTTTTTGGTTGGTTTGTTGATTCTGGTAGTTTAGTTGATAGTTTGAATAAAGCCATGGAGATTAATATGTGCGGGAGGGTTATTAGTGTTGAAGGTTTTCCAGTCTGTGTTAAAGTCACCTAGTATTATAGTTTCTTGTGGGTAAGTTAAGGACACCCAGCTAAGAATATCTTCTATTATGGTGTTGTTATTACCAGGGGGTAGGTAGATACAGATCACATAGAGGGATTTGTTAGGATTGATTTGAAGTTTGGAGATAAGGACTTCAGCCTTACTGTCCAAAGGTGGGCTATCATTTATAGAGGAGATCTGTAGGCCACTTTTATAGAGGAGTGCTACTCCCCACCCTTACATTTTAATCGGTCTTGTCTCAAAATGTTATAGCCAGGGGGGATAATTTCATTATCCTTAGTTTCAGGTTTTAACCATGTTTCTGTTAGGCAGAAAATGTCGAAGGAGTGAATATGAAGGAGAGCATGAAGGTGGGCAATTTTGTTATTGATACTGTGGATATTGAGATGTGCTATAAGTAGAGAGTTGGAGAATTTGGTTAAGGTTGGCAGGTTAGGGGAAGTCATGCAGTTAATATTTCCTATAGATGCATTGGTTGGGCCAGGATTAGGGTGTATGTCCCCATCCTTTAAGGTAGGGCTTTGTGGTTTAGATATTGGGTTGTGTGAGTAGTTAATTAGAAGTTTCCATTTTTTTATTAATAGGTTGTTATACTTAATGTGTGTATATCGATGGTATTGAGGTGATATATTGCAGGGAGTAGAGATTATGTTAATGTGTGTATGGGAGTGAGAAATATCAAGAGTGGTTGCTTGTTTTGGAGGGAGACTGTGGTGGGAGAGATTGGACTTTTCAAAATAGGTTAGGAGATAGGCTGAGGTCAGGACAGGTAAATATATGGTTAAGAGTATTAAGTAGGTTAGGATAACTTTTACAATAGTATGTATAGTGTAATATATAAGTATACTTATATATATATATATATATATATATATATATATATATATATATACACACACGTATACAAATACAAAGGAAGTTGAGAGAGATAAGATAATAAGGACTGGTATGAATGGCAGAGACTTAGGTAGACGGAGGAGTAGTGCTATTTGGGAAATAGTACTATAAGTAGAGATAGTAGAGAGGAGGGTGTGGTTAGGTGAAGAAAATTGTTTGGAGTGATTAATTGGTTAGAGGAGTGAGGGGGTGTGGTGTAGGAAGTATAAGATTAGGATCACTGGGGGTGGGTGGGAATTGGGGGTAGGGTAGGGGAGCGGAGTGAGCCCGCAGGGCGAACGGAGCGGGTTCAGACACAGACAGGTTTTGAGGGAGAACAATCAGTGAAGAGGGAGTTAAATCTAAAGTAAGGTACCTAGGAGTTGAGAGATTAAGTTAGCAGAGTGAAAGGAGAGCTGTCTAAGAGCTGATACAGAGACAAAGAAATAGGTTCAGGAGTAACAGAGGTAAGATGAAATCAGAATGGGTTTAAAGGCTAATATCCAGGAGCAAGGTAAGTGAAGGAAAAAATAGGTAAAATGGTATTGCAGGAAAGGTAGGTAGGATCTACCATAAAGGGTTTTAGAGAGACTAGATAGAATGGTTATAGCAGGTAAGGTAAGTAGGATCTACCTAAAGGGGTTTAGAGAGACTAGGGGTGGTAGAGGTAAGAAAAATAGATATGTAATTTGCAAGCAGGGGGGGAGAGTAATAGGTGAGAGGTTAATAAGGGTAAAGGGAACGTAAGTATAGAGACAAAGTAGGAGGATTAATTCTAACAGGCAGGAGGTATATAAGAGAGACTGTGGCTGCTGATAGTCCTGCAGGGAACGCTTACTTAAACAACGACAGGATTATATTACAGTTTAAGACAAATAGGAGTATATGTACATACTTTCAAATGACTAATTCCTGTATCTCAAGGCAGTGAAATATGGGGAAGACAAGTCTCTTTCCAGTCTCAGGAGTAGGTAATTCAGGTATCAGTATTCAGGGTTGACTCTGGACTTCCAGTATTTAGCAGGAGACTGAAGCTGGGGGGTGTATACTGGCAGAAGTGTTGCTTGTTTCAAATGACTAATTCCTGTATCTCAAGGCAGTGAAATATGGGGAAGACAAGTCTCTTTCCAGTCTCAGGAATAGGTAATTCAGGTATCAGTATTCAGGGTTGACTCTGGGCTTCCAGTATTTAGCAGGAGACTGAAGCTGGGGGGTGTATACTGACAGAAGGGTTGCTTGTTTCAAATGACTAATTCCTGTATCTCAAGGCAGTGAAATATGGGGAAGACAAGTCTCTTTCCAGTCTCAGGAGTAGGTAATTCAGGTATCAGTATTCAGGGTTGACTCTGGGCTTCAAGTATTTAGCAGGAGACTGAAGCTGGGGGCTGTTTACTAGCAGAAGGGTTGCTTGCGCAAACGCTACCAGCAGGGAAAAACGCAGCAGCCAGGAGTGGGGCAAGCTTAATTATTCCCTAAAAGTATTTAAAGAGGTACTATAACAAGTTTGACAGCATGAAATGAGTGGGGGCAGAGAGAGCACTGTACACCAGGGATACTGTTTATATTGTCCTATAAAGGTACTTAAAGAGGTGATATAACAAGTTTTACAACACAAAATGGGTGGGGGCAGGGGGAGCACTAGACACCAGGGCTACTCTTTATATTGTGCCTTAAAGGTACTTAAAGAGGTAATATAACATGTTTTACAGCATGAAATGGGTGGGGGCAGGAGCTGCACTACACACCAGGGATATTGTTTATATTGTCCCATAAAGGTACTTGAAAAGCTAACAAAACAAGTTTTTCAGCACAAAATATATGGGGTGGTGCAAACACTAGACACCAGGTATATGCTTTATATCATGACCTGAAAGCAAAAAAAAAAAAAAAATTCAGCAAATACCCCTTTCAGAACCCACAACACTATAACACTAAAAAGCCTAAATTGGTTAGAACTACCCCAGTAACTAACATATAGATGGCCTCTTACCACCTATATAATTATTCAGCATCCTTCTGCTTGTCCAGCACTAAATATCATTCTACACAACTATGTTGCCAATTGGTCATTACTATCCAATGGCCAAAACTCCTAACAGTCCATAGACTGATCAAATCTGCTAGGCATGGTCTGTACTCATACCATGTTGCTAAGGCTTGGAACTCCTTACCTATATCCATCAGGTCAATAGTCTCGGTCCACTCCTTTAAAACCATTCAGAAAGACTTCCTAGACAAAATCTGTCACTAAATATGAACAAGTACCTATTTATACCTTATACCTCCTCACTCTCCCTTCTTCACTCACTTCTTTGCTTCAATTTCCCGCCTCTGGCTCTCTTTCTAAATATGCCATAACCCTGTTTTTCTCTCACTTCATATTGCAATTCCTATTTGTATTATACTAACTTATCTTTAATTTCTGTATAAACTGACTAAAATTTTCCTAAATATTAAATCATTGTCATATAAGTTGCATCTATTCTTCACCAATGTTTTCACATTATGTCTAATTTGGTATAATTATTTTAAATGTAAATGTTTTTGTATTACTTTTGAAAAAAATATTTTTCTTAAAATATTTTTGTAATACTATGGAGCTTTTTCCCTGGGCCTCCTCTGAAGATGGGCACTTCCTCAGCCTGACTAGCCTGGTAATCAAATGTTAATAAATAAATAAATAAATACATATTTTTTATGCTATGCCTGGCATTATTCACTGACTGCAAAAATCCATGAGTTATGAGAGACAGGGCATGTATTCTGTACAATCAGGGTAATTTGGGAGGAATGGGAGTAAGGGTGTGTGTGTGTGTGTGTGTGTGTGTGTGTGCGTGTGTGCGCGTGTGTGCGTGTGTGTGTGTGTGTGCGTGTGTGTGTGTGTGTGTGTGTGTGTGTGTGTGTGTGTGTGTGTGTGTGTGTGTGTGTGTGTGTGTATGTGTGTGTCTGAGAGAGGGAATGGGAGGATATCTGTGCCAGCCTGATATATTGACCATCAGAGATGATTACTACCTGTGTCAACCTGATAGATTGACTACCCATGGTGCTTACTGCCTGTGTCAGGCTGATATATTGACCACTTACAGGCAATTCTGAGACATGCAAATTAGCTGATAATGAGGTCATTCCTCACTGTGGTTAACATATCTCTGAATCATATTTTCTGCTGTTGTGGAAACACTCCCATTTTGGCCACTGCTCTTTCTGCCTGTGTGTGGGGTTCTCTCTGAACCCCTGGGTATGCCTTGATCTCTGTTTATATTCATATACTCTAATTAATACATTTTTTTCCTGGGTTAAAGAGAGGCACATTTATGGGCTTATTTAACTGCTGGTTCTGCTCACCATACTGATAGGATGCTCTGAAAAACATGCCTTCTTCACACTGTCTCCACAAATGTTAAAAGTGGTGAAATATTTCCCTATTTCCAGAGTTTCATGTCATGTGTTAAATTCAAAACAAAAGCAACTGGATGGACCTACTTTCCAAATGCTATGTGTAGTTCATCTGAGTAATAGTATACTGTCTATGTATTCAACTTGTATTGTTTTCTTAGTAATAATTTCTTTTTTATATACATACTGCTTGTTTTATAGACATTACCGTACTGCCTGAGTCTTAGCAGTCCTTGCAGATCTCTGCCTTCATTTAAGACATTTTACTGTGCAATTGGCATGTCAGTTAAGTAACAGAATACAGTTGCAACCATTATAGATAAATACATTTATCACATTCTAAAGGTATAATATCACTAGTAGCATTCTTTACAGCCATTATAGTTTTCACAGGATTAATCATTTTGCTGTCATTAGTACAAAGTCCAATTATTTAATCCTCTTTTTCCACATTAAAAACAGATTATGTCTTCAGCTACTGCTCTGTTACTAACATTTGACAAAGGTCTAGACTGCTCACATTTATACATCATATCATGGCATGATAATTTTCCTGATAGTGTAACCAAAACTGTTAATCTTTAGAGTTGGTTTCCATCTTATTTCCTAAAGCAGCAGGTAAAGACATTTTGAATTTGCCATCATTTCTATCAATTTTTTAGATCCATTTACCCTGTGGATCTTAAAATAAATTAAAAATATGCTTTAAGTTACATAACGGTGACCTTACAACTTTTAATGAAAAATCTCTAGCTATGAAATGTTTGAGATTGTGGCTCTGAGTTAACTCGAGTATTGGCAGGGTTACTTCATCATAGTATACCCATGTCATCTCCATGAAGGCTTTCCTTGGTTCTCCACTAGGCTGATAGAGTCCTGGCCTATTCAACTTGATCCCATCCTCCAAATGAGTATACTTCCTCGCTTAAAACCCGAGCTTTGGCCGGCTAAGATCTAGCTGTATTCAACTGGATGTACAAGAGAATTTAAGTACCTTTTATCTGCACTTTTTTCAAATAATACAGCATTTTAATTGATTTATTTGTGTTGCATTGAATATTAACTGAACTGGAAGTTTTGACTCTGTTTTTTCAGTTAGTGCTTGCTAGATTTTATTGCCTGTTAGAATTCCTGCATAGACAGTAATTGCAGTCGGGGTAGTCTCATTCATTGATATTTTGTTACTGCCTATTTAAGTGGTACATTTTGGAATATTTTCTGCTGAAAACCTGAGCTTTGGCCGGCTAATATTTAGCTGTATTCAACTGGACGTATAAGAGAATTTAAGTACCTTTTATCTGCTCGTTTTTCAAATAATACATCATTTTAATTGATTTATTTGTGTTGCATTGAATATTAACTGAACTGGAAGTTTTGACTCTGTTTTTTCAGTTAGTTCTCCACCCACCCTCCCTGGTTTTGTTTTGGTGTTAATCTTGGTGGCTTTGAAACTGCCCGCCCCTCTTGTAAATTTGTGTTTGGATACTCCTTCTGGGCCCATCTCATTTGCTCACTCAACTGAGTGCAGTGAGATCATATTCTGATTTCAGGCACTCCTACTGTGTACAAAGAGAGCATCTGGGAAAGAAAAAAAAAATAAGCTTGTTTCCTGCCTTTTCTGTAAGTGGTCTAGACTATTTGTAGGCTTCTGAGCCCCCAAGCCGTTCTGTGTTGGAGGGAAGCCTTCTAGCTTAATTTTGTTTCTTAGAACTAGCCAGTTTTCTAGTTTCAGCACTCAAATCTGTTTCTTTGAACTCAGCACTTGTTCAGAACTTGTTGTAAGCACTAAATAAGCTGCAAATTACTACTGCACTCAACTTTCCTCACTTGTCTAAAAGAAAGCAGTTTTTAGTACTTACTAAATAAGCACCTATCTAGGCATGTCTAACGATCAGCTCCTGGTGATTTCTCCTGTCTACCTGATGAATCTGGGCATCTTGGGGCAATGCAGCAATTGCCTCATGTACACAGACAACCCTCTCCTCCTACCACCCAACACTACAACCTGTCAGAGATGCACTTATATAGCCAAACTGGAAGCAAGGCTCTCTTCACCCAAGACTGGACTAGACAGTCAAGAGGAGAAGGTAAACACTTGCACCACACCACACTCATCACATAGTCTCTCAAAATCTACACCACCAAAACACACACATAGAAACACAAAACACACACGTACATTCATGGAGGCTTTCAATAAAAACCTGCCCAAGCATCAGGGACCCCCAAAGCAGAAACGCAAGCAAACTCCACCCCCCAACACAACCCAAATGACACATAGCCCACAAACTCAGTGTGACACTCAACCACAGCCCATAAGGCATAACAATGTACCCAACACTCTAGTCAAATGTGACTCTATAGTGAGCCACACTGATATTTCACTCACCAGGCTAAACAAGGAGAAAGTTACCATCAGCTGCCTGTCAGGTGCCAGGATCCACCACATAACACATGCACTCAGGTCACTCCACAACAAATACAAATATGACACTGTCATTGTCCATGTTGGTGTGAATGACCTGAGATGTACCTCCCTGGACTATATGAAAAGAGACATGGAGGAGCTCTCCGATCTTGTAGTCCAGGCAGGTATGACCCTAGCCCTGAGTAGCATCCTGCCATCACCCAGAATGATACCACAGTACAAGGACAAAATGATTGACTTCAACAATCGGCTAAGCTTCTGGTGTCATTCTAAAGGGATCCAGTATTTGTCTGCCTGGGATGACATGAACAAAAGACCACAATGCTTTGCCAGAGATGGCCTGCACTTGTTTCCCCTGGGATTCCAGATACTGGCTAAGGCTGTTGCCATCCCTATAGTGCCTTTTTTAAGCAAGGTTCAAATGCTAAATTCATCACCATAACAGGTACAAGCAAGCAAACTCTGACGGTAATGCTACTCAATGTTAGAAGTCTAAACCTCAAAATGCACTCACTCAAGGCACTCCTTAAAATGGAGAACATCGACATATGTGCAGTGACAGAGACCTGGTTCACAGCTCCAGACAGCACCCCTGCATTACCAGGCTATAATTCATACCATACCTTTTGACCACCTAACCTGGACCAAAACACTAAAGGCAGAGGCATGTCCATATTCATTAAGGATATCCACACCTCCAGGCTAGTTGCTCAACATAATGCATCCGAAATTATTCTAGTGCAACTAACACCTGCCTTGGATCAGCTTGTCCACACCCCCACCAGGGGCAGTAATATCCTGGACCTGGTCATTACCAATATGGTTAACCGGTGTTCCACGCCAGAGGTCAACTCCTCGCTGGTCAGATCCGACCACAAGCTAATCACCCTAAGCATCCATATCCCACCCCCACCTCCATTAAGGAAACCACCATCAAAAACTACTCCAAAGCCAACTTCATGTTTCTTAAGACAGAAGTGGCAAACTTCACGACACCCATGCAGATGGAAAATAGAGGTACGACTTCTGAATTTTACACAAATGCACTGTATAAGCACATACATGAGTGCATGGATCGTGCCATCCCCAACAGAACCAAGACGCTATCCTCCAAAAAAAGGAAGCCAATGTGGTGGTCCCCTGCCATAAACAAACTCTACAACAGAAGGAAGAAACTGTTGCAAAAAAGAGTAAAATCCCAAGATTGTAGGAACTCCCTGGTCAGCCTCAGCAAGAAGCTGAGATCCCCTCATACAATCCTCCAAAACCAGTTATGAAAATAAAATTGCCACTGATTCCAAAGACAACCACAAAGCATTCTACAGCTATGTCAAGAATCTCAATGGCAACACTCAGATCTGGTCTGAGCTACAGCCCATTGGCACTAAATATACAGAAAAAAACGATATTTCCAACATCATGGCAGATAGGTTCAGTGCTAACTTTAACCCCCTCTCACCCTCTAAAGGGAAGAATGCAAAGCCCCTGTAATCATGCATGAACAAGTAAGGACCGCACTCTCCAAAGTCAAGAACACAGCATCCATGGGACCAGACAACATCCCAGGCTGCGTACTGCACAAGCTACAGAATGAACTGGCACCCCACCAAAGTACCATGTTCAGTCCTAGCCTCACCTCAGGCTATGTGCCTACTGAAAGGCGCACAGCAACGGTTATCCCACTCCACAAAGGGGGTGTCACCATGGACCCCAGAAACTTCCGCCCCATTAGCCTGACGAGCCTGGTCTGCAAGGCCATGGAATGTATCATCTTGGAGCTTATAAACAAAGACATAGGTAACCTCTAAACCCTGGAGCCCACTCAGTTTGGGTTTGTAAAGCAGTCACTACAGCTGTAGACAAGGGTAAGGTAGTGCACACAGCCTATCTTTACCTCACCAAGGCTTTCGATACCATCCCCCACTCTGGAATTATAGATAAACTCACTAAACTGGGCATAAATCCCTATGTCACAAGATGGGTGGCCAACTGGCTCAGTGACAGAACCCACACAGTAAAAGTAGCCGACTCCAAGTCCGACTTCAGACCAGTGACGAGTGGAGTACCACAGGGTTCGGTCCTGGGTCCTCTCCTGTTCGGAATCTACTTCACTGAAGTGCAGGCCAACACAGAAGGTCTTTGGCTAACAAAGTTCACAGATGACTGCAAACTGGGAGCCATAACAGAATCACCTAATGATGTAGGCATTCTACAAAAGGGCCTCACAGAGACAGATGCTTGGTGTCAAAGTCATGGCCTCAAACTCAATGCCAAGAAATGCATTTTCATCCCCTTTGGGGAAAAACTCAGTAGCCATGAGCTATCACATAGGCGGTAGCTCTCTAAACACTGAAAGTGTGATGAGACCTTGGAACACAGGTGGACAGTAGTCTCTCCTTTGATAACCGCATCGCCACAGTAGTCAGGAAATCCTTCTACATGGCACACCTCATCACAAAAGGGTTCTCCTCTAGAAAAAAGGAGGTCATTGTTCCTCTCTACTCATCCCTCATCAGACTCATTATAGAGTACAATGCCCCATTTGGCATGTATCTCACAAGACATCTACAACAACTGGAAAGGCCACAGAAACTCCTCACTAAGATGATTACCGGCCTCAAACAGATGCCATACGCAGACCGTCTCATAAAACTTCAGCTCTACTCGGTCGCATATCACCTACTCAGAGGCGATCTCTGCCTAACATATGTCAAACCCACAGCTGTTGGACATGTTACACTTAAAGAAATCCCAATCTCTCTGATCCACACGCTCCAAGGACCTAAACCTTGTCACCTCAATAAACAGAACATGCTGGAGGGATAGATTCCTGTCCCAGAGACTTCCCATACTCTGGAACAAACTACTCATTCATGTCAAGCAAAGCTCCTCATTGGCCCTCTTTAAGAAAAATCTTGACGACTGGATGGGAAATAGAAAATTCACCCAGGGATCACTTCTGCGGCACTACTTGACAGGCGCACAGGAAAATAATTTTCTTGGGTGGCGAAAGCCAGGGAACCTTTTTGGCTAGGCTTATATAGGACCCAGGGCCGATAGCCTAGTACCTACCTATGAACCTATGAACCTAATCTATGTCAAGGAGCAGTATCCGCCTTGGTGTGTCATATATATCAGTGCTTATTTTGATAAGAATATAACACTACAGACACATTCCAAGTGTGAGAACTATGTATAAGGGGACCTTTACATTGTATTATCTTTTATTCTATTGATGTTGCAGAACAGGCTTAGACCCCTAGAATGAGTATTTCTGATTGTATTTGATTTGCTGATGTTCAGTAAATCCATCAGCAATGGGTTGGAGGATGCCTTGTTTGCCAGACAAAGGTCACCTGTTTGACATCTGTAGGATACTGAGTGTAGTGATAGAGCTTTGAGTCGGTCCACATGGGACATATTTCTTAGACCTTGTATCTTTTTAGTAAGATATCTTCATATAGGTGTTCCATTTGTATGTATCTGGACAGGTTCAGTCTTCATTTCTACTTACTGTTTGTGTAGAGTTTGACATGTTGTCCTAGCATCTGCATGGCTTTTCTCCAAGTACTGTGGTTACTTCCTTCCTATCAAAAACATGATACTTATTTCCTTGTTTCACTTGAAAGAAAGTTACTGTTTGTCGTTTTTGCATTTAGTTACTTGTATCACATTGCACTCAAGTTACCTGGCACTTGCTCACTAAAGCAATTATATAAGTCAGCACTAAAAATTAAAAGCACTACACCCTCACTCCCCACTGGCCCTTGTTTTCAATTAAGGATTTCCCAATATTATTCTAGCATGTCCAAAGGTCAGTTGTCAATCTCCTCTCCGGTCCAGCTGGTGAATCTGGGAATCTTGAGGCAATGTTATAACTGCCTCATGTACACAGACAACCCTCTCCTCCTCCCACATAACACAAATACTTGAGAGATGCAGCTATTTAGCCAAACTGGAGGCTGAGCTCTCTCAACTCAGGACTGGCAAGACCAGACAGGAGGAGAAGGCAACTACACACACCACAAAACCAGCCTCACATAATGCTACCACTCCACTGAATCAAACACATAAACACACAAAGACATACTCGGAGGCTCTGAGTAAAAATTTACCTAAACAGCAGAGGCCTCCAAAGCAGACACCCAAACAACTGCTACCTCAAGACACCCCACAAGCAACACATAAACCACAAAAGCAGTGTGCAAAGCAGTCACAGCCCTTAAGGCCAAATACAACACCAAACATACTTGTCATAGGTGACTCCATAGTCAGACACACTGACGTCCCACTCACCAGGCTGAACAAGGAGAGGGTCACAGTAAGCTGCCTATCGGGCTAGAATCCGCCACATAACACAAGCACTGGTCACTCCACAGCAAGTACAAATATGACACAGTCATTGTCCATGCTGGTGTGAGCGACCTGAGACGTACCTCCCTGGACTGCATGAAAAGAGACATAGAGGAGCTCTCTGATTATGTAGCCCAGGCAGGTATGACCCTAACCCTGAGCAGTATCCTTCCTTCACCAAGAATGATGCCACAATATAGAGACAAGATGATCAGCTTTAACAATTGGCTTAATGTCTGGTGTCATTCAAAGGGGATCCAGTGTCTGTCTGCCTGGGATGACATGCTTGACAAGCCACGCTGCCAAGGGGACGGCTTGCACCTGTCACCCTGGGATTCCGGATATTGGCTAAGGCTCTTGCCACCCCATAGTGCCTTTTTAGGCAAGGCTCAAATTCTAAACCTACCACCCTAGAAAACAAAAATGGGAAGAAATTGAGGGTAATGCTGCTCAATGCCAGAAGTCTAAATCTCAAAATGCACGCACTCGAGGCCCTTCTCAGTATGGAGAACATCGATGTCTGTGCTGTAACTGAAACCTGGTTCAAGGCTCCTGAGAGCACCCGGCACTATTAGGTTTTACCTCATATCATGCGTTCCGGCCCCAAAACCCGGACCACTCCACAAAAGGAGGGTGTATCCATATTCATAAAGGATACTCACACCTCCAGGTTGGTGGCAACGCATGAAGCTTGAAACCATCCAGGTGCAACTAACAATAGGCAAAACTGCTCTACAAATTGTAGCATGCTACAGGCCACCCTCTCAAACTCAGGAACCCCACACAGCCTTCCTGAAGACACTGGAGGGTATAAATGTATCTCCAAACACCATCATATTGGGTGACTTCAACTACCCGAATATAGACTGGGAACATTACTCAAGCCCTAACTTTCTAGCCCAACGGTTCCTGGAGTTCATAAATTCAAATGCCATGGAACAGCTAGTCACTGTTCCCACGAGAGGAGAAAATATACTAGATCTCATTGTCACAAACATGGGGACAAAATGCTCCACACCGAAGTATATCCCTCATTGGTGAGATCTGATCATAAACTAATCTCACTGGAAATCCACATCCCGCCCCCACCCCAAACAATAGTGAAGAACTTCTCTAAAGCAAACTTCACACTACTCAAGACTGGTGTGGTATCCTTCAAGGCCCCTGAGTCAGAGGAAACCACAACCCAAGCTGCGGAAGCCCTTACAAATGCCTTCTATGAACACCTCCAGGACTGCATGGATCAGGCAATCCCAAATAAAACCAAGACTCTTTCCACAAAGGGCAAACGTCCAGTCTGGTGGACCCCAGCCATTAACAAACTTTACAATAAGAGGAGAAAGCTATTACATGATAGAACAAAATCCATAAAAGGGAAGTCACCCCTGATCATTATTAGTAAAAAATACGAGCACTCATAAAATCAACTAAGGCCAATTTTGAGAGAAAAATTGCCATAGATTCAAAGGACAATCATAAGGCCTTTTTCAGCTATGTTAGGAACCTGGGTGGAAACTCACAGATATGCTCAGAATTAGTCCAAAATGATACAAAAATCACTGAACCCACAGACATTGCCAACATACTGGCAGACAGGTTCAGTGCAAACTTCACCCCTCTCCCCTAAAGGAGAGATAACTATCCCAGCCGAGTGTAGCCTCCCGGACATCTCAAATGCGCAGGTGAAAGCTGCTCTCTCTAAAGCTAAAAACACAGCATCAATGGGACCGGATGGTGTCCCCGGCTGTGTGCTACACGAGCTAAATGAGGAATTAAACCCGCACATAAGGCAGCTGTTTAATCTCAGCCTTACCACAGGATACGTGCCCAAGGAGTGGCGTGACGGCAACTGTGGTCCCACTCCACAAAGGTGGCCTCACGGACCCTGGTAATTACCGCCCCATAAGCTTAACAAGTCTAGTCTGCAAAGCTATGGAGAGGATCATAATGGAGCTCATAAACAAAGATATAGGGACTTGCAGACATTGGACCCGACCCAGTTTGGCTTTGTCAAGGGAAGATCATGCCTTTTGAACTTGGTCGACTTCTTGAAATAGTCACCAAGGCCATTGATGAGGGAAAGGCAGTCCATACAGCCTACCTTGACCTTGCAAAGGCTTTCGACACAATACCCCACTCGGGTATTGTAGAAAAACTTACCAGCTTAAATGTAAACCCATATGTCACAAGATGGGTTGCAAACTGGCTTAAGGACAGAACCCACAGGGTTAGAGTTGCTGGCGCTGTGTCAGACTCCAAGCCGGTCACAAGTGGTGTCCCACAGGGCTCGGTCCTTGGCCCCTATTGTTTGGCATCTACTTCTCAGAAGTACAGGCCAACATGGGAGGACTTTGGCTGACAAAGTTTGCAGATGACTGCAAACTGGGCGCCATAGTGGAAAGTGCATCGGACACTGATATCCTTCAGAAGGGACTCACGGAAACAGATAGCTGGTGCCAGAGCCATGGCCTGAAGTTAAACGCCAAAAATGTATAGTCATACCCTTCGGGAAAAACAAGGTAACCCCAAGCTACCATATAGGTGGCAATCCACTAAGCACAGAAGAGGTTATCAGGGACCTGGGGACCCAGGTTGACAGTGGCCTTTCTTTTGACACTCACATTGCTAAAGTGGTTAGAAAGACCTTCTACATTGCCCACCTGATCATGAAGGGATTCACATCCAGATCTAGTGAGGTCATTGTTCCCTGTACTCTTCACTTATCAGACCAATGATCGAAAGTACAATGCCCCATTCGGGATGTATCTCACCCGACATCTGCAGCAATTGGAGAGACCCCAAAGTTCCTCACCAAAAGGATAAAGGGACTCCAAAATCTGTCATATGCTGCCAGATTGAAGAAACTCCAGCTCTATTCAGTCGCATACCGTCTGCTCAGAGGTGACATGTGCCTGACATACAAGGCCATGTCCAACCCGGAATTAATGGACATGCTCCACCTCAAAAATCCAAATCCACCAAAACCACTAGAGCAAGCGACTTAAACCTTAGCACGGATATAAATAGGACGTGCTGGAGGGATAGATTTATCACTCAGAGACTCCCTATGCTGTGGAATAAAATCCCGGTCCATGTGAGGCAGAGCACCTCGCTGACTCTGTTCAAGAGAAATCTAGACCTGTGGATGGGAGATCGTAGGTTTACCCCGGGAATCATCTCTGGGTCACTGCTGGACAGAGGCACAACAAACTAATGGGCACAGTATTTTTTCATATAAGGGGTGGCGTAAGCCACAATAATTTGGGCTAGGCTTATAAATGCCTTAGGGCAGATAGCCTAGTATAAACCTATGAACCTATGAACCTATGAACAAGCCTGTTGACTGACCATGCTAAATTGCAATTATATTTACATTTGCATTTAAGCAATATTCCAAAATATTAAAAAATCCATAATTTTGCTTCAGCTAAAGTAAAATTGATAAAGTGACAATTTGAGCATCTGCCCACCTGTTATGAAGGGCGATCTCCTCGGCTGTTTTTCAGCATTCAAGAACCTCTTCCTCCTTCCTTGATTTGTGAAAATGATTAGTCAGTGTTATGACCAATTCTTTCATTAGTTCTGTTACAATTAAAAGTTTCTAGAGACAAATATTTTTATTTATTTATTTATTTATTTATTTATTTATTATCAGTTTGGTTACAGGTGGGTGAACTGATCCAAGGATCTCTTTCAGTCATGACCACAGCCTTAGGCAACTAGAATTAATTTGTACAGTTTTATAAACTTCCAGGAGGACTTTTTAAAGCTTTGTGTCCCTGAACTGTCATTTTCTTGTTAATCTCTGAAGCAAAAGATAGTACTATGTACCAGCTGACAAGTCAAACTGTTCCTCGAGATTGTGTCCTTGTAAAATGCCAGTATTAAAATCTAGCATCTTGCATCATTGTTCACCAAACCTCATAAAACAACAAATTACGTTTGTCTTCTTCTGGCTCTTTATAAGAGACTGGGACAGTGCACGGTAATCCCATAGGATCAATATACATTTTCTTCCTCAAGTACCAGTAATGTGGAGGAGCCTCTAGTCAAAAGATTAGAAAGTATGTATATGTTAGCCCACCCCTTTGTCATTAACAGGTACAGGGGCTATAGTAAAGGATAAGGTGTTAGGAACAGGTGCATACCTTCTCAGGTACAGGTAGTATAAATCAGTCTTTAGCACTTATGTGAATGATGAAATATTCCTGCTATATACTTCGCTTCTCTTCTCTCCTTTTTCTTCCTCTTAAAGACAGCAGTTTTTAATGTACTGTGCTTGTTAACCTTAAAAAATTGTGCATCCATTTCATAAACTCCTTTTCTCTTTAACAGACAAAGACAATACATGGCAACTGTTAACAGCTCTGTACAGTGTAGCAGTGTCTATCAGATCATCTTTTCTTGAAGAAGCAGCAACACATATTGGTCTCTGCTAGCAGTTTTCTATGAACCGTCCTCTTAACTTTTGTTTTTCTGTTTGCGCACGCAAGCAGAAGTTCAACATTAAGGAAAGAAAAATCAAAGAAATATCCATAACCATAAAAAAGTAGCAATGAAAATGATGAGCTGTAAATCGGGGATTATGTCACCTACTTATACCTTAAATGGTTTTTCCTACAGCTCTGAGCCACTTATTAATCTGTCATTATGCTAGTAAGTGAGATAAATGTAAAGTCTTGGGTCGTTAAGCAGATGATGGATGTGTAACGGTTATGGTCTGCTTCAAAGCCAAGAGGTAGTTGCAACTGCTCATTTCCCCTCCATTAACTCCACCAGTACGTTTAAGTGCTACTTAACACTGCAACCAGCAACAGTGTAATATTTTCACATTAGGAAGCATTTATAGATTGGCCATACAAAAGCAACATTTCTAAAAAAAGTATTCAGCTCTAATCTCATATTACAGCTATAAAAGATATAGTCTCAAATACTTGACATGGACATGTTGACTGATTTTGTTACTCAAGCATATGCATGCCTTTTATTCTTGATGACTGGTGTTATTCTCCAAAATCACATCACTTAACTATCAAGATGTGTTCAAATTACCTCTGATTACTATAACTTACAAAATAAAAGCTGTTGCCTGACAATAATTCTGTTATTGACCTATGACTGTTTTTGACAATAAGTATAAATGCTGTAGGATGATAATTTAGATTCAGATCTGTATATTTGCTTTTCAAAAGGCCTTTGACTTGTTTATAAGTAACTAGTTATATAATGTTTTGTATTTATAATATCTCTTTAGTTTAACCTGCATTAAATATATTTTGTTATACTCAGAAGAATACATTTGTGCAGCTACTGATCAGATAACTGTCTTTAAAAATAAGGTAGCATGCTGTGCTCATAACCACGTTGCTTACTCAACATTTCAAAATTCACTGTTTGTGTGCTAATACTGAAGAGTTCACCAGAATATTACAGGCAGACTTGTATAATCATTGAACAAGCCGTAAATTTTCCAACATTTATTTACAAGGTGTACTGAAACTTTTGGGTTCTGTATAGTTTCTCAAATTGGCAAGCTAAAAAAATACACTTTATGCAACTCTATCTCTTTCTCTCTCTCTCTGTCTCTCTGAGCCTTAATAACTATCATTATTCAAAGGTATTGATATAACAAATGGTAGAGAGTATTGCCAAAATAAGGATATTGATTTGAATAGATCTCAGGACAAATTCTTGGGCAAAGATGGTTAAAGATTAATTGTTTGACAGAGATAGTTGCCATCCTAGTTACCCTGGTGATGAATTGCTAATTAAAATATTTTAAGACATTTTTCAGAGATGGTAAAGCATGTTTTAGATTACAATCTCATCTTGACTAAGAACATGAACAAAATAATTGATCTATCAAACTAGTAATAATTTATTATGCAAACTATTAAATTAGGGGAACTGTCTATTGTAGTAAGCTAATCACAGTATTTTATTATTGTTGTTACTAATGCAGTCATATGCATATTTCTAGATTTAAAATGTTTAATTGAACAGAGACTTAAGGTGTGTGCATGTGTATGTGTGTGTCTTGTGGGGTTATATATGTGCATCAATCCATTTCAGCTAAATTATTATAGGTTAATTTGAATATGGAATCAGTAGGTATATTACCTACAGAATTGTAAGAATTGTTCAAGAATTTGGGCTTACATATAACTTATATTTATCACAGTCCTAAAATGAGTATTGGACACAAAAAAGTATTACTTAAACATTATAGCAGAAAAAATGAGATGTTAATAACTTAATAATTTTACGATATTGTAACTTTCCTAATATTAAATGAGGTTCTGGGGTATGCTTTTTACCTATTGAACATGAATTTTAAGATATAATGACATCAATATACCTGATACAAATAACTGACTTTCCCACTAGAAATAACAACAGCCTAGACCTGATAATCTGCAATATTTATAGCAAAATTCATAGTATTGTGTCTCTGGTTTCACTAGGAAATTCAAACCACTGGGCTTTTGAACTTACTGTGGAAACCAATACACATCTTGAAAATGGTCATAACTACTTATGCTTGTATAAGGACTTGTAATCTGACATTGGTAAAGGAGATGCTTAAACTGAGCCATAGAATATCAGCTTGAACCATTTTTAGTACGGCAAGTATTTAAAATAAATGTTTACAAATATTAGATACATGTTAAAAAGTCAGTTCTGTTGGACAAAAGCATTAGCACCACGGTGGAATAATTAACTTATAAAATTACTCAGAAAAAGAAAGCATCATTTATTTAAAAAAAATATATATTTTTTGAGATGTCTAAAGAAAGCCTTCAGTGGAACATATAACCAACTTAAATAGCTAATTAAGAAAACTAAAGCAACTTATGAAAATTCCCTAACTAGCAATACTAAGACAAAGATTTTTTTTTTGATTCATGTCGAGTCATTGAAGGTAATTTTGATGAATGGAAAAAAAAAAACACATACCCTATGCGGGGGATGCCCCCCCACTCCTGGACTTATATGTGCCAACTACGAGGCCGCACAACACTGGATAAAAAAACAAACTCCACTGTTTGCAAAAGTAATTTTGGTGTACGGCACTCACTGTTTTAGTGTTCACTGAAATTATGTTTGATGGTTTGACGTGCTCACAGATTTTTTTATAGCTATTTTAATTGCATTAAGAATGCTCACAACAAATTAGCCCCATGCTGAAAGATAGAAACCTTCTTTATATCACCACAGACATGGCTGTAGTACTGAATGAGTATTTTACTACTTTGGTATAATCTAAAAGTAGTGTTTTTTTTTTTATAAAGGTATAATTTGTGATGAATCTAATACTGTTGTTGTTGTTGTCTTTCGGCTTTTCCCAGTTAGGGGTCGCCACAGCGGAACTCCGGTCCGCTAATGATTGGCAGTAGATTTTCACGAACGCTGAGGTGCCAGTTCAATGTTCAACCTTCAACGAAGGCACGCCCATTTACGCATGTCTTTCGAATGCCCACCAAACCGCGGGGAGGACACGCAGACTCCACACAGAAGGCACTCCCCGCACTCTAGCCGAAAATCGAACGGGAGAACCTCTTGCTGTGAGTAAGCCTAACAATTGCAGAAGGCATGTCATCTCTGCTTTTAAAAGGATAAACTTGAACAGAGATATTGGTCCTGACTTTACCCCTGGGTATTGTATTTCCAGTTGTTCATACTCTCTAATTTGCCATTTAACCATGTTATTTGATACGTTATTAATAAATGACTTTTCCTGACACATGGAGTTTGGCAAACATTGTCTGTCTACATGAGGCTTACATTACAACACTGACATCTATCTTTCAATATGTCTGACATTGCTGTTAGACAAATTCTTTGAGAGGTATTTGCTGTCATTATTTGTGAAGATGATAACATCAGAGTTGACCTTAATCAACATAGATTTATGAGAAATCGGTCAACTTTTACTTAATATGCTATAATTTTTTGAACGTGTTAGTGAAGTATTAGATAAAAGAATCAGTGTTGGCATAATATACTTAAACCTATCAAAGACATTTGATAACACCTCACATGTTACAAAAGTAAATTTAATGATATAGCTGGATATTAATCTGTACATTATTGAATAAATAAATTGGTTGCCATAGATACCAATGTGTAAATGTTTATGGTCACTATTCCAAATGGTCTGAAGCTATTTATTTTGTGTTTCTCAGGGATCATTGCTGGGCCCAGCTTTATTTAATTTTGTGTTTTCAGCCTTATCTAGCTACCAAGGTTTCAGAATGGCCAAATACACAGATGATATTAAAACTGGTGCATCTCTAACATCTTTGAATGATGACTTGACATTTAATTCATATGTCTCTGGCTGATCTGAGTGGTTCAATAAACACAGGCTAAATATAAATATCAAAAAGTGGAGTAATGCATTTGGGCACATTTAAACCAAAAACAGCATACAGACCGAGCGATTATGTATTACAAGTGGTGGCTGAATATGACAATTAGGCGTCTATGTAAGTCTTAACCTACACTTTAACTCAAATCCCTTTGCTTCCTAAAGTCTCTTAATACAACAAACCACTTGCTTTCTGGGTGGTTTCTTCCAAATTCTCTGATAAGAACATACATGATATGATCTTCAGTACCTCAATTCAAGTTACAAAAAGTGCAAAACGTGAAACTTGTTTGATTATGTGCTTTACGCTGGTGGTATCAAAAGCCTGTCTAGTGACACTGAATTTATATTTTACATTTATTAAAGAAAAATTGTATTTTCCCACCAAAATGCATTTGTACTATTTTCAAATAAGGGGTTATTTTTCTATAATCATACAAGATAGTCCCAACATATCAGGAAGTGAAATGTTTGTCTGATCTAGGACTGGGTAGCACACTGCTATTTTGGGGTCTATATTAGAACATCGAAGTTTCAAAACTTCGAATGTTCTAATATCGAACCCTATTCAGTGAAATCTGAAAACATTGAACATACAGAACAGCGAATTTTTTCCCTAGGGAAAAAATTTGCTGTTCCAAAACACATACACACAACACAAGCACACCAAACAAACAGCAATCCACACACATACACCTAAAATCGTACACATGACCCTACATTAAACTATACACACACCACTAACTATCCACTTACCTTAACTCAAACCCTAACCCTAAGGTCCGTCACTATCGCACACTCACCTCACCCACGCCCTAACCCTAACTCACCTACCCCACCCTAACCCTCACGTCCACACAATCGCACACTTACCTGACCCACACCCTAACCCTAACTCACCTAACCCACCCTAACCCTCACGTCCACACAGTCGCACACATATCTAACCCACGCCCTAACCCTAACTCACCTAACCCACCTTAACCCTCACGTCCACACAATCGCACACATACCTAACCCGCACCCTAACCCTAAGTACCCTAACCCGCACCCAATCGCACACTTACCTGAACCCGACCCATAACTTTCCACCACAGTGCTGAAAATACCAAAGCAATAGAAACGGATAACCAAATTCTTTCCCTAGGAAAAAATTTGTTTTTCTGTTGCTTCAAAATTTTCAGATTTCGCTGAATAGGGTTCGATATTAGAACATTCGAAGTTTTGAAACTTCGATGTTCTAATATAGACCCACTATTTTGTGATATTGTTCAGTTAATGCAAATTACGCATATTATATTTTGACAGTATTTTACTACAGTAGAATGACTGGCAAAATAATAAACAGCCAAACATTCTAGTTAATAGGGATTCCATTGTAAGACTTACTGATGTCCCCCTTACCAGGCTAAACAAGGAGAAGATCACAGTAAGCTGTCTCTGGAGCCAGGATCCGCCAGTTCACGCACGCACTTAGGTCTTTAAACCAGAAGTACCAGTATGACATGGTCATAGTCCATGTGGGCATAAATGACCTAAGACCTCATTGGTCTATATGAAGAAAGACATGATGGAGCTCTCTGAATATGTGTCCCTGGGGGCTATGAATCTATCCTTGAGTAGCATCCTACCTACACTGATGATAATGCAGCAGGACCAGCAAAAAATTAATGAATTCCATAATTGGCTTAGTTTCTGGTATAACAACAAGGGGATCCGATCTCTGTCAGTCTGGGAAAACATGATCGACAAACCAAAATTCTTTGCAGGAGATGGTTTGCACTTGTCACCACTTGGCTTCCAGATACTGGCAAAAACATTATCTAGCCCCACAGTGCCTGTTTTTAGGCCATACAAAGTTGTTAAACCCTGCAATATAACAAAAATGACTCACAACTACCTAAAGGTACTACTGGTCAATGCTAGGAGTGTAAAAAAAATTGCACTTCCTGGAAGCACATACGTGCAGTCATGGAAACATGATTCAAAGCCCTGGAAAGCACCCTGGCTATCAAAGGCTACAATGCCTTTTATACGTTTTGATCCCCCTTGCCTCAGGATGAAACAAAGGGAGGAGGTGTCTCAGTGTTTATAAAGGACAAGTACACTGCTAGACTGGTCCATCAATATGACTCACTTGAGCTTCTCCATGCCCTACTAACCATATTTGTGAGCCTCCTATCTTACCCTTGCTAGTTACAAATCCCTTAACATAAGTCTAGAAAACTCCACCTCCTACTTAAACCTACTGGAATCTCTTAATATGCAGCCTAACACCATACTTATGGATGACTTTAACTACCTCTCCAAAAACTGGGAGACCTGTATGACCAATAATTCACTTGTCCAGAGGTTTTTGGACTTCGGCAATGGAATCACCTTGGCACAACTAGTTAGCTCCCCAACTAGAGGTACAAATATCATAGACCTAGTACTCATGAACATGGGGGTATGATGCTCCCTCCTGTGCATTAACTCCTCCTTGATCTGACCACAAAATGATCTTCTTTAGTATTAAAACTAACCTAGAACCCCCATCAAACTTTACACCTGTTAAGAACTTTGCTAAGGTCAATTATCTTAAAGCAACAGCTTATTAAACTTTCATGCCCCTCCAAACCTGAATGACACTAAGGTCTACTCTGAGCTCCAGTCAAAAGTACTGTACCACCACATTCATAGCTGCATGGAGGAGGTAGTACCTGTTAGAGTGAAACCTATGATTAGTGGCAAAATAAAACACCCTGGTGCACCCTTAGCATAAATAGGTTATTCAACAATAGGAAAAAATCCTCTCTAAAGCAAAGAAGGAACAGACAAAAACATTCAAAGAAACACTCACAAGTCTAAATAAATTAGAGAGCTGGTTAAATCTGCCAAAGCAAACTATGATTCAAAGATTGCCTTCCAGATGAACAATAACCATAAGGCTTTTTTAACTATGTTCGTAACTTCAGGAGAAATGCTCAACAATGTGCCTGGCTAACCATGAACAGCAACAGTTACAGACAGCCTGAAACTATAGCAAGCCTACTGGCTGACAAGCTCAGCTAAAACTTCTCCCCCATCACCTCCTACCACAACCAAATAAATACCCACAACCAACCCCCTACTGGTCATTACAAGGGAAGAGTTCCTTACTGTGCTTGCTAAAGCATTCCAGGATGCTTCTTAAATAGCTTAAAACAGAATCTATTAGGGCCACTTAAACCCTCTTTAACCACAGCCTCTAGATGGACTTTGTCCCAGAGGAATGCAGCAATGTAAAAGTTGTCCCTCTGTACAAGTGGGGCCCATCAACTGACCCAGGGAACTACATATGCATAAGGTTGACCAGTCTTATCTTCAAGGCCATGGAGAGATTTATTATGGACCTGATCAATAAAGATGCAGGAAATCTCCACACACTAGAACAGACCCAATTTGGCTTTGTCAAAGAGATGTCTTGCCTGCTCATTCTGGTTGACATTTTTGAGAAATTCACCAGGGCCATAGATGAGGGTAAAACGGTACACACCACTTTTCTAGACCTGGGCAAAGCTTATAACACAGTCCCCCACTTGGGGATCATAGATAAATTTACTGAGCTGGGCATAAATCCCTACATTGTTATATGGATAGCAAACTAGCTCTCTGATAGGACATGTGTTGTTCAGTCAGTGAATCCACTTATGATAAGAAACCTGTTACTACTGGTGTCCAAGAGGGCTCAGAGCTGGGACCCCTCCTGATGGTATATACTAAACTGACGTGAAGGCCAATGTTTGGGTTCTTTGGCTCACCAAGTTTTCCAATGACTGTAATCTGGGAGCAATCACTGAATCCCAAAATGATGCTGCCATCCTACAAAAAGGCCTAAAAATGACAAATGGCTGGTGCCAAAACCTTAGTCTGAGACTAAATGCTAAAAAATGTGTAATCATACCCTTTCATAAATCAGATATCCCTGCAAATTATAATACTGACAGCACACTCCTAAAGGTAGATCCAGTAGTGAGAGACCTAGGAACACAGATAATGACCTAAACATTGACCACCAGCTAGCTATGGTAGTGAGGGAATCCTTCTATGTGGCTCAACTTATAAGTAAAGGCATTGTATCAAGTTCAAAGGAAGTCATAGTGCCATTGTACTCAGCCCTTATCAGGTCCATAATTGAGTACAATAATCCCTTCTTCATGTATTTAACAAGGCACTTACACCAATTGGAGTGGCCCCAGAGGTTTATCAATAAAAAAATACAAAGAGTAAGACAAATGTCTTATGCAGTCAGGCTAAAGGCCCTACCTCTTTACTCTGTCTCATATCGTTTATTGAGAGGTGACTTATGCATGACCTACAAAGCATTCTCTGATTCAGCCCTGATTAAAATGTTACATGTTCACAAGAAAATGTATTCAATGGTTGTGTGTTCCATGGACCTGAACATTATTTGTGACTCTAACAGAACTTGCTATAGAGACGGATTTGTATCCCAAAGGCTACATTATCTATGGATTAAACTTCTCATCGTCATAAACCAAAGCCTGTCCCTTACTCTCTTCAAAGGGAATTTGGATAAATGAATGGAGAACTGTAAACTGACTCCTAGGTAAAGAGTGTAAAATGCCTCAGAGGTCCAACATCCAAAGACCCACTACCCTGGTACTACCCCATCCCATATCTGGGGAGTTAAGATATACAGTTGTCATATCCTGGGTATTATTGGCTAGGCTTGTAAAGGCTCTTGTGCCATTAGCATTGTAATCACCTATGAATCTATGAACCTATGTGCCATAATGCTATGCATCTCACAACAGCATTTGCTTGCCTGTATACCACATAATTTTTACAATAATAATCCTGATATGAAAATATAGCTAATATTCATAACTACTATACCAAACAACCATGTATATCTCCAGAAGTCTTCACATTTCCCACCATATTTTAATGCGAATTTTAACTAGCACCAGCAGCTTGCATATGCCATCCCAAACACGACTATATCAAAGGCCATTTCTGAATAATTAATATAAATATGAAAATATATATTTTCATAATTGTTTGTAAACTCTGTTTAAAAACTGTAGTTCTGCATAGCCCCCACTGACTGTTTAACCGCACATTATCTAAAAAATGTCATATTTGTGATGGCACCTTTGTCAGCCATGTAGGACCTATCATTCATGTGATATTAGGCTCAGTATTAGAATGCTGTTATTATTGATACAGTGTACCTAAACAAATAATTATGTCTGTGCCTCTGTCTGTCCTAGTCGAATGTGTCTACTGTTATTTTCCATCTAATATCCACTGCTTGTGTAGGTCGCCTATCATGACAGTATATTTGCAATTTTTGTTTTATTAATGTCACCATGTCAGATGTAATATTTTAAATAATGTCTTTTAATCATTTATCATTAACTAAAACACTCATCCTACAGTCATGTTTTCATTGAAGATACTTACCCTATGCTTTGTAACCCATTAACTACTTTTATGAGATATTACTGCTAATAGTAGAATAATCATAATATTAATACAGCTTACCACAATTAAATGGTTGCACATTTTACTGTGTAATCAAGTTTGGTCACCATCATTTGTTTACTAACACCCATGGACTGCATAGACCCCAATAATATGATATTGACACTCAATTAATCCCTTCCCCTGTGTTATGTATTTATATTTCTCTTTTAACATTACCTTTATATATCTCTTTCTTTTATCTGCAAAGTTTAATATCTTCTCTACTACTTTTTCCGTGCTCTCTATTTTACCTACTTGAGGAGTGAGGAGTATGGCAGCTCTGAAAAAGTATTTCACAGAAAGAAAGAAAGTTTTTGACTATACATATGGTTGTTTTATATTTCACTTTATTATGAACAATTCTTGTTATGAGCTTATCACACGTCTATGCAATCTTAAAACAAATATCTTGATTGTATTACTATGCATTATTTTCTGCTCTATTATTATCGTGTATCTTTTACACAAAATGTTACGTTTTATGTTTAAGCATTCCTTTTGTAGTTAATGTATTTGTACCTTTTGTATCACTCCCTTTTTTCAATGTATTTCATGATTATGTTTTTACTGTATGTATCTTGTTTTGGCCACTTTGAAGCTCAGGTTGTAGCAGAAAATGGTCCTCGGACCAGTCCACTTACCTGGGTAACAAACATTAAAGAAATAAATAAATATTAATCCAAATATGCAACATATTCCATAATTTACATAACCTTCTGTAAACACTCTTTAGTAACTCAAACCCTGTATATCCCACAATGTTTGTCTTTTTGAACTTACTAAAGGAACTGTGAAAAATATAGAAAAATGTCCTTAACTTTTTTGCAAACACTTTCAAGAATTCTAGTACTGTACATTCTACAGCGAAGTGAACACGTATTCTCTTTTATGTTTGGGAGGCCAGTCCTCATCACCTCCCTTCACTTATTTGTAAATAAAACAAAGTAAAAATGTTATCATTTTCAAAAACATCTTGAAACAGTTTTCAAGTACTCTACGCAATACACATTGATGTAATAATAATGGTCAGTTAAAATATATATATTTTGTACGTACCAGATGAGCTTTTACAATCCTGTCTCATGACTGGTAAATAGTTTAGTAAATAAGAAGAGAATAGAATTAATGATTTTTGTGGCCACAGATGTTATTTTATTGCACTTCACTTATCACATTAACAGCAGCATCTTTGAGAGCTTTTGGAAATTCTAGAAGTCCTTCTTATGTCAAATGTACACTGTCTGATTGATAGAGTTCTTACCTCCTCGCTCATATGGAGGGATAGTGGTGCCACCCATCTCCATCATGAGGGATCCCATAAAACTATTGATTGTCCACTGAACTTTGTGTAGTTCTTTCCAAGACCTTGCAGCTCCCTCCATGCCAGTCTTTCCACAACATCTGACCATACCAGCAGAATTTGTGGCTACAAATGCAAGATGCCCCCCACCCCCATGCCTGTTATTTTCTATTTAAGGTCAGGCAGTGGTGAAGTTGACATGTCATTGTCTTCAATATGGACTTTCACAATGATAGGTGATGGTACAGATGGGCTCTCCTTCCTCAGTATTAGAAGAACTCCATCCCAATGCATACCTCTATACCTGACCCATGTCACATCTACCCTCCCTTTTGGTAACAAAAGGTTCCCTACTGGCTTGCAGTGACCCATTTCTGCAGCATAATATATATTAGACTGTCAGCATGTGACAGTGCAACAAAAGAAAAACATGCATTTAAGACACTAATTACCTGTCTCCTTCAAGTTAATTCATATAATTTCAGACACAAAATACATACTTAGCATTCCTTAAATTCTACTTCTCTATGCCTCTGTATTGGTTTGTTGAAACTGTTAGAATAGTAAAAACTATTACAATAGCCATAAATATATAGTTAGCAAACAAATGTGTCTACACACACCTTGTTCACAACCCTCCTGCAACCACCACTGCCAATGTGGTATGACCACCTCTCCTCATGGCAGTACCACACAGTGTTCCCAAGTTGCAGTGCCCAGTGGACTGCAGAGTGATTAGTTTATAATGTTCAGTCCCCCAAGCTATACATACACATATCAACAACCCAAAACCAGTTATATCACTTACAAACCAAACTACACATACAGCCACTTTATTTGGTGAATGACATCACCCTGTAGCCTACACTGGCATTCTGATGTATGTTTTGTTCATTTGCTAACACTTACCACACATGACTTGTTTTGCACAGCTGTAACAAGACACCCACAGCAAAACAAAATATATTAACAAAGTCATGTCCTCATTATAGGTAACACTACAGAGCAGCATGAGTGGCTTTTTTCTTCAAGTAAGGATCTTACATTAGTAAATGCAGTGCATAGCTTGCAATGTAGCTATCTGCATTACTCAAACCAGGGGTTTTAGTCCAATGGAGGAAGGTGATGATCAGTGGCAACCCAAAAGGAAAGGCAAACAAAAAAGTGTAGTGTTCCTTTCACTCATTCAGATTTGTCAACCACACCACAGCCTGTTGGGAAGAGAATATATAAAGTACGAGCTATTTATACATGCCACAAACAGACACCAAGTGTCAACTAATATGAAGTGAACATGCATCCAGGTGCATGCCCATGGAAGCTGCTACCACCAGACTTTTCTGTATATTCTCTTATAGAGGTATAATAAAGGCAACCAGAAATTGACAGTGATTACTTCCCAATAACTGTGCTTCATATTTCAGTTCTGTGACTGGAGTACAATTTTTCCATAGGGAAGATATGCTATAATAGCTGGTACAGTATACGTGACTCAACTAACTTTTCTTTGCAGCTTGGTATTTTCTGTTGGCTGGTGCAGGATGCTCAGCTGAAACCAAGTATTTCAGAACAGCAATTGCACCTAAAGTTATGGACAGTATTTTATTTCATTCATCAAATTTGTCTGAGAAAGCAACATAGAAAGGCAGTGCAAGACCATGTGAAAGCCACTGATGGGGATATTAGACAAACAGGTGTTACATAGTTTTACACCAGGTGTTTTAGTGAGAGAGGATAGGATGGAGTGGCATGAACTATACTCTCAGGATTTTGTAGTCATGATATTCTGAAAGCATTTCACACAAAGGGTTTACCTTGTATTCTCTGCACTAGTACTGTGGTTCTGGTCATACACCCTCTGCAGAACAGTTCCAGCATGTCCCTTCTTGACTCATGTAGGACAAATGTACTCCAGGACCAAATCTATTGTTTAGCGCTTGGGTAACTGGTGCCAGCTGTAGATATTTGAAATCAGGATGATGTTAAGAATGCCACCAACAGTTCATAAAAGTTTTTTTTTTTTAATAAAATGAAACATTATGCACTTACATAAAACACATGTTTTAATACACAAGACTACATTGTAAATGTGAAAGTGTGCTTAATTGTGAGATATTACTGCTGTGGATGCCAGAGGCACACAGAAACAGCAAGGCAAGTCAAGGTAGATTTAAGGTGATTTCTTTTTTTTTTCTCCAATGTAAACTTGTGTTTTTTTCTGCACTTACAGCTCACATATATCTTTATCTTAGTTTGTGATCTGTAAGTGCAGTATTTTACAAGATATAATAAAATAACTATTAATCATACCAGCCTCAGGAGTACAGAGAACTTTTATACTAAAATAAATATGTTCTTACAGGTTACACAGCAACATAGATTTCCTGCTGAGTGTGCTTGTGTAGGAACTAATGACATAAAAAATGCAGCATAGTTCAAGCAAAGGTGATGCATACTGTGGGATTAGCTTTGAAAAAAAATTAGATGATCTATTAATGTTCTTGTTAAATTATTTTCAACTTTTGTTAGGCCCGTAATAGAATATAACTTGATTTTTTTTTTACATTTATTTAAAGGATGATTCATTAGTGCTTGAAAGAGTTTAAAGGGAATTTGCTGAAAGGATCATTCATTTTAAATCTATCTCTCATATTCAGAATATTGGGAAAGACTTTATCATTTTCTATCAGTTATCAATGTAGAAAATCTTGCTTAGCTACTTTGATGTGTATGACAAAAATTGAACGTTGTTCAATAATGAATATTATTATCAAGTAGAATAGCATGGAAATTACACATTTAAAATTCATAGCTCAGGCATTTGTAAGATCATGGAATACATTGCCTATACATACAAGACAAAACATTTCCTTGGAATTGTTTATAAGCTCATAAGATACTTGGTCAGGTGCTAATGCTTTCCCTTTGAATATGGAGTCTGTGTAGCAATGGAATTTGACCTTTATGTAGTAATCTCAGAAGTCAAGAAACTAATCTATCTATCTATCTATCTATCTATCTATCTATCTATCTATCTATCTATTTGTGTCTATCTCTCTGTCTGTGCACACTAATTTGAATTAATGTTAATAGCAATCACATTTTTACTCAGAAGAGTAATGCAAAGCTTAGTTTTTATCTCCTCTTCCTTTCTCCCATATAGCTTTGAAATGTAGCTACTGTCTTTTAAACATGGCCATTCATTATATGCACCCTAGAGGTTAGTTTCTTTTAGCATTTTATTAAATTTTCCATTTGAGATTACAGTGAATCATTTTACACAACAATTAATAAATTTAAATAACATTTTGAATAATAATCAGTTCAATTATTAGTTTCTTAATCACAAACTTGTTTATTCAAATATCTGAACTATAAATAAATAAAAATTAAAATTAAATATTACATAAATTATATATTATATATTTACACTGTTTAAAAACTTATGCCATCTCACTTGAATTAACCATTAATAATGTTCCAGCATGTCATTTTCCATAGTGTAAGACATTTACATATAAAAGTTTAAAAATGTTTTTGCAGAATTACTATATTTCAAGTTTTTGCAGTGGGAATAGAATAATGTATATTATTATTTTATATCTACACCATTTAATTATCTATAAATAATTGGTGACTGGATTGTTTTATCATTACAAATAATTCTATATGGATTCTTCCATTTCTCAGGGTAAGATCGGCCTAATCCTTAAACAGTAATTTTGAGATGGAAGATAAAACATAAAATTCAACATTAGGAAATTCAGTCCAATTACTAGCATATGTTCTAATATAATATTTCATCACTATCATAGGACTGTTAATGTACCAAAGAAAGGAAGTGAGTATTTAATTCTTTAATTTGATCTTTTTTATTACATATCAAGAAAGTAGTTGGAATTATGTGTATAACTTTATACAGTAATGTATGCAATAATACTAATTTAATCAGATTTATTCTTTTCTCAAAGGTGAAAATTCCTCTTTAAAGTTATCTTGACAACATTTAAAATTTTAGCTAATATAATTATAATTAATTTGTCTATTTTTTAAATGATTGGATAATGTTAGTCCTAAGTATTTTAAATACTGAAAACTCATGCCATATTTATGCAATGCTGATGAAGAAAGATCCATATTTTAAATTAAATAAAATTTAATTTGTTTTATTTTCATTAAATTTAAGATGGACACTTTTCAAGTTTTAAGGAAGCATCTTAATGAATCAAAACAGGCTTAACATTTATTAAAATCCATACTACATCATCAGTAAATATAAAAACTTTTCAGTCTAAGATATCATTTACTTTAATAATTTATATATATCAATTCTGTCTTAAAAAATGGGCTTGGAAAAACAATGAACTCTATCGGTTACCCCACATTCCAAAGGGCTATTAATCTACAATGAGAGTGCAGAAAAAAGAACACCTATCTGCTGAGACTAAAATAATTTACTGGAGCTGACATTTCTTTTTCATTCCCTAACTGCAGTTCAACTGCATTGGTTAGAGTATAGAAAAAATAAAATAAATTAAAAATAATAGAACTAATGCAAGAAATGCAGCAGTTGTAGCACCAGTTATGAAAATCTGTCCTGTCCTTTTCTACTGCTTACCACAATATTTAGTGCTTTAACTGGAGTGGTTAATGGCTGGAAAAACAGAACTAAAAGAAATAACCACAGCACCAGTTACAAGAATGTATGTGCGTGTGTGTGTGTGTGTGTGTGTGTGTGTGTGTGTGTGTGTGTGTGTGTGTGTGTGTGTGTGTGTGTGTGCGCGTTTGTGCATGTTCACTCATGCATGTCTAGTGTTGGTTTAGAATTATGTTTTTTATTAGAAATGATCTGTAGTACAAAAATGGGTGACAATTTGTTATATACAAAATCATTCATTTGACCACAAGTAAACATCTGAGCTGTGCACAGTTCACAAACTGAATATATCTGTCTGTTCATGTACTTGCATGGGATGGGGTGAGCCAGGCAGGGGAGATATAATGCTTTGCACTGCACGTGTCTACAGCAGTGACCTAAAATTTATGAGTGCTAGGCATTCAACAAAATGTGTCACCTTTAATAAGAGATTTCACTTTGCTAATTAAGAAAGAACTGAACAGAATCCTAGGGGTGAAACATGGGGACCATCCACTGAGTATCAAGATCTACTGTGTCAATTAAAATTGAATGCTGCAATTTTTCCTTGTCTAAATGATTACATTTGCATTAAGCCAGTGTTAAAACATAGACCAGCAAAACTATAGATCACAGTTTTTCTTGTTTCATAAATTGTGGTTATTATTTTTTCTAAATACATTATATCTACTGACATATATTAAATTTCATTGCTCACCATTTACTTTTAATTATATATTGGGTCTATATTAGATTATCAAAGTTTCAGAACTTAGAACACCATATGGTCGACACCATATGATCGAAGTACTGAAACTTCGAAAATCTAAAAAAAAAAAAAAAATAAAAAACAAAAAAACAAAAGTAACTTGTTTAAGCAGGGGGAGAAGCCCTCCTGCACCCCCACACCCCCTGCTACTTAAATATACCGATTCCAAGATCGCACTTCAATGGAGTATTGTGCATAAAGGGAAGATTTCCCTTTGCTATGCTGTAGTGCGATCTCGGAGTTGGTATATTTAAGTAGCGGGGGGGTGTGGCTGCACAGCCCCCCATGTGGGGGTACAGGGGGGGCTTGCCCTCCTGCTTACAGCAGTTACTTTTGTTTTTTATGTTTTAAATTTTTTTTTTTTTTTTTAGATTTTCGAAGTTTCAGTACTTGGATCATATGGTGTCGACCATGTGGTGTTCAAAGTTCTGAAACTTCGATAATCTAATATAGACCCATTTTTAATTTATATCTTCACACATTTTTAAATAGAACCTTTAATGCTTTTAGATGTTTCATTTTATGCTGGTTGTAAGCCTTAAGACTATTATTTTTTTTCTATTTCAGTGTGTTTTAAACATTGTCAAAAATTGTAAATTCAAGAAAATATGTTTCTTTAAAAAAATACTAGATGGTTATTGTGATGTCACGTGACCTTGCTAATTTACTATTTATTTTGTTAGCACTAGACTCCAGTTCTGATGATGTTCTTTATAATTTTTTGATGAAAGCATTTTTCTCAAGAACTAGAGAGTTTATGTGGCCTGTGATTTATGTTCCTGGCTCTGGATTTGTATTCTGAATAATGGCTGTTTTTGGATACCAACGTTTTTACGTGGTGGATTGGGACTTTGTGGTTTTCAGCTAGCTGGTGCACTTATTTGGTTATTTGATTATTTCTGAGAACACTTATTCTCTGTTTTAATTTATCTGTGTTCATTTGAGCATTTTTACTAGCTGACTGCATGGAACCTGAAGTCATAAGGCAACTGCCAGCTTTTTTTATAGGAATGAAGTAATACGGAGATGAAAGTGCCAACATGTGACTCCTGCAATTACAGGTAAGCTCATTAAGCTTGTAAACATGCTCTTATTATTTTCCTCAACTACTGGTTTACAATTATCCAAACAATTTGGATTCATGAACTGATACTGAAGTCCTGGTGCCTTTGGAATTATCAAGTTTTTCAGTGTCTGTGCGTCGTTTGATTCCAGTCGAGGCAAACCTGGCAGGTACTTTGACCTCTGTAACACCAGTAGAAACAGCATCTAATATTGTTCACAGTGGTGTGAAAAGGGGCAACAAAAGTGACATAGACTTTAACAAGTGGTTATGTAAAAATTATTTCTTCTCTGGGCACACCAGAGAGCATTTGAATGTATACTCACCCGATTGCTTATCTGACATAATTTCTACTTTTGAAAAAAAATGACAAAGATGCACAGTTTACAACTTGGCAACCTATATTTCTCTCAAAGTTTGAGATTACAGAGGGTACCAACTTGACTTTGAGATACAAAATTCTGAAATGGTGTGGACCTGAACTTAGTTTTATAGCAAGATTTGGTTAAATTGCTTAACAAACAGAGATTGGAATTATTAAATATTTTACACAAATATAATGAGAATTTAATAAGGAACAACGATGGAAGTGAAAGTGATAAATGTTAAAATTAAGGAAGATTTATTTTCCATATGTAAGGATGAATATGAAAATGTATTTACTAAGCTAGATCAACAGTGTGTAAGTATTATCAAAAGCAAGGCATAAAACCTTTAAGGGATGCTAAGCAGTATGAAACCAGCACTGCTTACCCTTTACAAACAAAAAACAACAAAAAAAATGACCAGAATGGTAAGACTGTGTTATAATCAAACATAAACACTGTAGACTATTTTATTTATTTCACAACATTAGTCATCAGTTGACAACATTAAACTTGAAGTCATTTTAGAGTTTTCACTGCTTTGCAGGTCAGAGAGGTTAGCAAACAGAACCAGTGAAGTGGTGAATTCTCACTGTTTACAAGGAAGTTAAACCTGGCTATTCGGTTTCAAGAGGGTGAGAATAACAGTACCCAGGGACATCATGGTTTTACTAGGAAGAGCTCCCTTATCCAGACAATGAGATTTTTGGTTCAGGTTTTTGCTGCAGCCTATAAGAAATAATTTTACAACTATTATTCCACAGGGCACAGTAAATTTAAGTCTTATAACCTAACCCAGGAAGAAAGGTCATTATTACAAACCATCATGAGTGATTAATCACGGAGAGTGATGAAACCAGACAAAGGTGATGGCATAGTTATACATGATGCCATTAACTACAGTGGTGACATGTTTACTCTTTTACAAGACAACAACACATGTAGAGGTTTCTAGAAATAAAGTTAATGTTGCCTACAGGAAGACAGATCTTTATGTAAAAGATCCCCATATCCAAGGATTCATCTTACCATCCCTTTTTATCTTCTTAGAAGAATTATTTCCAGTTATTGCCTCAAATTTCAGCATTCCCAAAGACATAAAACATACCAAAGTCCCATATTAGACCTATTGTGGCAGTCCAGAGGGTCAAAACATATCCTTTTGCAGGAGTGGTGGATAGATTACATAAGCCACTTTTCTCATATGACATACACATATGCTAAAAGACTTCTGGAATTTTTAGGGAGATTGAAACCTGAGCCTTGGGCAAGGAACTTGTAGTTCCTCACTGTGGATGTGGTAGATTTATTTATTAATCTCCCTCAAGATGAAGGTCTCAACTTTTTCCATGAAGTCCTGTTGTTGGTAAAACTTAATGTACTCTGAGAAAACATATTCACGAGCAATGATATTTGCAGAGGCAACACCAATAATACCTTATATAGGCATTCAACAAAATGTGATACCTTTAAGAGATTTCACTGTACTATTTTAGAAAGAATTGAACATTACCTTAGAGCTAGAGCATGGGAAACATTCATTAAGTGTAAAGAGCTATTATGGCAACTAAAACTGAATGCTACAATTTTCCTTGTCTGAATGATTACATATTCTTTAAGGCAGTGTTAAAACATAGAACAGAAAAATTATTAATCACAGTTTTTCTTGTTTCATAAATTGTGGTTAATATTTTTTTTCTAAATACATTAAATTTGTGTTATGTCAGTAATTAGAATTTCTCACCATTTATGTTTTGTTGTATATTTTTAATTTATATTTCCACTCATTTTAAGTACAAACTTTAATGCTTTTATGTGTTTTATTTTAGTCTAGCTATAAGCCTTAACATTGCTAATTATTTTATTGCAATGTGTAAGTGAGTTTGGCAGTTGGCTTAGAGGATGGTCTGGTAGTTGTCTTAGAGGATTAAGGAGTTGTTAATGAGGTGTTTCCTGTAGACCAGTGGTGCAAGGTTTGAGTTTCTTAGCTTACATCACCTAACTATGTGATTATGAGCAAGTCACTTAACAAGACATTGTTTCTGGGCTGTGTCTGAAAAAGGTCAGTAGAGATCAGTGCCCTTCACCAGAAACAAAATAAATTCAAGAAATTATATTTCTTTAAAAATTTAACTGATAGTTATTGTATTGTCACATGACCTTTCTACTTTAGTATTTATTTACTTGCTAACACCCGACTCCAGTACTGATGAAGTCCATCTTAATGATTTTTGGACAAAAGCATTTTGCTCAACGATTACAGAATTCATGTGACCTCTGATATGTGCTCCTGGTTTTGGATTTGTTTTCTGAATAAAGACTTATTTTGGACTCCAGAGTTTTTAAGTAGTGGATTAGGACTTATGGTTTTCAGCCAGATGGTGCACTATTTTGGTTACTTTGTTATTTCTGAGTGCACTTTCTGTTTTGGTATATATTACTACTATTATTTATGTATTTTTTTCTTTCATTTGATCAGAATAAAACATTTAAGAGGTACCCAATAAAGTGACTGTGATTGCTGTGTGTGTGTGTGTGTGTGTGTGTGTGTGTGTGTGCACGCGCGCGTGTTTGTCTGTATGTATCTGTGCGAGATGGCTCATTCATGGATATCTGATATTGGTTAAGACTGATTCTAGTAGTAATTATGTGAAATATAGTTAAGTGTCAATTATTTAGGTATAAAATCATTCCCCTAATCATAAGCAGACATCTGAACTGTGCACAGAAGGGAATATATCTATGCATGGGTGTATGCATGTTTGTGTGTTTGCTTGTGTATCTAGTGGGGGTGGGGAAGTTGTAATGCTTTGCACTGCTGTTATTATTAATGCTACTGCTGCTATTAATGTATTTCTTTATTTGATGGGATAAAATGTATGAGGAGCACATAAACAATAAATTGACTGTGATTGTTGAGCACATTTGTATGTGTGTGTATGTGCATCTGAGTTTCTGTGTATCTGTGAGAAACTGTGTCGCTCTCTGCCTCTGCATCTATCTGCTGTTATATGTAAATGTTCATGTTGGTGTGAGTGTGTGTGTGTGTGTGTGTGTGTGTGTGTGTATATCTATATAGAGATTAATAAGTACATAAAGCTTATATTTCAGATGCAGAATACATTCACCAACAACAATAACATATCCTACACCAACTTTTAAAACATCATGAGAAATTATTTTTCATCAAAATATATACATATATGTGAATAATAAAATAAAAATAAAACAATTTAATGGATAGGTGATTTTCTAAGTGCAATAATACTGTGCGTGGTAGGAGTTACTGGGAAATAATGGATATTTCAGAGTTTTTAAGGCCCTCTGTCTGCAAAGTTAGGCATTATTTCTTGCTTAATGAATTTACTAAAGGCTAATTGCTAATGCAAATAAAAGAAGAGAGAAAGGACAGTCCTTCTTAGTTGCTTTTCTTATATTTACCCAAGTGATAAATAAATCCCTATTTTTATATATGAATGAGAATTATTATATAACATTTTAATTTTAATTAATTTATAAAAGAATCTGGGAAACAATAAGACATAGGGTAGTATTCATAGTCGCTATGCAAGTGCTCAGTGGGCATGTGTGCTAGTTGCACACAAGCTCAGATGAGGTGCAATTTAGAGACATAAGATGAGCTTGTAGGTAACATTTAGAAAGTTGTACAGAACTTTATCAGCAAATGAGTACATGATGAGAATGCGAATAAGAAATGTATGCAAAAGATGCAACTTAACTATGTAAATGAGGTTTTATTCCTGCCTCTTGCGATTCAGTGTCACAATTTGCTATGCAAGTTTGCATTGTGCACATGCCTTATAAAGCGCAAATCCCTGACTTTTCTAGTCACTTTGCAGTCAGTGAAGGTGCTCATTTTTTTGCTAGTGCTACTATACCCCACTTTGGGCTGCTCATTTCTGTCTTATTACAACCAAGAGTACTCGGTGGTTCTCAGTTGCCTTGGAGGAGGAGATACAGGTAGAGGATAACTCATTTCAACTTTGCAGAGCAAGACTTGCTTGACAAATTTAGAGTGGACATGGAGATAATAAGGATTTTAGTGAGCTTACAAATCAGAACTGGAGAATGTGGGACATTCCTATTTCTGTGGATATCACATTCCAAAGACATGCAGTAGGTAGATTGGACACTCTAAATTGGTCATAGGTGTGATTGTGCATGAGAGTGTGTGGTGTGGAAGAACTTTAGCGGCAAGGCTAGCCACCTGGTGGTGAAAACCTTGGCTCTAGATGATTGTCAGTGTTGAAGTGAGACCCCAACCCTGCGTGCAAAAATGGGAAAAAGGGTTGTGGATGGATAGATGTGTGTATATATATATATATATATATATATATATATATATATATATATGTATATATATATATGCACACACAAACACACACACACACACACACACACACACACACACACACACACACACACACACACACACACACACGTTTGTATATTTATAGACAATAAAAACACGGCTACTAAAGGTGGGTAAAGTAAAAAATAAAACCACAGGATAGAAAACATTATCACAACCACCATGGCAAGGCACATAAAAAATTAAATATACTACGAACTCTTGAGTTCTTAAAACTGAAAATGTAATGAATAAATAACTGAAAACTGGTGTTAAAACTAAGAGATAAGTGCTTTCAGGTACATAACTGCACCCTTCATCAGATCTAATAACGTCTGCTCAGTGTAAGAGTTTAAAAGTCAACATCAACCAATCACAGTTCAGTGTTTCAACCTCCGCCCTCTTAGGGCAGGTTGGAGAGGAAGACATGAGTTTAGACCAGGAGGTGTGTCTACATGTAAGTTGTCAATCCAATGCATCTCAGCTGTTTCTGTTCTTAAACAGATATCACCACCCCTTGGATCTGCTAGTGCAACTTGTAACACTAAAAAGAGAAAATCATGACAGCATTTACAGCAATATATTTCATTAGAGGATTTTTCATATCTCTCAAGTCTATGTCACTTATATGCATAGAAATCCTTTCTTTCACCTGCCTATTAATTTTATCAACATAGAATGAGGTACATCGCTGGCAGCAAGCAATATAAATAACATTTCTAGTTTTACAGTCAGCATAGCCATTCAGTCTGTATACTCTTCTAGTAATCGGATGTACAAAGGCTTGTCTTTCCAAAATATATCTACAGGAGTCTGCAGGGAAACATGTCCTGTCTACTTGTCAAAGGCTGGTCTCTTTTCATAGTCCTGTGGCATATCAGCTGTTTAAGATTCTTACCATTTTTAAATGCAAAAGAATGGGTTTCACCCACTACACTCTTAATATGAAAATCACTGCTTAAACTTCTCCAATTATCTCTTATGATGTTGCAAACATGATGGACATAACTTGAGTATGTTAGCGTCATTCTTGTTTTCGCTTGACGTTCAGTATTTGCAACCAGCAACTGAATCGTTCATAACATTCTCCGAATAAAAAGGTTTCCCCATGGTGTTCCAAAGCTGTTCAACCTCTCCTAATTTGTACATACCATCCTTCTTCTTATAACCTCTCCACAAGAAACACTGACCTAAAACTCTGATTGCATTAGATAGTTCTTCATCATTTGCATGTAATCTTGAGTATCTGAGTAATTGACCTTTAAGCACATTATCATAAATATAAAGTGAGTACATACTGGTATGATCTAACAAGCTAGTCCTTTTAGATTCCTTATGATAGTCAGCTGTTGTAATACCTCCTCCTTCATCAAAGCACACAGTAACATCCAAAAAACTCAACTGTTTATTTGAACACTGCATAGTGAATCTTAAAATGCCAGTAGTAGATTCCAAATATGTCACAAACCTTTTTAAATCTTGTATCATTGACAAACCTCTTATAATATCTTATATGAGTTAGAAACCCATTGCTGGTAAGCACATGGTTGTTCTCCAAATCAGCTAGCACAAGATATGCATATGTATTAGCACAGGGGGTGCCCATGGCCATCCCCCCATCTCTGCCAGTAAATATCACCCTCATATAAAAACAGTACCAATTCCAATAAGAGACAAAGAAGATCCACATTGCCCTTATAGTCATTTGCATTGTGTAATAAAAAATTCTTAATTGCTGTTATACCAAAAGTATTTTATATCACAGTGAACAAACTATGAAAATCTAAGGTGACCATATAAAAGGAATCGAAGCCATGCAATGAATCAGCACATTCATATTAGGTCTCAAGGAACTGTTTAGTATCTTTTAACACTGCTAATGCAAACTTTAAAACATCTTTCAAACTGTCGTTCGATGTATCTTGATAAAGGTCCAGTTACCCAACCTCTGCCATTCACTATAGGTCACATAGGAGGATCCTTGTAATTCTTAAGTATCTTGGGAAGACATTTAATATATGGAGCAAAAAAAAGAGAAAAGCAACACACAAGCAGGCCCAAGTGTCCACAGTGCAAAAAAAAAAAAAAAAACAAAATCCACAAAGAAAAGCATTGGAGAAACTGAGAAAGTTCTTTCTTAGTGTAGTTAAAATTGAATGTTCGCTTTATCTTTAACTATGCTAAAAAATAACTTTCTCAGTTTCTCCAGTGCTTTTCTTGGTGGATTTTTTGGTTTTTAATATACGGAACAACTAGACTAGGCATAAATAAAAACTCAAAGAGTGTCTTATCTAACAAATGACACTTCAATAAATCAGAGAGTGTGTCATGTATCGACTTAATCATTCTTTTCAACTGTAAAACTTAAAAACTTGCATTCACCAATTCAAAAGTAGCGGTATCAGGCAAAAGTTCCCTCATTTTCTTATCATACATGAAAGAGTCCATAAGTACAATGGCACCTCCTTTATCAGCTAGACAGATCTTGATATTAGTATTTTCCTGCAGTTCTGTTATGGCTTGTCTCTCCTGTGGCAATAGATTATGAAAGCGGCTCCTGCGTTCCTTAAAATCCTTTGAAATCTGGGACTCACAGACTTTATAAAAGGCATCCACAGTAGGATTATTCTTCTTTGATGTAGTATTGTCATGTTCTTTTATTATTTATTATTAAATATATTTAAACCTTTCACTGTAGACGATCTCTGTAGAGATATTTAAGTTCTGAGAGTACTTGCATATTTATTTGGTGACACTATGTGGGCTACTCCAAGTAGCCATACATTACAAGGCCTGAGAGAGGTAGCCAGGGAGGCACCTGATTCTCAAGGGAAAGGGGAATCTGTATACTGGGACAAAGGGCTACCATATAGAGAGTGGACCCCTGATGGAGGGCTAGAGGGTGAAAGAATACAACAGTTAGTAGTGCCCAGAGCCTACTGTCTGGCACTTCTATTCATAGCCCATGACATTCCCTTTGCAGGTCACATGGGCAAAAAGTGTACAAAGAAATGTATGATGCAGAACATTTATTGGCCTGGGAATGGGATTTCCAGGGATGTAACAGGATAATGCAGGACCTGTGAATAGTGCCAAGAGGTAGGCAAGGCAGAAGACAATGTCAAAGCTCCTTTGGTGCCTTTGTCTGTGACTGAGGATACATTTCAGAGGGTAGCTATGGATATAGTGTGGCCTCTGAGCACCTCAAGTTCCACAGGAAAGAAGTATAGCCTAGTGGTAGTAGATTATGCTACTAGATACCCTGAGGTTTTGGCCCTATCCTCCACTGAGGCAGAAAAGATGGCAAATGCTTTGTTAGAGATTTTCAGCAGGGTAGGTTTCCCAAAAGAAATACTGACTGACAGAGGTGGCAATTTCATGTTAGACCTGCTGGATTGTCTGTGGAAGCACTGTGGGGTGAAGCACCTGAAGACCACCCCTTACCATCCCCAGACTAATGGTCTGGTGGAGAGGTTAAACTCTACAATAAAGACCACGCTACAGGCATTTGCAGACCAGTTTAAGAAGGAGTGGGCCAAATATTTGCCCCATCTGTTGTTAGCTTACAGGGAGGTGCCCCAGGAATCCACATTTTTTTTACCCTTTGAGTTGCTGTATGGGCATAGGGTGAGGGGACCTCTAGATTTCATTTGTGATGAGTAGGAGGATGAGTGTGAATCCTACAGGGAGTCTGTTGTGGCATATGTCCTAAACCTCAGGACAAGGATCAGGGAACTCATTGGGCTTGGCGCAGGAGAACCTGGCAGAAGCCCAACAGCAGAACAAGTTCTGGTATGACAGGAATGCTCGAACTAGAGAGTATGCTGTGGAGCAGCAGGTTATGGTTCTCATTTCTGTCAGGCACAACAAGTTGTAGGCAGCTTGGGAGGGACCCTACAAGGTGGTAAGGAAAGTCAGTAATGTTAACTACATGGTAGAACTGCTAGGCAGGAGACAGGTGCTCAAATTGTACCATGTTAACATGATGAAACCTTACAGTGATAAAGAGGCCCTTGTGCTGACTATTTGCAGTGGATGGCAGAAGGAGTCTCAGGGGGATCTGGTGACTGATCTCCTCAGTAAGGCTCAGACTAACACCTCAGTGGAAGGAGTACCAATGTCCCAGCAGCTATCTCCTACCCAGGCTTGAGAAATCTGAGCCATGTTACAGGAATTTGGGGGCATGTTCACTGGGAAACCAGGGTGCACCCACCTGGTGCAGCACCATGTGGATACAATACCCCAAAGGCTTATTAAGCAGGCCCCTTATAGAGTGCCTGAGAGAGTCAGACTCTGAGGGAGGAGATACAGGAAATGTCAGAACTAGGAATCCAGGAGTCCAGCAGTCCCTGGGCATCCCCAGTACTGCCGGTACCAAAGACGGATGGCAGCACCAGGTTTTGTGTGTACTACAGAAAATTAAATAGTCACACAGAGTTAGATGCTTACACTACGCCTAGGACAGATGAAGCCCTAGAGTAGCTGGGTGGGGCTAATTATCTTACCACTAATGATCTTACCAAGGGCTACTGGCAGGTGCCCTTGACTCCCAAAGCTAGAGGGTGATCAGCCTTTGTGACTCCTTTTGGCTTGCGAGTTCACAAAGATGACGTTTGGGATGAAAAATGCCCCAGCATCTTTCCAGAGACTAGATCATATCCTAGCAGGATCAGGAGATTTTGCCCTTACTTACCTGGATGACAGTGTCATCTACTGCCACTCCTGTTAAGAGCACCTTCAGTGTGTCAGGGCAGTGCTGGGCAGACTACAGAGGGCAGGGTTGACCATTAAGCATAGTACGTGTCAGGTCAATATGGCACAGATCTCCTACCTGGGACATAGAGTGGTGAGTGGTAAGATCAGACCAGAACCTGCCAAAGTGGAAGCCATTCAGGCATGTCCTGTCCCTGTTACCAGAAAGCAGATGAGGGCATTCTTAGGGTTCTAGAGAATGTTTGTCCCCAGTTATAATATCATAGCTGCTCCCCTCACAAATATGACAAAGAAAAGGCCAGACAAGGTAGTGTGGACCTCAGCATGTGAGCAGGCATTCCAGAAGCTTAAAGGAGCTTTGGGAGGGTCCGCTGTGTTAGCCAGTCCAGATTACAGCAAAGAATTTATGTAGGTGAATGATTCAAACCATGGGGTGGGGGATGTACTCAGCCAGTTTTCCTCAGAGGGAGAAGAACACCCAGTGGTATATCTCAGCTGTAAGCTCCAACCCAGGGATGAATGGTATGCAGCTGTAGAAAAGGAATGTCTAGCCATAGTGTGGGCACTGCAGAAACTTCAGCCTTATCTGTATGGAAGGAAATTCAGTGTAGTTACAAACCACAATTCCTTAACATGGCTACATTGAGCCAGCCCACAAAATACTAAGCTAATAAGGTGGAACCTAGGGTTGCAGGCATATGATATGACAGAGCAGCACCATAGTGAGGTTAGCAATGCCAGTGCAGATAGGCTGTCAAGACAGGGTATGGGTTAATGTATTCCTAGATAGGCTCATCCCTCTCAAGCAACATTTCTCAAGGGTCACTTGAAAAAATAGCTTGAGTCTTCAAGGGGGTAAGAAGTGTGACAAAGGGGATACTGCCAGCTCAGCTATCTGGAATTTTGTAATTAATTATATGTCATTTGTGAATATCAACATGATTTATATAGAAGTGTGACAAAAGGAAATACTGCCAGCACAATTGTCTGGAAGTCTGGAATTTTGTAAACGGTTATGTGTCATTTGTGAAAGTCAATATGCTTCATGTAAGATGCTTGGGTTACAAATGTATTAGAACTGTATGTCATGCATATATCAAACTTGTCATGCATATATCAAACTAGGTTTGTACAGACGTGTGTTGAAAAGATATTTTATAAAGTACTAAGCTTAAAATGAATCTATAGTATAGTATGGCCTGCTGAAAAAGAACAGAAATGTATATGCACTATTGTAACTGTGTAAATGTATATATTCTAACAGTGGAAACTGGGATACAGGGGGTTAACCTCAGTCTAGTAAATTTCAGAAAAATAGCTGAAATTAAATTAGTTTATGGCAGCAAGAAGACACAATGTGTAAAACAAGGGAACTTTCTGTATTGTCTTGGAAGTGTTTATTGTTTTATTACTTTCAGCATCTATCAAAGATGTGAGGAAAAGTCCTTGTCTATGTATTTTCACAGGTAGATGCTAAGTACTGCCAGATTCCAGCAGTGGGGCTTTTACCTGGTATAGAGTCAGATGGCAAGAAATTATGTCATTCTGCAAGCTATCCAAGTAGTAATGTACTAGTAGTAACATTACACAGTAAGATTGGGCACCCTTTGTGAAGGGTCTTAAAGTAGCTAATAAAGATCTGGTTGGTGGCAGTGATAACTACCTTATATTCTGGGCAAAAGTGGGCATAGCTAGTAAACCTGTGCCAGCCATTCCCAGGTGTATGTGTGTGTATAAATCAAACCTCAAAGAGTGTGTGTGTGTCAGCTACTTGAGCAGGGACATGAAGCACTGATTGGACAGAGAGGGTGCTGGAGGTCTTGGCTAGGCCACTCAGCTGAGCTCTCACCTCTATAGCTGTGCCAGTGGGGTGTCTTACTGGGGATCTGAAGAAAGAAGGAGAAACCATCCCCAGATTGAATATGGTCTCTGTGTGCTCTTAAGGGAAATTGCACTTGATGTAGAGAACTGCATCTGGAAATACTGCGGGACTTGTCATCCTTTCAGTGTACATCCCCCACTGGTGCCAATGGTGAGGATTGAGGCTCCCTGATTACCGGTCTAGTGGTGGAGTGTTACACTGCTTTTTAGGTGTGATGACAAAATTTGACTACGGTCATAGTATTTCATTGTCATCTAACCTGTCTTTACTTCATTTAGTCCCTCTTGGTTCTTTCTAATTTCTCTGTTTTTATACTTCTTACCTTTCACTCCTTATTATATACTTACACTCCTCTGCTGTCTTTTCTTCTTATTTCCCCCTTTTTCCCAGTGTCACTATCTTGTGACTGTGTTTCTTCTGCCTTTCATTATTTTTTTGGAAACAGTAGTAATAACTTTTAGACCCACTGTTTTCATATATACCCTATATAACTGCCCTTAGGTAGCACAATTAATTTCATAAGAATTTGGGTTGTCTGGGTGGGACCCTTTACTGTAAAATTAAAGAAGTCAGTTTTCAGCAATATTTCAATCAGTGGGAGGTATGTAAATTACTCTTATAACTGCTCCCCTGAGCATACATTTAAGTTTACTGGTTTATTTTACAGTAGAAAGAAAGAAAGCCTTGTTAAGGATGGACGACATGATCGACAGACCACGATGCTTTGCCAGAGATGGTCTGCACGTGATGCCCCTGGGATTCAGGTCACTGGCTTAGGCTCTTGCTACCCCTATAGTACCTTTTTTAGGCAAAGTTCAAAGGACAAAACCACCACCGTAACATGTACAAGCATGCAAAATCTGAAGGTAATGCTACTCAATGCTAGAAGTCTAAACCTCAAAATGCACTCTCTCTCGAGGCACTCCTAAAAATGGAGACCATCGATATCTGTGCAGTAACTGAGACCTGGTTCAAGGCTCCAGAGAACACCCCTGCAATACCAGGCTACAACTCTTACCACACTTTTTGGCCACCAAACCAGGACCAAAACACTAAAGGTGGAGGAGTGTCCATATTCACCAGGGCTATTCACACCATCAGGCTAGTTGCTCAACACAATGTGTCTGAAATTCTTCAGGTGCAACTAGCACTAGGTAAGACAGCAATCCAAATTGTAGCTTGCTACAGATCCCCCACCATGCCCCACAATTCTCACTACACTTTTCTAAACATACTGGAAAATATTAAGATACAACCAAACACCCTAATACTGAGTGATTTCAACTACCCTGTCATTAACTGGGAAAACTACTCATGTACCAACACCTTTGCCCAACGGTTCTTGGAATTCATAAATTCCAATGCCCTGGATCAACTAATCCATAGTCCCACCAGGGGCTCCAATATCCTAGACCTGGTCATTACCAACATGAGAAATCGATGCTCCACACCTATGGTCACCCCCTAGTTGGTCAGCTCTGACCATAAGCTAATCACCCTTGACATCCACATCCCTCCCCCACCCCCCAGTAAGAAAACCTTCATAAAAAACTTCTCCAAAGCCAACTTCATGATACTCAAGTCAGAAGTGACAAACTTCATGACACCCATGCAGATGGGAACTGAAAGTTCGACTGCTGAATCCTACACTAAGGCACTGTATGGGCACATCCACTCGTGCATGAATCATGCCATCCCAAATAGAACCAAGATGCTCTCCGCCAAAAGAAGGAAGCCAATCTGGTGGGCCCCTGCCATAAACAAACTTTACAACAAAAGGAAGAAACCGTTGCAGAAAAGAGGAAAATCCCAGGATGCAAAAAACTCCCTTACCAGCCTCAGTAAGAAGCTGAGATCCCTAATAAAATCTTCCAAAGCTAGTTACAAAAATAAATTTGCCAAAGATTCCAAAGATAACCATAAGGCATTCTATAGCTATGTCAAGAATCTAAATGGCAATGCTCAGATCTGCTCTGAGCGACAACAGAATGGCATTAAATATATTGATCCCATGGATATTGCCAATATCCTGGCAGATCGATTCAGTGCCAGCTTTATCCCCCTCTCACCCCCTAAAGGGCCCATCTCAATATCAAAAAATTACCAAATTCTGGTAATAACGGCCACACAGGTAAAAACCGCACTCTCCAAAGCTAAGAATACAGCATCTATGGGACCAGACAACATCCTGGGCTGTGTACTAAATGAACTACAAAATGAACTGGCACCTCACATAAGTGTCATGTTTAATCATAGCATCACCTCAGGCTTCATGCCCACTGAGTGGCGAATAGCTACAGTTATCCCACTCCACAAGGGGGGATACACCTTGGATCCTGGGAACCACTGCCCCATCAGTCTGATGAGCCTGATCTGCAAGGCCATGGAATGTATTATCATGGAACTTATAAACAAAGACATTAGCAACCTTCAAACACTGGACTCCACCCAGTTTGGGTTTGTGAAGGGCCAATCTTGTCTCCTGAACCTAACTGACTTCTTTGAATTAGTCTCCAAAGCTGTGGACGAGGGTAATGCAGTCCACATAGCTTATCTGGACCTTGCCAAGGCCTTCAACACCATTCCCCACTCTGGAATCATAGATAAACTTACTAAGCTGGGCATTAATCCCTACGTCACTCAATGGGTTGCCAACTGGCTTACTGACAGAAACCACACTGTAAAAGTAGCCAACTCCAAATCCAGATCCAGACAAATGACAAGTGGAGTACCTCAGGGTTCAGTCCTGGGACTGGTCTTGTTTGGCATCTACTTCTCTGAAGTACAGGCCAACACTAAAGGACTCTGGCTAACAAAGTTCACAAATGACTGCATGCTGGGAGCCATTACTGAATCCCCAAATTATGTGGATATTCTACAAAAGGGCCTTACAGAAACAGATGCTTGGTGGCAGAGCCATGGGCTCAAGCTCAATGTCAAGAAATGTATAGTTATCCCCTTTGGGAAAAAACATGTACCCATGAATTACCACATAGGTGGCAGCACACTAAACACTGAAAGTGTGATAAGAGACTTAGGGACACAGGTGGACAGCGGTCTCACCTTCGATAACCACATTGCCACAACAGTCAAGAAATCCTTCTATGTGGCACACCTTATCACTAAGGGCTTTTTATCCAGAAAAAAGGAGGTCATTGTCCCACTGTACTCATCCCTCATTAGACCCATTATAGAATACAATGCCCCATTTGGTATGTACCTCTCAAGACATCTGCAACAACTGGAAAGGTCGCAGAAATACATCACTAAAAGTCACAGGCCTAAAGCAGGTGCTCTATGCTGACTGTCTAAAAAAAATTCCAACTATACTGTTGCATATCGTCTACTCAGAGGCAATCTCTGCTTAACATACAAGGCCATGTCAAACCCAGAGCTGTTAGACATGCTACACTTAAAGAAATCCCAATCTCTCCGAGCCACACACTCCAGGGATCTAAACCTTGTCATCACAATGAGCAAAACATGCTGGAGGGATAGGTTCCTGACCCAGAGACTCCCCAGACTCTGGAATAGACTGCCCATACATGTCAAGCAGAGCACCTCTTTGGCCCTCTTCAAAAGGAACCTTTGACGATTGGATGGGAGATCGGAAATTCTCCCCGGGGATCACGTCCATCGCCCTGCTAGACATGGCTCCAGGGAAGTAAATATTGTTGGAAGAAATAGCCAGGGAGTTTTTATGGCTAGGCTTGTATAGGCCCTAGGGCCGATAGCCTAGTACCAGCCTATGAACCTATGGATGATTTTTTACAGTTACAAGAATCTTTATTGATTCATTTTCTTGTTTGTGTACATAAAAGTCATGATTTAGGATGTTTGTTTCAAGCTCTTTGAAATGATAACATCAATAATGTACTATGTAAAGAAATATTTTAGCTTTATATTAAGCATCTTGTGGAAATGGACAAAAATGAATATGTCAGTCTATTATACAGAAGACTGTGTGTTTGTGTGTGTGTGTGTGCATAAACATGTGCATATATATATATATATATATATATATATATATATATGTGTGTGTGTGTGTGTGTGTATAAATATGTGCACACATATATATATATTTGAAAATATGTGCACATCTATATATCTGTGTGTGTGTGTGTGTGTGTGTGTGTGTGTGTGTGTGTGTGTGTGTGTATGTATTGCATATAAATATATGCATGTGTGTGCGCGTGCTCACATGTATGCAAGTGTGCATGCTTTATGTGTATATATATATATATATATATATATATATATATATATATATATATATATATATATAGATAGGAGCCGTACTGATTCCCGAAGGAATTTTTAACCGAAACAAAAATGGCCGGGCATACTTACATGAAACTGCTTTTCACTGAAGAAGCACTTTTGCGGAAGTATGCCTGCAACTAGTGGGAGTTGTGGAGGAATGACTGTTGCAGAGACCGTACTACTGTGCGGATAAGGGAAAACTTCCCTTCTCCTCACTGTAGTGTGATCTTGGAGTGAGAATATTAAAGTGGGGGGGGTGGGGGGTGCAGTGGGGCTTGCTTCCCTGCATAAATGTTAATTTACTGTTTTTTCTTTTTTTTTGAACACACTTTAGCGAAAGCCAAGTGTGTTCGGTGATAGTGGATTCGGAGTGTTGAACTTTCGTTCAACAGTCCTAGATCCATATAGATATATACATATACACACACACACACACACGTATAAAATATACAAGTGCTGTTTTGCATGTATCTCTCTCTCTCGCTCTATATATATATATATATATATATATATATATATATATATATATATATATATATATATGTATATAAAAATATATAAATATATATGTGTGTGTGTGTGTGTGTGTGTGTGTAGATAGATAGATATGCGTGTGTGTGTGTGTGTGGGTGTGTGAGTGTGACTGTGTACAGTGCATTTTTAAAAAGACAACTGAACATTTACTCTTGGGATACTGAAACATGTGATAGTAATGAGTCTTCAGAGTCTAAGTGTCTTGGACCTTTCCATGCATACAAAAGCACATCATTATCTACAAAGAGAAGTAAGCATTTATGTTGGCTGTATTTCCAAGCCAAAAACAAATGTATGACAAATGTTAAGTTTTACATTCCAGCATAATTACTTTCACTCTGTAAGCAGTGTTGAGTGCTGTATGTGCCTTTACTCTACCTATTTGTTGATTCAGTTCATAGCTAGGATTTTCTGTGGTTTATGTTTATTTTATTTAATGTTTTGGTGAATTTGCATAGCTCAGTCTTAGATGGCTGTTTTCCAGGAATTATATGGCAACATTTTTTTTTAGTGAAATCATTTGCTCATTTCTCACAACAAATAAGAGGTACCTGTAGGGATTAAACTGAGATGCCCAGTGCTCAGGGTGTAGCACTTTGTCAATGAATTATGTCAACGACCATTCTGTCCTTCAGTAATACAGTTTATTAAGATTGTTTTCTCATCTAGCAGTGAAATTAACAATGGAGCAATTCATAACTGAATTCTAGAAAGGATGACTTTTGTGGAATGGATATAGTGGGAGGTTGGCAAAATGGTTAAGGTGTTTACCTTACAAACACAAGGTACAGGGTTTGATTCTCACATGGGGTAATTGGCTAGGCTTAAAATGGCCCAGAAGGGCAGTTAGCTTAGTACTAATCTATAATCTATGATCCTATAGAAAGAATCTTGCTAAACAAATCCTAATTGGGAATTTTAAATTCAACCTGCTCTGAAACCTCAGAAAGCAGAACTTCACAAAGAGTTAACCATGCCTAAGACAGCTGACTGATTTGTTTTATTTAAGGTTTAACCACAAAAGAAGATTAAGGATAGTATCTTCCCTGCAGCTTATAGAAATTGTCAACATGAACCCTATAAGAATGCTTAATACTGAGTGAGTATTTGTTGTCTCCATGGTTCTGCCTTAGTGAGATATCTGGTAGCGCAGTCGAAATATTATTCTGCTTGATTTGATTTTGGTTCTCAGATAAAGCACTTATCTCCCCTTTATCTATTTTACATTTTTCATAAATGTGCCAAAATGTAATGATTAAGTATTTGCATGGGTGAGCCTTGAAAAGAAAAATTTATTTTGAGACAGCTTTTTTCTCAAATCATTCTTAACGGTAGCATGACTGTGTCTTAGATTTAAATCTTCTTCTGATTTACATTTACTTGTACTTGTTTTATACATATTAAATCAGGATTTGTGAACACTACATTTTGTGTCAAAGTAAGAGCAATCCATATATGAAAAGCCCGTGGCGTTGTTGCTAAATGTCACAGCTATGGCCTAGATAGAACAGAATTTGAGTATTTATTGTTTCAGTTTTAAGCAGAAACACTTGGAAGCGGGGTTTATTTGAAAAAAAAAAACATAATGCCACCATACTGTGGTAAAGGGCATACTGAAGTTAGCATGATGCAGCCCAACAGGGATTAGGTTTGCATGAATGCTGACGTAATGTAGTCATTTCAGGCCAAGGACTGTGCTGTAGAATGAATCTTTGCAGTATAAGAAACAGCTTTAACCATGCTACAGAGGCGACCATGTTATGAGTGATCATATGACTTAAGGACAGCAGCATGTATGTAGCATGATTTACACATTAATTCAAGCATCTCATAGCTGCTACACATGTACAAATGAGAGCACATATAAGGGCACCACAGTGAAGTGCCAAACTGATTTTATTATACCAATGGGAAAGACATGGGTAGCTAGGAAAGTCAGAAATAGAAAAGCAAGTAAAGGAATGTCAGGAAGGACAACAGGAAGGGAATGGTGGTGTGGGAGGGGAAAAGAGCATACATTTTTGGGATGGGTGCCTTTTTTTCTTTTTTAACAAGGGTAGGGATAGGTGACATGGAGAATATATGGGTAAAAAGGAAGGCATAGGAAAGGAAAAATGACATACAAGAAAAGATACAATGCAGAGATACTGATAGGAGAGGTAGTGACATATAAGGGATTGTTAATGGATTGACAGAGACTGACAGTGGAACTAGAAATGAGATGAGGAGTGACATGAAAGCGTGATGAGCACAGTAATGGGAGAAAGGGGGCTATGAAGAAAGCCTTCCAATTCAGTCTAGAGGGAAACCTACCTAGAACTCAGTCACCTCTTTGGCTGACATCATGGAAGGGCTGCACCTCTGGTGGTTCGATGGTAAGGGTCAGCTAGATGTATGATTATATAAGCTGCATGAGGAGGCACTCCAGGTTGCCAGTGTGTGCACTGAGCTGGCAGTCCTCTTTGGATCTGACCACCTGTCACACCTCACATCAGGTCACATGGAAAACTCCTCCACATCACTCTGTGATGTCTATGGTCACTGCCAAAGAAGCAGCAACACAAGTACCAGTGACCCTTTCAGGTTGCATTCCACATGGTGACAGGCCTGGGGACTGCTGGGGACTCAACAGCTAGTCTGGTGGCTGTTTCTTAGTGTGGTGGTTGCTACCTCACCTCTGTCGCACAGCTGATCCTGCAGAAAAAAAAAAAAAAAACAACTGAAGAAAAATAAAACAAAACAAAAAAATTAAAAAGCATAAAAACAAATAGCACAAATACATCTGATCAGTGAACGTTTACAGTTTATTAAGGTTATGATGAAGTCCTTTATGATGTAATAAAAGGAAAGGAGTAGAAGTAGAGTCTGATGTGGAGGAAGCTGGGAAGAACATGGATCGTTGTTTAAGATCATGATTATGGGAGAGTTAGTTGAGTGAGAGGACCATTCTGGTTACAGATGATATTATGAAATACCATCAGTTATATATCATTGAGGATGCAGTTTTTGGAGTGTGATTTAGCATTTCTGAAGTAAGCGATATCCTTTATTAGTCTACAAAAGTATTTGGGTTGGCAAACATTATTGACAAGGTTAGTCTTTAGGTAGTGAGATTTGGTCTTTATGATTTCTAGTGTACAGTTATTCATAAGGAAAATACAATTAATGTTCCAAATAGAGTACAAAAATACAAAGATGAGCCCAGTCAAGAATGCCTCAACCACCCCAAAATGATCTCATGGCACCACGGTGAAGATAATCAATTATTGGAGTAACACCGCTCCAAACTCCAAACAACATAAAACTGCAAACGTGTTTCATTTGAACACTAAATCAAATAACTAGCTTAATAGGCTTTCACTGAAGCTTCTTCAGTTTTTTTGAAAAAGTTCCAAAATCACAATAAATAAAATGAATGACTCTCAGTGGAATGCTGTGTGAAATGCTTAAAAATTATGACCTCATTATGAAAAACTTCTACTCATAAAGTCACTTTACAACTGCTGTCTATTTATTAAAACTGGTTTTAGACTGATGGCATCATTCAACCCTGGACAGACATCAGAACACAATACAAACTTGACAGAGATCTATATACACTATATGTATGGTATCACAGTCCACATAGCTGTTGCATTTGTATAATCTACCTGAAACTGGGAGTTCAAAGTAATTATTTCACAATATATATTTACAAAATTTACATTTTCCACATTGTCATGTCCCCTTTTCTGATTTTACCTGTTGTTAATTGAAACATTATGCTCCTTATAACAAAGGAGTTGTTGCAAATTATGAACACTTTTATAACTAAAAGAAGGGCATTCATCAATAGTTCCCACTGGTAGATCTAACAGTTGTAAAATGTGCCAGTGATTAGGTTGATGTAAATCTTAACTTGGAGTTAGTGGAATTTTCAGGTTTATTAACCACTGAATAGAAAAAAGGATTAGCTAAGAGTTATATAAGGAGTAGTCAAGATTTTTTTAAATAATTATATATATATGGCATTCAAATCATAACATGATTCCCCCTTTTTTGCTGGTAACATTGGATGTTGCTTCACTTTTTATGGTGATACCCAATAATATGGGTACCAATTTTGTTAGATAATTTATATCAAAATATTCTCAGTTATCTAATACTGATATGAATATTATTTGCACATTGCTAATTATAGAATTAATCAACAATGTATTTCTGTTTCAAGATAAATACTGTCTTCAAATAAAAGGTGTAGCAATGGGTACCTCTGTGGCAAATATTTATGTGAATCTGGTATTAGCAATATGGGAAGATTACTAATATCATCTGGAATAGCATTCTTTTCTAAAAATGATATTTATAATTTATCAGGTTCTAATAGAGATAGCTTGTGCGATTTTGTGGACTATCTAAGTCATACCATGTGCTTTCTGAAATTTAAGCCATCCTACAGTGTTAATAGCATCATTTTTAGGACATGAAAATAAATGCTTTGGCAGATGATAAGATAGATGCCAACATATTCAAGAAGGGCACTAATATGAACATATTCCTACATCAGACTAGTGTGCACCCCTCCACATGTTTTAGAAATATTATCAAGGGACGGATGCTTTGGCATTCCAGATTAACTGCAAATGACTAACAAGTACCCGAACAATTGAATAAGCTAGCAGATGAATTCCTTCAGGGTTATATAACCACAGCCATTTAGAACATGAACGTACATCGGTAATGAAAATACAAACATCTGCAGTTAAGCCCTTTTTTCTCTTCAGCAGTTAATAAACCTGAAAATTCCACTAACTCCAAGTTAAGATTTACAACAACCTACAGTAGGTATACACAGGATATAAAATAATTATGTCTAAACACTATCTGGAAAACAAATAGAAAGTTTAAGGAACATATTTGTGAACATATTTCTGACATAAAATATATATATGAGTAATATGTAATTTGAAGGGATTCTGACTCTCTTATGACATAAATATCTCTCATATTTGAGATACTAATAAAGTTATTTAATTTTTTGGCTGTAGCCGACAGTATAAAATTATCATTATTAGTAGTGTCATTCTTAGGCAAGATACAATTAAAATCTCCTGCACAAATTATGTCTCTTTTAGCTTTAATTGAGATTAGCTCTAAATATTTATTTGCTGTTTCTGCTCCGATACCAAGTATCCAGTATATGTTAACTAAAGTTGATCTCCAATGTCACCATGCTTAACATACCCTTTTTGTCTGTATATGATTCTATAACTTTAGGTACAGGTAAATATTTTTTCCACAAAAGTATGGTACCTCTTCTCTTAGTCTGATAATGTGATTCAACAAGTATTGAGTATCCATTAAAAAACATTCTATTCACATCTTTTTCTATTAAATGGGTTTCTGGTATAAAAGTAATGTCCACTTTATTTTAAGATATTTGCTTAAACTTCCTCTCTTTATATTATTATTACGGTCATTGATATTAAGTGAAACACATTTATATGAAGACATATTTGAAGAAACTATTTTGTATCATGTATTCCGTCATGAACAAAAACATAGCTTTAAACAACTCTGATTTATATTCGCAACTATATACAACTCCAAACATGGAATATAATATTCCTGGTTCAATGAGCAAGTCATTGAAACCACCATCTACCATCCTACAAGTGTTAACCTTTATCGGTCTAATGCTTCTGCCTTGGTTTAATGAACAGTACAAGATGCAACAAAACATGTCAATTCTCCTAATGTGTATAATACAACAAATCGACTAATCATCCCTTTGGATTATTAAGCTACATAGTGAATATCTCATCAGATATTTATGAACATAATCTAGATTGATTAATAACAGTAACACTAGTCATTCTATTATTCAAACTAAAAATGGCTAAACTATATTAGGTAGTAGAATACCTGTTACTCTTTGCTGATAATAAAATGAGCAAAGAAATTCACGCTTGTATTAATATTAAAGATTCTCTCTAAGTTAATAACACAATTATATCAAATCCTCTATGCATTTTAAGATAATAAAATGTAATAAACATAATGACCGCCTAACCTTAACTAATATTTAACACGCTTCAAATAGAAGTAGTGATAATTGTATATCAAAGCTACTATGAAACATAAAAAATGTAATGACTCTAATAACTCTGGATCATATCATGTCTTACTAATCCCTTGCGAGAGGGGTATTTAGAATTTCTCCTATTATATCTCCTTACTTTGGTATTAAAAAAAATGATTATGGAAAACTGCAAGTATATACTTTATTTTGTCTATGCTAAAACAGAAATCACCAGAATCTTTCATATGTGTAGCTTCTGTGGCTTGAGATAGTACATTTGCACAGGTCTAATAAATTAGCATATATTTGGGTGAAACATCATAACCATTTCTAATCTTGTAGTTATCATACTAACTTTTCCTTTCCTCTTTTTATCCATTATATTGCGGAGTTATATATTAGAGGTACAACAATATTTCTTGTTGCTTCAATTAGACAATTTCAGCTTACCCTGGCAGTCTTGAATATTATCAGATTATAAAGGATTATTTACATCTGTCATGTTAACTGACATGTTCTTTCAATATTAAACAGAGTCTAATAAATAACCTTGTAACTGAAACCATTTTCTGTACCTTTTTTATTTCAAATTGCAAGCGTTTGCATTTCTGAAGCTTGAAATAGTTCGTACAGTCCAATTACGAAGTCATGTTGCCAGTATCTGGCATCCTTTCCATCGCGCAGCATCACACAGTGGAGACAGAAGTTCAAAGGTCTTCCTGTTCTTTTTTTTCACTTTGCACGTTCGCAGTAGAATGCTGTGTGTGAGGAAATGACTGAACTGCACTTGAGACTCTCAGTAAGTGAAGTTTTTGGATGTTTTAATGGCACAAAGCATCTTGAGAACTGTATTTGACAAAACCTTTACTTTGTGTGGGGGGGAAAAAAGAATCTAAACATGAACGACCACCATGATGGTGATGAACAGGAAGCTGCTATTTTAAAGGCACCTGTCACATCTAAACTAACAGTGTCTACTAAATTAATTAATACATTAAATGAGTACTATGATTTAAGCATATAGAAGCAGTTAAATTATGACAACCATTTCACAATATTTTAACTCTCAAAACCTGTACAATAAAAAGAACCAGACTGTTAACACTTTAAAAACTGCATTTTTGCTGTCCCCCCCTCATTTTTTGTGTAACTCACAATGTATCATACCAATAAACAGAGAGCATATATTATTGATTTTGCCTGGCAACAATGATTTTACTGATTGAGTAGTGTGCCTCCAGAATATTATATTATTATTCATTATAGGTTCATACCTTCAAAGGTAGGTACTAGGCTATCGGCCCAAGGGCCTAAGTAAGCCTAGCCAACAAGGTTCCCTGGCTTAGGCCACCTAAGAAAGTTAATTTCCTGCGTCCCTGTCAAGCACAGCCACAGAAGTGATCCCCAGAGTATATTTCCTATTTCCCATCCACTCAGCAAGATTTTTCTTGAAGAGTGCTAATGAGGAACTTTGCTTGACAAAAATGGGTAGCTTGTTCCAGAGTATAGGAAATCTCTGGGACAGGAATCTATCCCTCCATCATGTTCTGTTTATTGTGGTGACAAGGTTTAGGTCCCTAGAGTGTGTAGCTTGGAGGGATTGGGATTTCTTTAGGTGTAGCATGTCCAACAGCTCTGGGTTTAACATAGCTTTATATGTTAGGCAGAGATCTCCTCAGAGTAGGTGATATGCTACAGAGTAAAGCTGGAGTTTTTTGAGATGGTCAGTGTATAACATCTGTTTGAGGTCAGTAATCCCCTTTGTGAGGTACTTCTGTGGCCTTTTACAGCTGCTGCAGATGTCTTGTGAGGTACATTCCAAAAGGGGCGTTGTACTCTATAATGGGTCTAATGAGTGCCGAGTAGAGGGGAACAATGACCTCTTTTTTCCTGGATGAGAACCCTTTTGTGATGAGGTGTGCCACATAGAAGGATTTCCTGACTACTGTGGCGATGTGATTATCAAAGGAGAGGCTACTGTCCACTTGGGTCCCAAGGTCTCTTATCACACATTCGGCGTTAAGTAGACTGCAGTTTATGTGGTAGTTCATGGGTATAGAATTTTTACCAAAGGGGATGACACTGCACTTTTTGGCATTGAGCTTGAGGCCATGCCTTTGACACCAGGCATCTGTCTCAGTGAGGCCCTTCTGTAGGATGTCCACATCATTTGGGGACTTGACTATGGCTCCTAGTTTGCAGTCATCTGCGAACTTCATTAGCCAAAGGCTTTCTGTGTTAGCCCGTATTTCAGAGAAGTAGATACCAAACAGGAGAGGTCCCAGGACTGAACCCTGTGGTACCCCACTTGTCACTGATTTGAAGTCAAATTTGGAGTCTGCAACTTTTACAGTATGGGTTCTGTTAATGAGCCAGTTGGCAACCCATCTTGTGATGTAGGGATTTATACCTAGTTTAGTGAGTTTAGCTATAATTCCAGAATGGGAGATGGTGTCAAAAGCCTTGGCGAGGTCTAGATAGGCTGTGTGAACCACCTTACCCTTGTCTATGGCTTTGGTGACTGCCTCAAAGAAGTTGATTAGGTTCAGAAAGCATGATCTACCTTTCACAAACCCGAACTGGGTGGGGTCCAGAGTTTGGAGGTTACCAATGTCTTTGTTTATGAGTTCCATGATGATACGTTCCATGGCCTTGCAGACCAGGCTCATCAGGCTAATAAGGCGATAGTTCCCAGGATCAGTGGTGGTTCCACCTTTGCGGAGTGATATAACTGTTGCTGTGCACCATTCAGTGGGCACAAAGCCTGATGTGAGACTATGATTGAACATGGTGCTTAGGTGTGGAGCCAGTTCATTCTGAAGTTTGTGTAAAACGCAGCCTGGGATGTTGTCCGGTCCCATGGATGCTGTGTTTTTGGTTTTAGAGAGTGCAGCTTTTACCTGCATAGTTGTGATTACAGGGACTCTGCATTCTTCCTGTATAGATATGGGCCCTTTAGGGGGTGAGAGGAGGTAAAGTTAGCACTGAACCTATCTGCCAGGATGTTGGCAATATCAGTTGGTTCTGTAATTTTCGTGCCGTTGTGCTGTAACTCAGAGCAGATTTTGGTGTTGCCAATGAGATTCTTGACATAGCTATAGAATGCTTTGTGGTTGCCCTTAGAATCAGTGGTGATTTTGTTTTCATAGCTAGCTTTGGAGGATCTTATAAGGGATCTCAGCTTCTTACTGAGGCTGACCTGGGAGCTCCTCCACTCATAGGATTTTACTCTCTTTTGCAACAGTTTCTTCCTTCTGTTGTAGAGTTTGTTTATGGCAGGAGACCACCAGATTGGCTTCCTTTTTTTGGAGGATAGTGTCTTGGTTCTGTTTGGGATAGCATGATCCATGCACTCATGTAAGTGCTTATAGAGTGCATTTGTGTAAGATTCAGCAGTCGCAACTGTATTGTCCATCTGCATGGGTATCATGAAGTTCACCACTTATGTCTTAAGAAGCATGAAGTTGGCTTTGGAGAATTTTTTTACCATGGTTTACTTAATGGTGGGTGGGGACGGGATGCGGATATCTAGGGTGATTAGCTTATGGTCAGATCTGACCAATGAGGAGTTGACTTCAGGTGTGGAACACTGGTCACTCATGTTGGTAATGACTAGGTCTTGGATATTGTTGCCCCTGGTGGGGGTGTGGATAAGTTGATCCAGGGCATTGGAATTTATGAATTCCAGAAAGCATTGAGTAAAGGAGTTGGTACATGAGCAGTTTTTCCAGTTAATGGTGGGGTAGTTGAAGTCAAGTTCAGTCTTGGTTCGAGAGAGCTTTACCTCCAGTTTGGCTAGATAAGTGCATCTCTCACAGGTTGTGGTGTTGGGTGGTAGGAGGAGAGGGTTGTCTGTGTACATGAAGCAATTGCTACATTGTCCCAAGATTCCCAGATTCATCAGATAGACAGGAGAGAACACTGGGATCTGACCCTTGGACATGCCTGAATAAAAAACTAGTTTCCTCTAGACAAGTGAGGAAAGTGAGTACAAGTGCTGTCTTTCGCTAAGCAAGTGAGGAAAGTAAATAGAAAAACTGTTTTCCTCTAGGTAAAGAGGAAGGTTGAGTGCTGTAGTAATTTGTAGCTTATTTAGTGTCAACAACAAGTTCTGAACAAATGCTGAGCATGAATAAGCAAATTCAAGCGCTAAAACTAAGAATCTGTACCTGGATCTTGTGGTAGATAGGCTACCTAGTTCTTACTACTCCCACTGATAAGCTAGAATGCTTCCCTCCAACACAGAAAGGCTTGGGGGGCTCAAAAGCTTACAAACAGTCCTGGATACAGCAAATCTGTATCTGGACTAGACTAGTTACAGGAAAGGTGGGAAACAAGCGCAAACGCAGGCTTTTAAATCAGAAAGTTGAAAGAGATGGAAAAACTGCCCAAACGGCAAATAAACTACAATTTCTGGGCCAGAAACCACTCTTGTGGTAGATAGGCTACCTAGTGCTTACCACTCACACTGATACGCTAGAAGGCTTCCCTCCAACACAGAAAGGCTTGCGGGGCTCAGAAGCTTACAAACAGTTCTGGATTAAGCAAATCTGTATCTGGACTAGACTAGTTACAGGAAAGGTAGGAAACAAGCGCAAACATGGGCTTTTAAACCAGAAAGATTAAAGAGATGGAAAAACTGCCCAAACGGCCAATAAACTACAATTTCTGGGCCAGAGACCACTCTTGTGGTAGATAGGCTACCTAGTGCTTACCACTCCCACTGATAAGCTAGAAGGCTTCCCTCCAACACAGAAAGGCTTTGGGGGCTCAGAACAGTCTTGGTTATAGCAAATCTGTATCTGGACTAGACTAGTTACAGGAAAGGCAGGAAACAAGCTTAGAATTTGTTTTTGGAAAGTGGGAAGGGGAGAAAGGAGAAACAAAAGATAATTCAAAATTAAGGACTGAAGTGGCTTGCCTTTCACAAATGTTCTCTCTGCATTAGGTAGAATGAGATAGTGACACTAGCCTAGAATAGAGCTGGGATAGAGCTGAACAGATGGGACTGGTAGGAGTGTCTGAAGTCAAAGTATGATCTCACTGTACTCCGTTGAGTGAACAAATGAGATAGACCCAGGAGGAGTGTTCAAACACAGATTTACAGGAGGCGTGGGCAATTTCAAAGCCACCAAGATTAATACCAAAACAAGAACAGGGAGAGTGGATGGGAAACTAACTGCAGAGACAGAGAGAGACCACAGTATTCTATGAAACAATTAAATAGAAAAATAAATAACGATGGAGAGACACAGACCATGATATCCAATGAAACAATTAAATAGACAAAAAAAATAAATAAAATGCAGTACAATCTTTAACACTGCAAGTTTGTACTTAACTCAGCTAGTAATGCAGTTGATGTAGGTATGTAGCAGAAGCCAAACAACTTAGATATTGAGCAGTAATAAATTCAAAGATATGTGACTAACACTTATAAATACAGAGAAACCCTCTAGGCTAAGAGTTTAATACTGAATATCAATGAAGTGAAACGTAATAGCCCCCACTAACTACAGAGACAGAGAGAGACCACAGTATTCTATGAAACAATTAACTAGAAAAATAAATAACTGCAGACAGACACAGACTACAATATTCAAGGAAACAATTAAATAGACAAAAAATAATAAAACGCAGTACAATCTTTAACACTGCAAGTTTGTACTTAACTCAGCTATTAATGCAGCTGATTGTAGGTATGTAGCAGAAGCCAAACAACTCAGATATTGAGCAGTAATAAATTCAAAGATATGTGACTAAAACTTATAAATGCAGAGAAACCCTCTAGGCTAAAAGTTTAACACTGAATATCAATGAAGTGAAACACAATAGCCCCCACTAACTGCACAGACAGAGAGAGAGAGAGAGAGAGACCACAGTATTCTATGAAACAATTAAATAGAAAAATAAATATCTACAGAGAGACACAGACCACAATATTCAATGAAACAATTAAATAGACAAAAAAATAAAATGCAGTACAATCTTTAACACTGCAAGTTTGCAATTACCTCAGCTAGTAATGCTGCTGATTGTAGGTATGTAGCAGAAGCCAAACAACTCAGATACTGAGCAGTAATACATTCAAAGATCTGTGACTAACACTTATAAATGCAGAGAAACTCTCTAGGCTAAGAGTTTAACACTGAATATCAATGAAGTGAAACACAATATCCCCCCTAACTGCAGAGGGAGAGAGAGAGAGATATCACAGTATTCTATGAAACAATTAAATAGAAAAATAAAAAGTACAGAGATACACAGACGCAATATTCAATGAAACAATTAAATAGAAATAAATGCAGTACAATCTTTAACACTACAAGTTTGAACTTAACTGAGCTAGTAATGCAGTTGATGATGAATATTTATGCCTTACAGCTTAACCCATTTCTCAGTGCTAGATATGCAATCAGATCTACTAAGGATGCAGTACAGACAAGGACAACATTGCTCCAATAGCCTGACCATGGACAGATACATCACTCTGTGGCAGAAAAATACATAGACTTGTAAGAAGTGTCATTAAATGCCTGCATACTTTGAGATTAACTGAGAATTTCAAAGCACAGCAGAGATATGCTTGAGACAAGAAGAGGAGGGAATGTCTGAAATATTGTAAGATACTTATAAAAATTACTATGCTGATTTCATACTATAGTATTCTGTGACCATTGAGAGGCCCTAGGAACAGGAATGTACACCAGGCCCTGTTACTTAAGTGTCGAGAAGGAAAGGAAACATGGATGTTTTATTTGAGAATATATAACAGTGTCTGAGACAACATTTTGCATTTCAGAGTATAACTACAACAGCAGAGGACATTATTGCTATGCACCACATCTGCAGAGCTGTAGGTGGATTTTATGACCTGATGTTGTTGAATTGTTGCAAAGTTTTTTAACTGTTGCATCTTTGAAACATTACTGCTGACTGCTCATAAAAAATACCTCAGCTATTGTCATGAAGTAACTGTGAGAAGGCTTTTAAAATATTGTACTGACACACCCTGATTAAATAGATCACTTTACCAAAAGCACATGTACAAACGTCCATTAATTAACTCATTTCATGGACTACATGTTTTCTCTGACAAGCTTCTGTTTACCATTATATCCACATTTGTTATCTCAATGAGCCTAAGCTGTTTACTATCTGTTTTTCCATTAGCGCTTCTAATAGTAATACATTCAAAGATATGTGACTAAAACTTATAGATGCAGAGAAACCCTCTAGGCTAAGAGTTTAATACTGAATATCAATGAAGTGAAACACAATAACCCCCACTAACTGCAGAGACAGAGAGAGACCACAGTATTCTATGAAACAATTAAAGAGAAAAATAAATAACTACAGAGAGACACAGACTGCAGTATTCAATGAAACAATTAAATATATTAAAAAAATAAAATGCAGTGCAATCTTTAACACTGCAAGTTTGTACTTAACCCAGCTAGTAATGCAGTTGATTGTAGGTATGTAGCAGAAGCCAAACAACTCAGATATTGAGTAGTAATAAATTCAATGATATGTGACTAACACTTATAAATACAGAGAAACCCTCTAGGCTGAGTTTAATACTGAATATCAATGAAGTGAAACACAATATCCCCCACTAACTGCAGAGACAGAGAGAGACCACAGTATTCTATGAAACAATTTAATAGAAAAATAAATAACTGCAGAGAGACACAGACTACAATATTCAAGGAAACAAATAGACAAAAAAATAAATAAAATGCTGTGCAATCTTTAACACTGTAAGTTTGTACTTAACTCAGCTATTAATGCAGTTGATTGTAGGTATGTAGCAGAAGCCAAACAACTCAGATATTGAGTAGTAATAAATTCAAAGATATGTGACTAAAACTTATAAATGCAGAGAAACCCTCTAGGCTAAAAGTTTAACACTGAATATCAATGAAGTGAAACACAATAGCCGTCACTAACTGCAGAGACAGAAAGAGACCACAGTATTCTATGAAACAATTAAAGAGAAAAATAAATAACTACAGAGAGACAAAGACCACAATATTCAATGAAACAATTAAATAGACAAAAAAAATAAAATGCAGTGCCTTCTTTAACACTGCAAGTTTGTACTTAACTCAGCTAGTAATGCAGTTGATTGTAGGTATGTAGCAGAAGCCAAATAACTCAGATATTGAGTAGTAATAAATTCAATGATATGTGATTAACACTTATAAATACAGAGAAACCCTCTAGGCTAAGAGTTTAATACTGAATATCAATGAAGTGAAACACAATATTCCCCACTAACTGCAGAGACAGAGAGAGACCACAGTATTCTATGAAACAATTAAATAGAAAAATAAATATCTACAGAGAGACACAGACCACAATATTCAATGAAACAATTAAACAGACAAACAAATAAAATGCAGTACAATCTATAACATTGCAAGTTTGTATTTAACTCGGCTAGTAATGTAGCTGATTGTAGGTATGTAGAGAAGCCAAACAACTCAGATACTGAGCAGTAATAAATTCAAAGATATGTGACTAACACTTATTTATACAGAGAAACCCTCTAGGCTAAGAGTTTAACACTGAATATCAATGAAGTGAAACACAATAGCCCCCACTAACTGCACAGACAGACAGAGAGAGAGAGAGAGACCACAGTATTCTATGAAACAATTAAATAGAAAAATGAATAACTAAAGAGAGACACAGACCACAATATTCAATGAAACAATTAAATAGACAACAAATAAAATTTTTAACACATAGGCTCTTCTTAGACTGAGAGCAGGGTGGCAGGGTGATGATGAATATTTATGCCTTACAGCTTAACCTATTTCTCAGTGATAGATATGCAATCAGATCTACTAAAGATGCAGTACAGACAAGGACAACATTGCTCCAATAGCCTGACCATGGACAGATACATCACTCTGTGGCAGAAAAATACATAGACTTGTAAGAAGTGTCATTAAATGCCTGCATACTTTGAGATTAACTTAGAATTTCAAAACACAGCAGAGATATGCTTGAGACAAGAAGAGGAGGGAATGTCTGAAATATTGTAAGATACTTATAAAAATTACTATGCTGATTTCATACTATAGTATTCTGTGACCATTGAGAGGCCCTAGGAACAGGAATGTACACCAGGCCCTGTTACTTAAGTGTCCTGCACTGCTTTCTTGGAGAAGGAAAGGAAACTCGTTTTCTTGTGCATAGTTTACAGCTGGCCTTGAATTAACTCCCTGGCCATGGATGTTTTATTTGAGAATATATAACAGTGTCTGAGACATTTTGCATTTCAGAGTATAGCTACAACAGCAGAGGACATTATTGCTATGCACACCACATCTGCAGAGCTGTAGGTGGATTTTATGACCTGATGTTGTTGAATTGTTGCAAAGTTTTTTAACTGTTGCATCTTTGAAACATTACTGCTGACTGCTGATAAAAAATACCTCAGCTATTGTCATGAAGTAACTGTGAGGAAGGCTTTTGCTAATATTGTACTGACACACCCCTGGGCTTCACAAGATCACTTTACCAAAAGCACATGTTCAAACATCCATTAATTAACTCATTTCATGGACTACATGTTTTCTCTGACAAGCTTCTGTTTACCATTATATCCACATTTGTTATCTCAATGAGCCTAAGCTGTTTACTATCTGTTTTTCCATTAGGGCTTCTAATAGTAATAAATTCAAAGATATGTGACTAAAACTTATAGATGCAGAGAAACCCTCTAGGCTAAGAGTTTAATACTGAATATCAATGAAGTGAAACACAATAACCCCCACTAACTGCAGAGACAGAGAGAGACCACAGTATTCTATGAAACAATTAAAGAGAAAAATAAATAACTACAGAGAGACACAGACTGCAGTATTCAATGAAACAATTAAATATATTAAAAAAAATAAAATGCAGTGCAATCTTTAACACTGCAAGTTTGTACTTAACCCAGCTAGTAATGCAGTTGATTGTAGGTATGTAGCAGAAGCCAAACAACTCAGATATTGAGTAGTAATAAATTCAATGATATGTGACTAACACTTATAAATACAGAGAAACCCTATAGGCTAAGAGTTTAACACTGAATATCAATGAAGTGAAACACAATATCCTCACTAACTGCAGAGACAGAAAGAGACCACAGTATTCTAAAAACAATTAAATAAATAAATAAAAACTAGTGAGAGACACAGACACAATATTCAAAGAAACAATTAAATAGAAAGATAAAATGCAGTGCAATCTTTAACACTGCAAGTTTGTACTTAACTCAGCTAGTAATGCAGTTGATTGTAGGTATGTAGCAGAAGCCAAATAACTCAGATATTGAGTAGTAATAAATTCAATGATATGTGATTAACACTTATAAATACAGAGAAACCCTCTAGGCTAAGAGTTTAATACTGAATATCAATGAAGTGAAACACAATATTCCCCACTAACTGCAGAGACGGAGAGAGAGAGAGAGAGACAGAGAGAGACCACAGTATTCTATGAAACAATTAAAGAGAAAAATAAATATCTACAGAGAGACACAGACCACAATATTCAATGAAACAATTAAATAGACAAACAAATAAAATGCAGTACAATCTATAACATTGCAAGTTTGTATTTAACTCGGCTAGTAATGCAGCTGATTGTAGGTATGTAGAGAAGCCAAACAACTCAGATACTGAGCAGTAATAAATTCAAAGATATGTGACTAACACTTATATATACAGAGAAACCCTCTAGGCTAAGAGTTTAACACTGAATATCAATGAAGTGAAACACAATAGCCCCCACTAACTGCACAGACAGAGAGAGAGAGAGAGAGAGAGAGAGAGAGAGACCACAGTATTCTATGAAACAATTAAATAGAAAAATGAATAACTAAAGAGAGACACAGACCACAATATTCAATGAAACAATTAAATAGACAAAAAATAAAATCTTTAACACATAGGCTCTTCTTAGACTGAGAGCAGGGTGGCAGGGTGATGCTGAATATTTATGCCTTACAGCTTAACCCATTTCTCAGTGCTAGATATGCAATCAGATCTACTAAGGATGCAGTACAGACAAGGACAACATTGCTCCAATAGCCTGACCATGGACAGATACATCACTCTGTGGCAGAAAAATACATAGACTTGTAAGAAGTGTCATTAAATGCCTGCATACTTTGAGATTAACTGAGAATTTCAAAACACAGCAGAGATATGCTTGAGACAAGAAGAGGAGGGAATGTCTGAAATATTGTAAGATACTTATAAAAATTACTATGCTGATTTCATACTATAGTATTCTGTGACCATTGAGAGGCCCTAGGAACAGGAATGTACACCAGGCCCTGTTACTTAAGTGTCCTGCACTGCTTTCTTGGAGAAGGAAAGGAAACTCGTTTTCTTGTGCATAGTTTACAGCTGGCCTTGAATTAACTCCCTGGCCATGGATGTTTTATTTGAGAATATATAACAGTGTCTGAGACAACATTTTGCATTTCAGAGTATAACTACAACAGCAGAGGACATTATTGCTATGCACACCACATCTGCAGAGCTGTAGGTGGATTTTATGACCTGATGTTGTTGAATTGTTGCAAAGTTTTTTAACTGTTGCATCTTTGAAACATTACTGCTGACTGCTGATAAAAAATACCTCAGCTATTGTCATGAAGTAACTGTGAGGAAGGCTTTTGCTAATATTGTACTGACACACCCCTGGGCTTCACAAGATCACTTTACCAAAAGCACATGTTCAAATGTCCATTAATTAACTCATTTCATGGACTACATGTTTTCTCTGACAAGCTTCTGTTTACCATTATATCCACATTTGTTATTTCAATGAGCCTAAGCTGTTTACTATCTGTTTTTCCATTAGCGCTTCTAATAGTTTATACAAGGCTGTTACCAGCTTTTTAGCATGTTTGTAATTCCTTATTTTTCCTCTATTTTTGTTCTCTATGATTCAGAAAAGAATATTTGAGGTCAGTGAAAATATACTGACTTATAAAATCAGATTTAAGTCTCTGCTGTATGGGGCAATAGTGATGCAATGAATAGCATTCTTGCCACCCCTATAGTGCCATTTTAGGCGGTGTTCCAAAGGCCAAATTACTGCCGTAACAGCTACAAACAAATACAATTTGAGAGTTATGCTGCTCAACACTAGATGTCTAAATCTCAAAATGCACTCAATTGAAGCACTTCTTAAAATGGAGAACATCGACATTTGTGCAGTAACAGAGACCTGGTTCAAGTCAGCAGAAAGCACCCCTGCACTAGCAGGCTATAACTCATTCCACACCTTTCAGCCCTAGAACTTGGACTGAAGCTCCAAAGGTGGTGTTTCCATATTCATAAAGGATGCGCACACCTCCAGACTGGTAGCCCAACATAAAGCATCAGAGATACTTCAGGTGCAGCTAACATTGGGTAAGACAGTGATTCAAGTCGTAGCCTGCTATAGGTCCCCAACCATGTCCCAAGATTTGCACTCCGTGTTCCTAAGCACTCTGGATAATATTAGGGTCCAACCTAACACTCTCTTACTAGGCGACTTCAACTACTCCTCCATTAACTGGGGAAACTATTCATGTACCAGTACACTTGCCCAAAATTTCCTGGAGTTCATTAATTCCAATGCCCTGGACCAGATCACTCTTACCCCCACTAGAGGTGGCAACATCCTTGACCTGGTCATTAGTAATATGGGTGACCATTGTTCTACACCAATAGTCAGCTCCTCCCTGGTTAGATCCGACCACAAACTAATCACCTTGGAAATCCACATTCTTCCCACTGCACCCGCAATGATAACCACCATGAAAAACTTCTCCAAAGCTAACTTTGGGCTCCTAAAAAACAGAGGTGGCTAACTTCATGGCACCCAAGCAAATGGAAAATAGTTGCATGACTGCAGAATCATATACCAATGCACTGTACGAACACGTACACAAATGCATGGGTCTCACCATACCTAATAGAACCAAGACTCTCTTCTCCATAAAAAAGAAAGCCAATCTGGTAGTCCCCTGCCATAAACAAACTCTACAACAGAAGGAGGAAACTGATGTGGAATAAGGTGAAGTCCCAAGACTGGAAAAAATCTCTTAGCCTCAACAAAAAGTTGAGATCCCTCATCAAATCCTCTAAAGCTAGCTATGAAAACAGAATTGCAGCAGATAGTAAAGACAACCACAAGGCCTTTTATAGTTATGTAAAAAAAATCTCCATGGCAATACCCAGATTTGCTCTGAGCTACTGCACAATGGTACCTCCTATACCGAGCTAACAGATATTGCCAGTATACTGACTGACAGATTCAGTGCCAATTTTACCCCTTCCCCCCCAAAGGACCAATCACCATACCAGTAGATTGCCAGGCACCCAGTATTACTGCTGCACAGGTTAAAACAGCACTGTACAAGGCCAAGAATACAGCTTCTATGGGACTTGACAATATCTCTGATTGTGTTCTACATGAACTACAGAGTGAAATGGCACCTCACCTGTGTGCCCTGTTGAATCACAACCTCACCTCAGGCTTTGTCCCTACCAAATGGTGCACTGCTACAGTCATCCCTCTCCACAAAGGAGGAGCAATTATAGACCCTGAGAACTATCGCCCCATTAGCCTGATGAGTCTGATATGCAAAGCTATGGAATGCATCATCATGGAATTAATAAACAAGGATATAGGGAATCTCTAAACTCTGGATCCCACACAGTTTGATTTTGTGAAGGGCAGATCATGCCTGCTCAACTCTGTCGACTTCTTTCACCAGAGCTGTGGATGAAGGCAAGGTGGTTCATACAGCCTACCTTGATCTGGCCAAGGCTTTTAATACCATTCCTCACTCAGGAATCATAGAAAAACTCACTAAGCTTGGCATCAACCCCATATCACTAGGTGGGTTGCAAACTGGCTCACAGATAGAACCCACAGTGTGAAAGTAGCTGACTCCAAGATAGACTGCCTACTAGTCATGAGTGGAGTCCCACAGGATTCAGTCCTGGGTTCTCTCCTGTTTGGTATCTACTTCTCTGAAGTCCAGGCCAACACGAAGGGATTCTGGCTGACAAAGTTCGCACATGATTGCAGGTTGAGAGATATTATTAACTCCCCAAGTGATGTTGACATCCTACAGAATGGCCTCACTGAGACTAACAACTGGTGTCAGAACCATGGCCTTAAGTTCAATGCCAAAAAATGTGTCGTCATCCCCTTTGGCAAAAACCCGATTCCCTTGAATTACCACATTGATGGTAGTCCACTGAACAAAGAAGGTGTTATAAGAGATCTGGGATCACAGGTTGACAGCAACCTCTCTTTTGATCACCACATTGCCACTGTGGTAAGAAAGTCCTTCTATGTGGCACATCTCATTACTAAGGGCTTTGCATCCAGGAAGAAAGAGGTCATTGTCTCCCTTTACTCTTCCCTCATTAGGCCAGTCATTGAGTACAATGCCCCACTTGGCATGTACCTCACTAGACACCTGCAAAAACTGGAAAGGCAGCAAAAGTACCTCACAAAGAGGATCCTAGGCCTTAAACACTTGTCCTATACGGATTGTCTCAAAAAACTCCAACTATTCTCTGTCTCATATCGCCTACTTAGAGGTGATCTCTGCCTGACTTACAAAGCCATGTCTGACCCAGCTCTGTTAGAAATGCTACATCTAAAGAAATCTCAATCCCTCTGCACCACACGCTACACAGACCTCAACCTCATTACCACAATTAACAGAACATGCTGGAAGGACATGTTCATAACCCAGAGACTGCCCATGCTATGGAACAGACTTCTCATACATGTCAAGCATAGTACCTCGCTGACCCTCTTCAAGAGAAATCTTGATGACTGGATGGGAAACAGAAAATTCACCCCAGGGATATCCAGTGGCTCTACTCAACAGAGGCACTGGGAACTAAGGTTGGGTGGCACTATGTCAGGGTAATCCTATGGCTAGGCTTGTAAAGGCCCCAGGGCCATTAGCCTAGTACACACCTATGAACCTATGAACACCCAGCAAGTTACAACCTGGGGGCTCCCTAGCTGAAGCTGTCCTGACATAGTGCACTAAAATCCTCACAAACAAGCCCTCCCATTCATGAACACCCTCTCTCAATAACCGCCTACCCGAGGGGGCCCCATTAACTTTCCTTCTCCTACTTCTGAGTGTCACTTTTTCCCTTTTACGTGCACATCCATATCTCTTTACTACAGCTATCGCTCATGCAAATGTTTTCAATGTCTGAAATATGGGGTAAAATGTATAATGTTCATAAACTTAGAGTGAGTCCCCATTCAGGATACCCAACTCTTAATACTAGTTTGCTGAATACTATGTATCACCAGGACTACCCCCTGTACTACTAGTGGTAGATCCTAAAAGCTTTATCCCATGCATGGGTCCCATCAAAATATCTATGGTCTGATTCCAGTTATTCTCATGCGGGGTAATATATAATTATCAACCATAGGATAGTTAAGGGCAGTCCCTGACCAAATGTATTAGGTTAATTGGGCTCTAAAAGGGAAATTGTCTAGGCTTTGATGGTCCTCAAGGGTAATTACCTACGAACCTATAAACTTTGATGTCATTCAAGCTTAAAAGTAAATAACCTACCATAGGATTCAGGTGTCTTTCTCTGGAAGGGACAAGTGGTTCTATTCCATTTTAGAGTCACACAAATTCCAATGTCTTCAGGGGCTGTGGGCCAGAAATGTGAATATCACTGATTCATAACATGTTGATTCACTGACTTTCTCTATGCCTCAAACATTATCTGAATTCTCTTTCCACTTTTTTCATGCAAAGCCCCCTTTTTCCTCTAAGACTGACACGCAGGTTATATTGCACTGCATATAACATGCCAGACAAGGTTTAAGATTAATGAAACTAAAAATGTCATTATATTCTTAAAATTACTCCAAAGCTGATTTGTGCCATGAACTATTTAATATCAAAATTAATAATAGTTTTATAGCAATTCTGCAACTTAACAATGCTCTCCCAGTTCATTAGTTAATTAATATAATATAATCAGTTTCAGTCCTAAGAAGTTATGCAACTTAGTACCAGTCTCCCAGTCCTTGAACTATATAGACGTAAGCCACAATTTTATTGGGTTTTGATGTTATAATTATTTGAAAATGTCCAATGACTGGTAGTGTTCTTTTCCTTTTTCTATCATACGGAAGATTTTGCGTTGGGATAACTTTCCTCACTTTTGTTGGATATTATTACATAATTTAGAAACATGAATATTCTTGCTAAATAATATACAGCATTGGCTTTTGGCAGGAAAGCTTTTACTGTACGACACTTTCTTGTGGAGACCTTGCATATAAATGTTGTCTTTTTCTGCTTATCATTTAAACTTCTTTTAGGTTATTGACTGTACTATACATTATATAATGCATGTACATCATGGGCCGGATTCACGAAGGCTTGCACAGAGTCTAAGAGTAGAGTAAGACTCCAGACAGCCAATATGTCTGCCGAGCGATCCAGGAACAGCTGGCAGGAGCGTGCATGAGAGCTCCTAAAAGGACTCTTGCACGGACAGTGTTAGGATATGCAAATGACCTCATTTGCTGCTGAAAGCTATGCAAATGAGGTAAATTTGCGATCCAGGAAACACTAACCTGTCCGAGTAAGAGTAGTGTTATTTGCAGAAATGTCCTCTGTTGGTAACTGAGTACTGTTCTGCAAATAGTAAAACAGAGCTATGACAGCTCCAAATAAAGGATGCAACCAGTTGAGGAAGCATGTCAATGGCCAAATATAAGGCCATTGGCATTATTATGTGCTGCAAAATAATAAAAAACATTTTTTCCCCCCGATCTCCGATGTTTAAGAATAGCGCAGCGCCGTGCAAACGTGCGGCACTCTAAAAACCAGAAAATAAATTCTAAAAATAGGCATTTTATTAAATATATTCACTGCCATGCAGGTGAATGGCAGGATGAAGACAACATGGCTACTAAGTAGTGGTTGCTAAGGGAGGAGGCTCAGTCTGAGAGATGTAACCAAGCATTAATAGGCAATCCTATGCAAATGAGTATAAGGATAGCGAATCCCAATTTTCCCTGCCATGTGAACCATGTCCGTAGAGTGTAAGAGTAGGATTAGGGGAGTAACAGAGTAGAAGATAGGTGACATCATGAGGGGGGTATGTATCAAAGACTGTAAGCTTATTGGAGCAGAGTGGCATGTGTTTGCTGTGAGTTACTCAGGACTGGAAGAGGCGTGTCTACAGTTGTCGGAACTGAAACTCAGAAACTGAAGGTGTACGCCTTGGCTATCACTAAAGTTTCTTGCAAAGATGCTTACACTGTGTGCACATGTGTGCACGCCTGTAAACCCGTCTAAGCCTGTGTCCGCGTGTGGGCGCCCGTGTAAGCCTGTGTAAGGCTGTCTAAGCCAGTGTGCACGCATATGCACCTGCCTAAGCCTGTGTAAGCCCGTGTAAGCCTGTGTAAGGCTGTGTGCGTGCGTGTGCACGTGTTTATGCTTGTTTGCGTGTCGCTGCTCCCTGTGGAAACAGAAAGGGAAAAGGAAGGAAAAGAAGTAGTAGGAAGTTAACCAAGGAGAACTAGCAGAGCTGCCAGGTGAAATCAATCAGAATCAGCCAATTACACAGGCAGAACACTAGCCCAGCCCAGCCCAGCACTTAAAACTCTGCAAACAACGTTCCTGTATGTTTTTCTCAGTCTACAAAGAGAAGTGAAAACTTAAAAAGCTTAACTGAGACAAAAAAATATTAGGGGCTGCCATTGCTATTATAAGGCAACATGTGCAAGATGCTGAGGGTGGTGCCATTGCAAAAGCTGCTGAGCAATCCACAGTGAGGAGACGGAGAAGAGTGTACAGACGCAGGGTAACCTACCAGGGGCTACATGAGCTGGAGATAGTGGAGCGCTATAGAGAGGACAGAGACCTCCTGCTGCAAATTGTTGAGCTGTGCAGGCCACGCCTTACACACAGAACCAACAGAGGGGAACCCATCCCAGTGGAAACCAAGGTATGTGTTGGCCTAAGAATACTAGCAACAGGTACCTTCCAGAGACCAACTGGTGATATGATAGGGATTTCACAGGCATCAGCATTCAGGGTACTGCACCAGTTCCTGAATGCCATGTCAGCACATGTTGGTGATCATGTATATTTCCCCAATTCCCATGAGGTATTAGCCAACAATATGCGCCTCTTCCAGCAAATAGTGGAATACCCTGAGGTAGTGGGTGCAATTGACTGCATGGACATACACATCAAAGCACCAGCCGGTAGCGGGGTAGGGCCTACATCAACCGCAAGGGCTTCCACTCCATCAACTGCCAGGTCGTGTGCGATGCCCAGGGCATAATAATGAATGTGTGTGCTGGTTGCCCTGGAAGCTACCACGATTCCCATATCTGGTATCTGACGCAGCTGTTCCAGACATTTGCCAGTGGGACATCCCTGACGGTCACCTAGTGGGGGATGCTGGATATGCACTGGAGCCGTGGCTGATGACACCCATCAGAAATGCACACACACCTGAACAAGAACTCCATAATGAGGCACACGCACAAACACAAAATGTAATCGAGCGTGTGTTTGGGATGCTCAAGTCATGGTTCCAGTGCATGGACACATCTGGTGGAGCCTTGCAGTACTCACTAACTACATGTACCCAAATTGTCATGGTATGTGCCATGCTACACAATATGATCCTGTGAAAACAGCTGCAGCAGGAACAGCATGGGGCAGGGCCACCCAGCCCCCCACCATTGCCAAGGCCTGCACAGGCACAGCATGACTCGGAGGAGGAACAACCTGAGCCTACCCCAGTAGGCAGAAGGAGGCGTGCCCAGTATGCCTTGGCCTTGGCAAAGAGGCAATGCATAGCACATACACTGGCTCAGTAGGAACCCTGGAAATGATACCTCTTTCTGACTCGCACATAAAATAAAAGGGATGCCTAACTTGACACTACCTGTTTCCAAACATGTATAGGGAGTGTAGTATGTGCATCCGACATAGGTAGCCCTGCAGCACCACCTGAGGCATGATTGCCATGTTTTAAGCAATATAAAGCAGTGCTAAGCAGCATTTACCAATATTTAGTATATGTAAACAAAATTGCCCGTGTTAACTAGCACAGTGTTGGGCAACGCTGAGCAATGTTGGGCAAGGTCGGGCAAAGTCGTGCAAAGTTGAGCAAAGTCAGGTAAACATGCTCATATTTGCTTTACTGTTCCTTAAGCAGTCTGGTCTGCCCAGCATGAAAATAAAAAGCAGTGACAGGGCTCGAACCCAGGATACTGTGCACTATAGTCACAGTACTGAACCACTAAGCCATGATAGTATTTCAGTGGCACTGACACAGCAGGACAATTGTACACTAATGCAAACACAAAGAAATGCTGTATCATGCCCCTAAAGAGGCATATGGGTAACCTCCCCCACAGGCCTATGCAGACAGAGAACATCAGGCCAGGCGGTGTGATGTGGGTTGTATAGGCTATGAAGTCGCAATCTAATATACGTGACATTGGACGCTAGGATCTGTAGCACAGTAGTATGCCTCAAGCCAGTACGATAGGCAACAGTACAGACTGAAATGGTGTACCATACATAGCAGTGCAGGCATAGCAAATGTGTATAAGTGTCAGGTGAAACCTTCATCCTATGTACACCCACAGTAACAATCAGGTGTGCCCCTGGGTAGAAATGTACAAAGAATAGCTGTCCCCCCTGTATGTAGAAATGTTGATAAGTCTATGCAAAGTGTCTCATGGAAGCCCTGCAGGCACAGCATGATCCCTGTTGATCTATGACACAAAGGTGAGCCCTGCTGTAAAAATACAACTTGATTTGCCATACACATATAGTATAAATGCCTATACTGGGCATGCTCACACACTCCAACAAATGTAATGAATTTCATTCAGCATCACACTGAAAGGTCATACTGGGCATGCTCACACACTTAAAGAAACGAAGCAAATGTCAGGCAGCAACATACTGAAAGTTCATACTGGGCATGCTCACACACTTAGGCTAAATACGGATGTGATAATAAGGGATCTATGGACAAATGTGGATATTCATCTCTACTTCCAGAAACACATTCAGACAGTGGTCAGAAATACATGCTATTTGTTCACACAAACTGCCAAGGTCTGTGCATGTAGGTCAAAGGAGGTTCCCACTACTCAGCGGTCATCAGACCCATCAGAGAGTACCACAACACACTTGCGATAAATCTGACTAGGCATGTTCAGTAGCCAGAAAGACCACTGAAATACCTTAACAAGATTATTACTGGCCTCAAATAGTTGCCCCATGCAAAAAGACTGAATGTAACCCAATATGTACCCTGTTGCATACTGTCAACTCAGGAGATCTCTGCCCAACAGACAGGTCCATGTCATGGCTACACTCAGATCTGTTCTGAGTTACAGCTCAATGGCACTAAATATACAGACCCAACTGATATTGCAAACATCCTGGCAGATAGGATCAGTGTGAACTTTACCCCCCTCACCCATGAAAAAGCGCATCTCTATAATGGAAGACTGCAAAGTTGCTGTCATCACGGCTGCACAGGGAAATAACACTCTCCAAAGTCAGTATCACAGCAGCCATGGGACCAGATAACATCCCAGGCTGTGTAATATCTACTTCCCTGAAGTAAAACTTAACATGGAAGGTCTGTGGCAACTGAAGTTTCCAGAGGACTGCAAACTAGGAGCCATAATTGTAAACACTAAAGATGTGGACATCCTACAAAAGGGCCTCACTGAGACAGATGGCTGTTGTCAAAGCCATGGGCTCTAGTTTAATGCCAAAAGGTGCATTGTCATCCCCTTTGTTAAAAACTCTGTAGCCAAGAACTACAACATAGGTGGTTGTATACTTCACATTGAAAGTGTGACAAGAGACCTTGGGTCACAGGTGGACAGTGGACACAACTGTGATAACCACATTCCCACAGTGGTCAGGAAACCCTCCTATGTGGCACACCTCATCACAAAATGTGTCTCATGCAGAATAGAAGAGGACATTGTTCCCCTCTACTCATCACTCACTAGAACTATAATAGAGTACAACGCCACTTCTGCTATGTACCTCACAAGACAACCACAACAACTGAAAAGCCTGCAGCAATACCTCACAAAGACCATTAGCAGCCTGAAAGACATGCCATACACAGACCATCTCAAAATGCTCCATCCGTACTCCCTTGCATATCGCCTACTCAGAGGTGTTCACTGCCTAACATACAAAGCTATGTCAAACACAGAGCTGTTGGACATGCTCCACGTAAAACACTCACAGTCCCTCTGACCTTCGGACCCAAAACCATGAGTGAAATACAAAAGGAAGGGGTGTACCCATTTACCTTATGGATACCCACACCTTCAGATTAGTGGCACTGCATGAGGCCTTGGAGACCATGCAAGTGCAACTAACATTGGACAAAGCTGCTCATCAGATTGTAGCCTGCTACAGATCATGTACCTTGTCTCAGAAACCTCACTCAGTATTCCTGAGAACAGTGGAACATACAAAGGTCCTGTCAAACACCATTATATGAGGAGATTACAACTACCCAAACACTGGGTGGGAGAATTACTCATGTACAACGTCCTTTGGCCAATGTTTCCTAGAGTTTAAAAACTCTAACACCCTGGAACAGCTGGTCACCACGCCCACTACAGGTGACAACATACTGGACATGATCATCACCAACATGGGGTACCAGTGTTCCACAACAGAGATAAACCCCTCGCTGGTAATATCAGATCATAAAGTAATCACACTGGACATCCACATCCCGCCCCCACCCAGTCAATGAAACCACTGTGAAGACATATTCAAAAGCAAACTGCACACTTCCCAAGACCAAAGTGGAACATTCCACTATAAGATAATGGTATACAATCTGCAGAATCATTTACAAGTGCATCCTATGAGCATCTACAGGGATGCATGGAATGAGACAACACAAAGAAATCCAAGATGCACTCCTCCAAAAATAAGACAACAATCAGGTGGTTGTTGCCCATAAATAAGCTGGACAACAGAAGGAGGAAACGAACACATGATAGAGCCAACTTCACTAAAGGAAAGACATCAATGATCATTATTAGGAAGAAACAATGATCGCTCATAAAATAATCCAAGGACTGTTTCTAAAGACAAATAGCCAAGGAATGTAAGAATAACAACCACATAGCCTTCAGTAGCTATACCAGACATGTAGGTGTCTACTTCCAAATATGCTGTCAGCTACTGAAAAAGGAAAGAAATACACTGAACCAACTTTCATTGCCCACATCCAGGGGGACAAGTTCAATGTAAACTCCCCCCATCACCCCCAAATGGCCCTGTGCCCATCACAGAAGGATGCTGAGCCCCAGACGTCATGGACATGCAGGTAAAGATAGCCCTCTCCAAAGCTAAGAACACAGCATCAATGGGACTGGATGGTGTCCCAGGCTGCGTCTTACACTAGGCCCAAATGGAACTACACCCTCACCTACATCCACTGTCCAGACTCAAGCGTACCACAGGTTATGTACCCAAAGAATGGCATACACTAATAGTCATCCAGCTCCACAAAGGGGAAGCCACAACAGAACCTGGAAACCATTGCCCTATATGTCTACTCAGCCTGGTCTACAAAGCTATTGAGCAAATTGTTATGGAACCCATAAAGAGAGACATTGGAGACCTGCAGACACTGGACTCTACACATCTCCGCCTTGTTAAAGGCAGATCCTTTCTCTTACACCTAGTTGACTTATTTCAAACAGTTACCAAGGACATAGATGGAGGTGAAAGTAGTCCACACAGCCCACCTAGACCTCACTAAGGACTTTCTACACCATTCCCCACTCTGTCATCATGGACAAGTGTACCAGCTTGAACATTAACAGCTATGTCACATGATGGGTGGCCAAGTGGCTCACAGATCAAACACACATTTTTAGAGTTGCGGGTGCTATGTCCGACTCTAAGCCAGTCACAAATGACATCCCACAGGTCTTGGTCCTGGGACCCCACCTGTTCAGTAGATACCGCTCAGAGGTACAGACAAGCATGGGAGTTGTGTGGCTGAATAGGTTTGCAGATGACTGCTAACTGTGGTCCATAATCGACTCTATGGTTGACACAGACATCCTCCAGAACTGTCTTACAGAGACTGATACCTGGTGTCAAAACAATGCCCTCAAGCTGAATGCCAATGAATGCATAGTCATCCCCTTTGGGTAAAACAATGTGCACACAAATTACCACATAGGTGGTAATCCAGTATGTATGGAGAAAGTCATTATGGCCCTGGGGACACAGGTAGATAGCAAACTCCCCTTTGATGGTCACATGGCCAAAGTGTTCAGACATTCCTTCTATGTAGCCCAGCTAATGTCACCTAATGTAACCCACATTGTATAGTCTGATGATGTCACCATCCTACAAATATACCTGTGGAAAGGAGAACTCACAGTAATGTGCATAGCGTGTCGTGTAAATGCGTACTCCTGTAGTATCATAAAGTAGTTAGGTAGGGGTTTGAATCCTACACTTGACAAGTGTGTGTGTGTGTTTGTGTGTGCGTGTTTATGTGTAATTACCTTAGAGAGGAGCAACCTTTTTGTAGGGTAGTAGAACACCTTACAAGTGGTATACTTATCTTTGTCAAGTCTGATGATGTCACCATCCTACAAATATACCTGTGGAAAAGAGACCTCCCAGTAATGTGTATAGCGAATCGTGTTAATGCGTACTCCTCTAGTATCATGAAGTAGTTAGGTAGGGGTTTGAATCCTGCACTTGGGGAGAGTGTGTGCTTTATGTGTGTGACACTGTTGGTCAATGTGCTGTGGGTTTTGCTTTTACTACTGTATGACATATCAGTATGCACTGCACATGTGAGGTAGCTATGTGGCAAATACATATACGTACATGTTACCTCAATTATTGCATGTGTGGGAACCCTGCTTTATCCAAGAACACAGCTGTCATCTTTGCCAAACTGTGCTGCTGCTTCCCAGACCTTAGGTCACATCTGTATGCTTGTGACAAGGCCAGCCACTGCAGTGATGCCTGGCCTAGGTTATCCGTGTCACACACACTCATTATGGTTTCTATTGAATTGTGTGAGTGAGGGTTTATGGCCGAGGTATATGTCAGACCTGTTCAAACGCAGCAAAGTCTGTCAATGATGACTATTCATCATAGGTGTACAACAACCTTTGTGGATATGCATGCAGACCCCTTATTGCTTATGTGATCCACCAAGGGATTTCAAAATACTTTAGGAAATGTGATTATCAAAGGAGAGATGATGTAACACTAGGTTGCATGTACACATCTGTACCTGTTCATCATGTTGGTGGCTACTACCTATGTGGTACTGTGGGGATACTATGTTCTGTAAAGGTGGATGACTATGCTTAGTTTGGCCTATAGCTTTACAGCATGGGTTTGAAAACAGGTATCTGTCTGTATGATACCCCTGTGGAGGATGTGTGTGTCACCTGGAGAATGCATTATAGGTGACAGTATGCATTACCAGACGTGGACAGACATATCCCTACTGTGATTGCTTGTACCTAAGAGAACTATATGCCAAACAGGAGTGGTCTCAGTAATGGGTGCACGTGAATACCACTGGTTACTGGCATAGTATAGTACCTGAAGGATCCAAATGTTGCTGTGTGTCCTACATCTGTGTGTCAGTTGTCAAGACATCATCTAATGATTGGTTATGGTCAGGCTGTTGAAGTCATGTATACTACCAGAATGCAAAACAATGACAGATAGTAACAGTATCACCCACAGCACAGTGTCAAACCATGTCATACACACGTGTAGTCAGGTTCCGAAATGTTTGTAGTATAATGCATACTAGCCACCAATAGAAACTATGGAGTGTTACTGTGTAATACAGAGCATGTCACCCTGCCCATGCGTCCACTATGCACGTACATGCAGACAGTGCACCTCCACCATGTTCAAAACTGTACACCTGCAAATCTGTGCTACACACATCCCACACATACTGTCCACTCTCTAACACATGCTGCCAATACTGCACACATCAGCCAAGTGGCAATTGGGTGGACAATACACTATTGGAACTAACACTGGTGTAAACAACACTACAATGACAATCATAGCTTTAATGCATCATGCCTGCTCAGCTACACCTTCAAGCATATCATTACACTCTACTGCTGACAACATGCTAACATTGCTATACTGCTATAAAGACACCCTGTGCATCAGCACCATGGTAACCTGTTCCTGCATCGAAGTTACCGATGACAGGACGTGGCACAGGTTTCATCATATGCACAGGGTGTGTTGTTGGTTTGCCAGAGGCCTACAGTGAGCCATCCAATCGACATGTGTGTGTGTGTGTGTGTGTGTGTGTGTGTGTGTGTGTGTGTGTGTGTGTGTGTGTGTGTGTGTGTGTGTGTGTGGCAAGAATACTGGTATGGGCCAATGTTGATGTAATGTGTGTGGGTATGTGTTAGCCCTAGGTGTCTGGATTATGTGTGTGTGTGTCTGCATGCACACAGTTCCACCATATGGCTACCATATACGGGTATTTGTGGGACAGCCACAGACTGTACCTGCGAGGCTTTACAGATCACCGTCTCTGGCCATGGATACGGCACCTTTGCCTGGCAGGGGTGCTACTGACACTATCAGGTACTAAACCAGACTGGGTACTATCCCCAGAGGTAGATGGATGTACACTGGACCCAGGTCCCTGCTGGGACTGTCCAGAGCCATGTGCACGTGGTCTTCTATGATGTTCTAGGGACAGCCCATCCCCAACATTGCTGGGGCTGGTACTGGCACTATGAGAGAGGCTGTGGCTTGAGGGATGTCTACGGCGACTACCAGATGCTGATGTTGCTGGCATACGTCCACGTCAATGACTCAACCATCCCGCACTGTCTTGACACATGGACATGACATTGCGGAGGACATCTAATGTCTCTCTGCAACGTCTATCAGTGACCTCAGTGTAATTACGGATGGCACCAGCTAGGTCACGGATACTGTCAATTATGGCGGTGTTAAGTGCCCTCTGTGCCCTTAGTCCCTGTCTGGTGTACCGTTCCATACGTGCCTGTGCCTCCATGACAGCCTGGAACATGCGTGAGGTTGTAAGACCTGTGGCACGTCTACCAGTGGCATGATGAGCAGCAGTGCTCTGACAAGAACCCCTGGACATCTGCCTATGTGGTACCCTTCCAGACATCTGGGTATGGCTGCTGTGTCGGGATACATGTGCCATGGATACCACACTGTCCTGGCCGATGCCGACTGTACGCTGTCCCTCAGCTAAGGGCATTGGTGATGGATGTATTGGCAGTATGACTGTGTGCATGGATGGGGTGGACACATGTGTACTGTTGATTGTTGGCCCAACGACAGACCCTGGCAAACATGCCTGTGCCTCAACACACCTATCATCATTATCACTATTTTGCTCAGTGACATCAGTTTCCCTGCTGCAGTGAACCAGCCCAGAGTCAGCACCAGTGAGAGGAAGACAGGAAACACACTTTACGACCTGTACATGATGTCGTCACACATGAACACATGCACACATGCACACATGAACACATGAACACATGCACACATGCACACATGAACACATGAACACATGCACACATGCACACATGCACACGAATGCACTCCTCACTAAAACAGACACACACACACACACACACACACACACACACACACACACACACACACACACACACACACACACCACCAGCAATCCAGAATGTACTCAATAGCGGGTGATGGTGGGGTACAGTATCACAAGGCAAACAGTTATATCACATGTGTCAGCATGCAGGACATGTGTTGCTCAACAGCATGCAGTGCAGGTGTAGACAGCCCTTGCTAATAACAGTATACATGGCTTTGATGCATGTGTGTTGTTGTTCAGTGATTGGCCTCACCCTGGAATGCAATGTGTACATGGACACAACATTGTTGTGTAAGTATTAAAAGCTCTGCAATGTCCTGTGCACCATCACTCACAGGTATACATACCATGGCTGGATGTGTATCTGTGTGTCACATAGATATCCATTTCTGATTAGAGCATCTGTGTCTTTAGCAGATAAATGTGGACACAGGTTTAGCACATGCATGCTATGTATACACACAGAATGAGTGGTGCATGTATACCTGATGGAATATCATTGCTCAACATAGCCATTGTACAGTGGTTATGTTGAGTGTAGGACATATTGTGGCCATGCTAGTGCCAGCCATGACATGGCATGCTACAACACAACTGCAACATTAAACATCACACATACACAGTGTGTGTCATGTGGCCTATACACTCAATAGCATTCCAAGACATATATGTGTCACTTTGTACAAAAGGTGATTGCTATGCATATTGTGTATCAGTCCATATGTTTGCACACACACAACATTGAGGTGCATAGCAGTTAATGCTATGTGTAGTACTGTGGTCACTGTAACTGGATGGGGTGTAGTACCATGAACCATCATCATGCAGCATCATGTGGTCACTCAAGGCTACTAATGTGTGCCAGACTGGCACATACCATGCTGTACCAGAACTGCTGTACCATGGCTACATTCACCATTTCACAGCCAGTTGTTACATGGGTTTTTATGGTGCCCAATAGGGGGCATTGCCTAACATGAATGTGTTATGTGTTGAAGAGTGTTGCACAGCCACATGAGAGGCATCTGCCTCTCAGGTATATTATGTGTGTTGTGCGGATGACATTTGGGATACTGGAGTGTGACCTTACAGCGGGTGTCTGAATATGCCATGTGTAGCATGTGAACGTGTATGGCGTATGACAAAGTTGTGTATGTTGTGTGCATGTGTATTGCCTCTGCCTATCCAATATCCACTACAGTGTTGCCACAATTGTGTGGGATGCCCTGTGTATTGTATGTGTATTAGGTAGCTGCCCACGTTACTGGGATGTGCATAGTCTCACAGCAAACATGCACAGCATGCATTATGCGTAGGTGTGTTATGTGTACATGGCCTACAGCTCACCTATGACATGCACATTTAATTAGCAATATTAAATGTAGAGCACACTCGCCAGCATGGGTCTGCTGCCTTGGTGTCACACCAGAGGGACCTACAAGGATATGAGACAGTTTGTCAGTGGCAACAACTGTGGCATTGCTACTGTGTGTCTGCAATCTTACAGTAGTACAATGGTTGATAGTCACAGGCCTACAGATTACATTCCTAATTATTAGTATTGCACAACACTAGGCACCACATCCTCTAACTACACAGTACACATCTCACTTGAGCATGCTCTACCAATAGAAGTAACTGTAGTCTACAGCTATGCCATGTTACCTGCATGCTCCGTGTCAACTTGCTGGGTGGCTCCGGCCTCCATGATGATACATGTTGCTTGTTGTTGTTGCTGTTGGCCAGGAGCCACCTGGCTCAGGAGCAGTTCCTCCACTCTGGTGAGGGGGGGATGGATGGGTACCCCACCACCTGTGGCAAGCTGTTGTCTAGGGATATCTGATGCACGCTGCCGGACATGTCTAATTAACTCACTGCAGTGATGGCGTACCTGCTCATATATCCGGTTATGCATACCTATGTCATTTACCCTACGGACAAGATCTTGCCACAGTGCAGTCTGCTCATGCTGGTCTTGGCTGGTTCTGGAGAACAGCAGGGCATAGTGCTGCACCAGGCTTGTTGTTATCTGTTCCTCCTCTGCCGTGCTGCAGGTGGGGTTATGATGGTGGGTCATTACCCTGGAAGGCAATGAAACAATATGTGTGAGCATGTCATGTGGCACACTTAACATTCTAAAGTACAGATATCAATTGACTGCCATATATAGCAACCTATTGGCTGTCAGAGGATACACACTTTCAATACCACATATCAGTGCTCAGCCCACAACTGCCTGACAGTGCCAGGCACACTCTATATATCAAACCATGTTTTGCACAGCAACAAAGATAACCCAGTATGTAAGACTATACAATAGCACATGGCACACTGTATGCGACACAATGCACCACCTAGCCACAGGAGGTATATATCAAGCTAATGCATCAGGAAATATGTATTCCATTGCAATGATTGTAAAGTCCAGTTACAGTATTACCAGTATACCACACTAGTCGTTGATGGCAAACCCCTGCCTAACATATGTGCACATTCATTAATATAGGTGGCATACTGCTGTACTAGACTATACATGTTGCTAGATACGCACTTATATCCTGTAACACACATATGACCAAGGCCATGGTACAGGCATACCTACACACACATCAGACATACATACCAGACACAAAGGTATGGCAACCCAGATGACCTTTACCTGTGTACCATACAGTACTGTGTGTCAGTAGTTACAAAGCCTTATGCCTGAGGTATGTAATCTGTGAGGACTACAGGGAACACACAAAACAGTGGTTCCAAGAAATGTGGACATACACCATACTGTGCTGTGTAGGCATACAGTTTCAGGTAGTACTACAGTTCATACATGAGCTGGATTCACCAGCAGTAACACTCAATAAGCATACATGTACTACTTTAGCCTACAATGGGACACCCCAGTCGACACCAAGGGACTATGTCAGACCTTATGGCATACTGCTTTTTCTGCCTAGCAATTGCATACACATCTTTTGCTGGGATCACAGCTAGGACACATAATACCATGACAGAAACAGTTTCCCACTAAGCTATCACACATATACAGAACTCTGACACATTCACCAACACATTCACCATCACACTCAGTTAACCTCACATAGCAATTATTGCAACAAGTACATGTGGGTGTGTATCGCTTCATAGGTAGGTAATAGGCTATTGGCCCTAGGGCCTATAGAAGTCTAGCCATACGCTACCCTGGCCTTTTACACACAGGTAAGTACATTTCACGTGGCTCTGTCAAGCAGAGCCACAGAGCTGATTCCCGGGGTGTATTTCCTATCTCCCATACAATCATCAGGATTATTTATGATGACAGCTAATTAGGAGCTTTGTTTGCTATTGATAGGTGGTTTGTTCCAGAGTATGGGATGTCTCTGAGATAGGAATCTATCCCTCCAGCATGTGCTGTCTATTGAGGTCACAAGGTTTAGGTCCCTAGAGCATGTAGCTCATAGGGATTGTGATCTGTCTACTTGGAGCATGTCCAACAATTGTGATCTGTCTACGTGGAGCATGTCCAACAGCTCTGGGTTTGGCATAGCTTAGTATGTTAGGCAGAGGTCACCTCTGTGTAGGCGGTATGTGACACAGTCTAGCTGTGGGTTTGTGAGATGGTCTGCATAGGGCATCTGTTTGAGGCCGGTATTACTCTTTGTGAGGTATGTCTGTGTCATTTCCAGTTGCTGTAGATGTCTTGTGAGGTACATACCGCATGGGGCATTGTACTCGATAATGGGCTTTATGTGTGATGAGTAGAGGGGAACACTGACCTATATTTCCCTGGATGACACACCTTTTGTGATGATGTATGCCACGTAGACAGATAACATGACTAGTGTGGCACTGTGATTATCAAAGGGGTGACTATTGTCCACCTGTGTCCCATGGTCTCTTATCACACCTTCGGTGTTAAGTAGACTACCACCTATGTGGTAGTTCATGGGTACAGAGTCTTTGCAAGAAGGTATGCCAATGCAGTGTCAACATTAAGCTTGGGTCCATGGCTTTGTCACCAGGCATCTGTTGCAGTAAATATGACCCTCTCTCTCTCTCTCTCTCTATCTATATATATATATATATATATATATATATATATATATATATATATATATATATATATATACACACACACACACACACACACACACACACACACACACACACACACACACACACACACACACACACACACACACATATAAACATCCATTGGTGTACATGTAGCTATACATATAGGCACATATACAGTCTCATGGTAGGGATATCAATTATGCAAAGGTTGTGAGGTATACCATTATGTCATAATATTGCACAGTGTTGTGCGGAATGCATTGAAGGTGTTCTCAGCCCATGTAGCTTTAGCAGGCCTCACTGGCTGCAACACTGCAAACCTGACGAATCATACCCACAGCGTTTAACCACCATGTCATATAACAGCACTGTATGCTGTCTTGTTTGCCACACACTACAACCTACATAGAAATATGCACATAACAACCTTCAACAACATATATATGTCCACTCTTCACAAACAGTTGCAGTATGTCCCTTGCTCTATGCACATGTACAGATGCTAATATATCTCACACAGACAGATCTCTCCGTATCTGTGTGCCATACACACACAAAGTCCACACTGTTGTAAGTTTGTGTACCTCACGGCTGATCTGTTGGGCCTTGCTGCAACATGAACAGGTGTCACATGTGAGCACACAGTAATATTAGAGGGTGTATATATAGTTGCAAATGCTAGATTAGCATACTAGCCTGGTACAGCTGTTGCCAATGCTAAGCTACACATTAATATGACTATCATGCATTTGTTACTCTGTCATATCCATGTTTATATAACCGTATGCGCTACTCCCACAAACAGACATTGTACACATTACTGTACAGAACACAGATAACATGGATCAGATGTTTGACATTTAATGCTGAACTACATATGTCGCAGTCATATCCCACTGCACACAGCTACACACTGATGTCTCCATGCCAGTAGTTATGCAGGGCATCTGTGCATAGATACGTACTGCTGCCACATATGGATGATTCAAACTATGTAGAGTACTCTTCACAAACATCTACTACATGCCAGTAAATACATAGCTGTTACATACCTTACCTTTGTATGTGTTCATATTTGTCTGTTTCGTGTGTTTTGTAATAGCTTTTATTTTTATAGCTTATGATTTTTTTCAAGATGTATTTTTTATTTCAATATAATTATTTTTCTTTTCAATATATTATTTATTTTGCAATATTATTTTTTTTCAATATATTTTTCTTTTCAATATATATTTTTTTTAAATATTTTTTTTATTTTCAATATATTTTTTTCAATATGATATTTTTTTCTCAATATATTCTTCTTTTCAATATACTTTTTTTCAGTATTTTTTTCAATATATATATTTTTTTCAATATATTATTTTAGTTTTTCTTTTTTTGCTATATATTACTTTTTCTTTCAATATATTTTTGGTTGATCTTTTTTCTTTTTTCCTGCTGCTGTTGTCTGCGTCCGTACGTCTCTCTCTCTCTCTCTCTCTCTCTCTCTCTCTCCCCCTCCATACTTGCAATTAAATGATTGCATGTGTGGACAGCAAGTACAGCCTGCTTTTATAGGCATCTGCACATGTGCATGTGATGGCCTCTGTACCAATTGGTGGCCATCGTTTGGCAATTGCATGCAACCTGCTGTGTGGTACTTGCAGTACTCACTGTCACAGCAACCCAATACTATAAATTGCTAAGTCAGGTGGGCATAGCCCTTTCAGCTTTCCAAAGTGGGGACCATGCTTGTTTGCTGTGGACACCGTTGTGTAAGTCAGAAGGTTGGTATACTTCTCATAACTGATGCTAGGGGTGTAGCCAGTGATTTGAATGTTGTACTCAGACCTGAATGTTGCCACTTCCAGTACATAGTTGACAGTGTAGAATTGTACTCATCCCTACAAATGCTAACAAAAGATACATGGGAGTATGTTGTTTCTTTTCTATTTATACAATTAGCTGGCATACATACATAGTTATTGAGATGTTTTCATTTTGCACATGAACTGTTTGGGAACTGCTGTACTGTGGATATTAATGTACTCACTTCTGCACAGTTTGTGCTTTTTCTTTTGTTGACATTATCACAGGATGCTCATGAAAACTGGACAATTCTAGTACTGAGTATGCCTACCTACATCCTTGCTGTACCTTGAATACACAGGTATTTTGTACATTTGGGTGGGGATTGTCCTGCTATGATACTGTGTAGGGGTTGTAAAGTGCTGCTATACCATTATTTACTGCTAGAATGTCTGGTTCTGTATCACAGTCATGTAATGCAATTCCACAACAACTGCTGGTAAAGTTCCACAGAACAGGTTTTGTGTTATGGCATTCCTATCTTTCCTTTACATTCACTCATTCTGATGCATGATATATATATTTCAGCAGCAACCTGCTGTATATCTACTGTGGCCTAGTGGTACTTCATGCAGTCTAGTGTGTCCAAGGTCCGGAGTTCGAGACTGACAGTGGTGTTTTATTTTGCTGCTGAGCAGAACAAGGCTCCTCATATGCAGGGTGACTATGGCACTTTTAAGCAGTTCTAAGCGGGTTTGTGCAGGTTTGCGCGATGATTAGCAATACTAAGCTAAGAGCACACAAGCGCACACTCGTGCAAACTCACTTACTACTGCTTAAAAGTGCTTACTTATGCTAACCCCCACGCTAATTTCTTTGAAAGAAAAGAAAATTGGGAGATAGGAAAGTGGTGAAAAAGGGGCACAAAGAGGGAAAGACTGTAGGGAAAACAGCTCGGGATGTGCAGGACGGGTGTAGGGAAGGTCCATAGCTGCCCATTTCTTTAACAGCAACAGCTGTGCCTATACTAGTAATTTGGAGGGAAATTTGAAACCTTCCACCCCTGAGAGAGGGGTGAGGACAACGAAGTATGTTGTACTGCCAATTAAATTTCAGTTTATGTGTCCAGTGGACATTTGAGCAAAATGGGCAGCTATGTATGGGGCGTAATTTTTTTGTGGGAGCAGACTGCCTATTTTTTTTCAGGTGAGAGTGGAATGTGGGGTAGGGGAAGTAGGTATATTTTGGGAGGTAGGTTGGGGAGGTAAACAGACAAGACAAACAAGATGCATACAGGGGCAGAATATGACACATGGGGTGGGTGAACACCATTGACAGGGAAGGATGTTTGGAAATCGCAAGCCCATGAGCCCACAGATGGCAACAGTGGAACTGAGATCCCCACCCATGGGCAGTCACCACTGCACCTTCACAGCCCGGAGGGTGGCTGTGCTGGGGGCTACGTAGGAGGGGTAGGCTCACCCATGAGTCATGCCACTCTTGCCTCGAGCTGGCATAGAGGATCAGCGACTGAATGCTCGATCTCCCTATGCACCACAGCCCGGACCGTTCAGAAGGTGATAGGTGGCCCTCCTCTGACCACGCTTGCACAGGGGGGATGAGCCCCATCCCCTGCAGCACTTCCACCTGAAGGTGGCATAGGACCAGTGGAGGAGGAGGTCCCGGGCTGGGCACCGGACCTGCTGGTGCCAGGTGCCATCGCCAGCTGTTGTGGGACAGGTGGGTCTGCTGGGACCAGCCTTCACATGCATTCTATGTTTAGGAGGGTTTAATGACAATATGGGTTAGTAATAGCCAACAGCATTCCAATTTAGTTGTAACAGCATACAGTAGTATTCCCATTAACCCAACACACCAGAGTTCCAACAGTTGAACAGCAATCATAACACATGCATATATAGAACAACAGTGGACATTCCAACAGCATGCAGGATTGATTGGTGGCAACAGGCCACCAAGATTGTGGTATTGAACAGGGCACATCCATCATAGTAAATGCAGATATTTATGAACCAACAGGTCATGTGTCCCAACAAATGTTATGAGATTAGAAATACCCATTGAGGTGTGGAATTGCACTGTTTATGCACATACAGTGGGGTGTAAAAAGATACCTCCATTAACAACTAATATATACTAATAAGTTTACACGAAATTCCTATTGACTGCAGTTAAATATCCCCTACATGTAGATTTACACTAGGCAATGTCCGTTAAATTGTGAAATGGGTTTTCTAGTTCTTGATATACCTGACCTGTATCTGATGTACAAACTGTCCTGGATGCAGATGTTACTGCTACATATTTATATATTTCATTTATATTTATATATCTACATATCTGGATGTGTTCAGGTGACATTATCAGGTATATGTTGACAGCCCCCTACATTTCTAGCAGCGCACTGACATTTCTGGGGAACACAATAACAAGCTACTCATGTGCCAGATTAACCTGTACATGCCGGTCATGAACCAACAGTTGAGGACTGTATATATGCTTAACAGCTACTGGCACTCCCTTCATCCACTTTATATGGGCCTACCCTAGCCCTGAGTAGCATCCTGCCTTCGCCCAGAATGATACCACAATATAAGGATAAAATGATTGACTTCAACAATTGGCTAAGCTTATGGTGTCATTCAAAGGGGATCCAGTATCTGTCTGCCTGGGACGACATGATTGACAGACCACAATGCTTTGCCAGAGATGGTCTGCACCTGTCGCCCCTGGGATTCAGGTTACTGGCTAAGGCTCTTGACACCCCATAGTGCCTTTTTTAGGCAAACTTCAAAGGACAAAACCACCATCGTAACAGGTACAAGCATGCAAAATCTGAAGGTAATGCTACTCAATGCTAGAAGTCCAAACCTCAAAATGCACTCTCTCAAGGCACTCCTAAAAATGGAGAACATCGATATCTGTGCAGTAACTGATACCTGGTTCAAGGCTCCAGAGGGCACCCCTGCAATACCAGGCTACAACTCTTACCACACTTTTCGGCCACCAAACCAGGACCGAAACACTAAAGGTGGAGTGTCAATATTCACCAAGGATATTCACACCACCAGGCTAGCTGGCCAACACAATGTGTCTGAAATTCTCCAAGTGCAACTAACACTAGGTAAGACTGCAATCCAAATTGTAGCTTGCTACAGATCCCCAGCCATACCCCAAGATTCTCACTACACCTTTCTAAACATACTGGAAAATATTAAGATAGAACCAAACACCCTAATACTGGGTGATTTTAACTACCCTGCCATTAACTGGGAAAACTACTCATGTCCCAACACCTTTACATAGCGGTTCTTGGAATTCATAAATTCCAATGCCCTGGATCAACTAATCCATAGTCCCACCAGGGGCTCCAATATCCTAGACCTGGTCATTACCAACATGGGAAATCAATGCTCCATACCTATGGTCACCCCTCGTTAGTCAGGTCTGACCATAAGCTAATCACCCTTAACATCCACATCCCACCCCACCCCCAGTAAAGAAACCACCATAAAAAAACTTCTCCAAAGCCAACTTCATGCTACTCAAGTCAGAAGTGACAAACTTCATGACACCCATGCAGATGGGAACTGAAAGTTCAACTGCTGAATCCTACACTAAGGCACTGTACGAGCACATCCACTCATGCATGAATCGTGCCATCCCAAATAGAACCAAAATGCTCTCATCCAAAAAAGGAAGCCAATCTGGTGGTCCCCTGCCATAAACAAACTTTACAACAAAAGGAAGAAACTTTTGCAGAAAAGAGGAAAATCACAGGATGCAAAAAAACTCCCTTACTAGCCTCAGTAAGAAACTGAGATGCCTCATAAAATCCTCCAAAGCTAGTTACGAAAATAAAATTGCCAAAGATTCCAAAGACAACCACAAAGCATTCTATAACTATGTCAAGAATCTAAATGGCAATGCTCAGATCTGCTCTGAGCTAAAACAGAATGGCATTAAATATACTGATCCGAAGGAAAGTGCCAATATCCTGGCAGATCGATTCAGTGCCAACGTCACCCCCCTCTCACCCCCTAAATGGCCCATCTCAATACCGGAAGATTGCCAAATTCCAGTAATAACGGCCACACAGGTACAAAATGCACACTCTAAAGCCAAGAATACAGCATCCATGGGACCAGATGACATCCTGGGCTGTGTACTACATGAACTACAATATGAACTGGCACCTCACCTAAGTGTCATGTTTAATCATAGCCTCACCTCAGGTTTCGTGCCCACTGAGTGGCGCAGAGCTACAGTTATCCCAATCCACAAGGGGGGATCCACCTTGGATCCTGGAAACTACCATCCCATCAGTCTGACAAGCCTTATCTGCAAGGCCATGGAGCTTATTATCATGGAACTTATAAACAAAGACATTGGCAACCTTCAAACACTGGACCCCACCCAGTTTGGGTTTGTGAAGGGCCGATCTTGTCTTCTGAACCTGACTGACTTCTTTGAATCAGTCTCCAGAGCCATGGACAAGGGTAAGGTGGTCCACACAGCCTATCTAGACCTTGCCAAGGCCTTTGACACCATCCCCACTCTGGAATCATAGATAAACTTACTAAGTTGGGCATTAATCCCTATGTCACCCAATGGGTTGCTAAATGGCTTACTGATAGAACCCACACTGTAAAAGTAGCCGACTCCAAATCCAGCTCCAGACAAGTGACAAGTGGAGTACCTCAGGGTTCAGTCCTGGGGCCGCTCTTGTTTGGTATCTACTTCTCTGAAGTACAGGTCAACACTAAGGGACTCTGGCTAACAAAGTTTGCAGATGACTGCAAACTGGGAGCCATTATTGAATCCCCAAATGATGTGGATACTCTACAAAAGGGCCTTACAGAAACAGATGCTTGGTGCCAGAGCCATGGGCTCAAGCTCAATGCCAAGAAATGTATTGTTATCCCCTTTGGGGAAAAAACATGTATCCATGAATTACCATATAGGTGGAAGTACACTAAACACAGAAAGTGTGATAAGAGACTTAGGGACACATGTGGACAGTGGTCTCACCTTTGATAACCACATCGCCACAACAGTCAGGAAATCCTTCTATGTGGCACACCTCATCACGAAGGGCTTTTCATCCAGAAAAAAGGAGGTTATTGTCCCACTGTACTCATCCCTCATTAGACCCATTATAGAATACAACGCCCCATTTGGTATGTACCTCTCAAGACATCTGCAACAACTGGAAAGGCCTCAGAAATACCTCACTAAAAGAATCACAGGCCTAAAGCAGATGCCCTACGCTGACCACCTTAAAAACTCCAGCTATACTCTGTCGCATATTGTCTACTCAGAGGTGATCTCTGCTTAACATACAAGGCCATGTCAAACCCAGAGCTGTTGGACATGCTACACTTAAAGAAATCCCAATCCCTCAGAGCTACACGCTCCAGGGATCTAAACCTTGTCATCACAATAAACAAAACATGCTGGAGGGATAGGTTCCTGACCCAGAGACTCCCCAGACTCTGGAATAGATTGCCCATACATGTCAAGCAGAGTGCCTCTTTGGACCTCTTCAAGAGGAACCTTGACGATTGGATGGGAGAAAGGAAATTCACCCCAGGGATCACGTCAGTCGCCCTGCTAGACAGGGGTCCAGGAAAGTAAATAATGTGGGAAGAAATAGCCAGGAAATTGTTATGGCTAGGCTTGTATAGGCCCTAGGGCTGATAGCCTAGTACCAACCTATGAACCTATGAACCTATGAACCCATGTGTGGGTTGACTGCGCTTAATACAACAGTACTATTTCTATAATGCAAGGGTACAACAACATATCAAAGAAAGTGACACAGACACACTCCAGGAATTATACCTTTATTAATTACATTACACACTTTTCTAGTGTCTCTCTCATTTATTTGATATATCAGTGCATGCAGAGGTCTTTTATTCAAGACATATTATACCTTTATTAATGGGTTACACCACCTTTTCATGCTGTCTCACTTATTTTATATAACAGTACATGCAGAGAAGTTATTCAACACTTATTATACCTTTATTAATGGGTTACAGCACTCCTTTTTAGGCTCTTTCACTTCTTTTATATAACAACACATGCAGAATAATTACTAACCTGTCTGGTGGCACAGCCTTAGCAGCCTATCTGCATAGGCTTGCTGATTCACAGCATGGACACCTGCAGCTGTGAAGTAAATGAAGGGATATTGAGACATACCTATCCATAATATAGACTACAATAGCAATTCTTACATACTTCATTCCATGACTACATACTCAGTAGTGGGGCATTTTCCATTCCATGGGCCTCCTGTATCCACTGGTTCAGTCAGTCCTCCTTGCATCTCTTCAGGTCTGAGTAGTGGTGTCTGACCTGCTCACCAGTTTGAGGGATGCCTGTGGCACTGGTGAGATCATGTGCTAGATGGTTCCAGGCTTCTGCTTTGTACTCAGTGTCCTGAAACTGGCCCTGCAGGAGTCTTGCATCATGATGATGGACAAGGAGCCAAACCATTACTTTTGACTCCTCAATGCCCCACCGTTGAGCTCGAAAATGAGAGCCCTCCCCGACACCAGCCATACTGTCTGCAGATGGGAGCTACAACCAGTTATGGCAATTATTCCCGCCTATGGAGCTTAAATATGCCTCATTTCCTGCACTTATTTGTGATTGGCCGGTTTTGAAAATTCTCAGCTAAAAGCAAACCTGCTTAGCAATGGGTAAACTTCCATTGATATATATGAGTGTGTTGGAAATGCATCCATATGTAAAGCTGTCATGGCTTAGTGGTTTAGTACTGTGATTATGGTGCATAGTATCCCACGTTCGAGGCCTGTCATTGCTTTTTATTTTACTACTGGCCAGACCGGCTAGGAGGTGTGGCTGTGTTTAGCTGACTTTGCTCAACTTTGCCCAACGTTGCTCAACATTGCTCTACATTGCTCTACATTGCCTGATGGTGCCCAACGTTGCCCAATGTTGCCCTAGTTAGCACGGTGCGCAGCTCTGCGCAAATATGCTTTGATGTAATGGGATCCTATCTCGCCTACATTCATAACTGATGGGCTCGGAGCCGATCCATCGGCTCCGACTCGGCCAACTAGTACACTAGAACGAAGTCTCTTATTGGCTGGGCTACCCTCTATCCCAGGATGCACCACACCTGCTTCCCCAGATCTCGTTTGCCGCTTTACAAGCTGGACATGGTCTCGACTTGGCTGGAGCTAAGTGTTCTTTTATTACCTTTTACTGGTCTTTGACCTTGGGGTTTCTTCAGAATTTAATACAACAGCTGTTTTAACGGCTATTTTTGTGTATTTTTGTGTATTTTGTGTATTATTGTTGTGTGAGTGATTGACTGTTTCTGATACTTGGATATCGCTGGTCGGGCAAGGCCCGTTTAAGTTAGAGGGCCTTTGCCCTTCTTATTGAAGTCTGTGTTATTGTTTCCCTTTTTTTTCTCCGGGCAAAGCCCGTTTAAGTTAGAGGGCTTTTGCCCGTTGTTGTTGTGTTCTTTACTGCTGTGTTTTCACTTGTGAGGTAAATCTCTCTCTGGAGAGCTCGTGCCATTTTTTTCTCGCGCTCTACAGTTTGGCGCTAAATTTTTGGTATTTTGACACTGCTTTATATACTGATAGACATGTCCAAAGAGCAAAAATCAGGGTTCAAAAAGTGCACTAGGTGCAATTATAAAATGTCTATTACAGACAGTCACTCTATATGTGTGTATTGTTTAGGACCTAAACATTTACAGGAGACATGTAGTGTGTGTCATGCTTTTCTTCTAGGGTTCTTCAAGAGCGAAAAAATAAATTGATCTTGAAGGGACTTATTAAGCCCTCTTTGAGGAAGCTTTGGATTCTTCTCTACTGCCTCAAAAGAAAGGTCGGCTCCGACAAGTCCGTCGGAACCGACTGCTAAGAAGCATAAGTCGACCTCTTCTTCCTCGGCTCCACTGACTTCGGGCCGGGCGAAGGTCTGCCTCGATGCCTCTTTCCTCGGCTCCATTAGTTTCGGAACCGCGGGTTGGAGTATCGAGCGAATCACCTCCATCGGTTCCAATGGTTTCGGAGCCGGTGGAGGTGTACAGCTCAGACTCTTCCCCCTCGGCTCCGAAGAAAGCTCCTTCGGCGCCGATCGTTATTCATGCTGTGCCAGATCTGGCGCCGATAGTGTTGGAGCCTTTTCAGAGCCGGTCCCCTACATTGTCTGAGCCGAGAGGAAAGTCGTCTCGACCCTTGTCTACCTCCTCTAAATCCTCAAAACTGTCAGATTCGGATTTGGATAGGGTTATTCAGAGGCTTTTCCAGTCTCCAGTTTTTGCACAAATGGTCTCGGCTCCGGCCCAGTTGGCTTCGGAGCCGATCCCCCCTCCGAAACACTCGATTCCTCCTCCAACCTCCTCAGAGCTGTTGGAGTCGGTGATGGTGGAGCAAGGCGGAGCCGTACGGTCGGAACCGAGACCACCTCGAGGTCTATCGGCACCGACTATTGTTCCTACCCTGTCCTCGGGTTCAGGGTTTGGTACTGGGACTTCCTCAGCCGGGCCCGAGGGGAACATCTTGGGACTGGGTGCCTCAGTACCTAGTCTTCCCCTCGGAGCATTGGCTGCCAGAATTCCTAGTGCCGTCGTGGCCTCTCGGCCAGTGATCTCCATGGAGTCTGGAGGTCTGGCCTTTGAGGCCATGAGGAGCGCGCTAGCCATGTCCTTGCCGGCTCAGCAGGCTTCCACCTCACCGTCCCTAGACCTGGAGACTGGTGCTTCTGCCATATTGCAGTCCCATGACAGCGGGGCCCCAGGGCCTGAGGATACCCCATGGGGTTCCCTTCTTCGGGGTCCATCCGAAACTGCTTTGGATGAGCCCCCACGGAAGAAATTGTGCAAGAGGAAGCACGTAGACTCCCAAGATGAGTCTGTCACATCGGACACTGACCTTGATGACGCGGAAGGGTCCCCTAAATCATCTTCGGATGATGTCTCTTTCTCAGATATCCTTGAGATTCTGAGACAGAGAGGAGATTGGCAGGCCAAAACCCCTTCCGCTGAGGAGTCAGTCTTCCTCAAGGCCTTCGGGGCCCAGCCCTCCGCCTCCTGGGTGTCTCCGCCCTTCAATGAATTGCTTGATTTGGTTTCTCGAAGGGCTTGGGAACACCCTGATTCTGTGGAACCGGTGCCTGCAAGACTGAATAAATTTCTTTCAGACCCCCCCCAGAAGGAATTTTTAACTAAAGGAGTTCCCGTAGATGCTATGGTGGTGGCATCTGCCACACAGCAGGATGTGGCAGAGGCTTCAACATCTATCCACCCTCCTAATAAGGATTCCAGGAGCATGGATAGGATGCAAGCGTGCCCTTTCTTCAGCGGCCTTTACTTACGGTCGCTGAATTACTTATGTCATTTTACCAGGCTCCAAAGGGACCTCCTTAAAGAGCTAAGTGAGTCCCTCACTGGTAATCTACCTGAGGCGCTAGCCCACACTGTTGGCACCCAGATGACTACCTTATTTTCCATTGTAAACTCGTCCATGAGGCTCATTTCGTATGCGGCCGAAGGGGTGAGTAGAGCAGCGGGAACAGGCATTGCCCTCAGGAGACACGCCTGGTTACGCTTGTGTTCATTTGCGGAGGCCTTCAAGTCTTCCTTCGACGCCCCCTTTGATGGGTCATCTTTGTTTGGACCCAAGGTGAAGGACACACTGACTTGGTGCGAGCAGGAGGGCAAGACCTTGACTGCCGTTGGGGCCCGCTTTTCCGCTCCCTCTAGGCCTTACCCCAAGGCCCAGAGAGGAGGGAAAATGTGGTTCAGAAAAACTCAAAGGTCTTTCCCTACTCCACCCAGTGATCCCCCCTCCAGAGGCGGGGGGGGACATTCAGGAAGACGCTGCCCCAGAGGCAGCAGAGGCCCCCGTAACTCTGGAGACCGCGATTCCTTTCGTGGTTCTTCCTACACTCAACATCCCTGAGTTGTTGCCCGACTGTGCAGCTCCGGAGCCAGTCGGGGGTCATTTTGCAGAACACCCACAAGCTTGGGAAGCTATAACCAGCGATCAGTGGGTGCTCCGGATTATAACCGGAGGCTATCTCATTCCCTTCATCAAGCCCCCCCCTTCCCTTAAGGGAAATCTTGGACGTGCCACCCAGTCAGCGGGATCAGGCAGCAATAGAGGTTTCAAAGCTGCTAGAAAAAGGAGTCATCCAGCCTGTCCCCACCGACCAGATCGGATCAGGAACTTACTCAAGATTATTTTTGGTGCCAAAAAAGACAGGGGACTTCAGGCCCATTTTGGACCTCAGTTCATTGAATCATTTTGTGAAAAAGTCCAAATTCCGAATGGTCACCCTTCAATCCATTCTCCCACTGTTGGAGAAGGATGCCTGGATGTGCTCCATAGATCTCCAGGACGCTTACTATCACATTCTGATAAGTCAAGAGTCCAGGAGACATTTACGCTTCCGCCTGGGAGACAATCATTTCCAGTTCCGAGCACTGCCCTTTGGTCTCACCACAGCCCCCAGGGTGTTCACCAAGTGTCTGGCAGTGGTGACTGCTCACCTGAGAAGTCTAGGATTCCAAGTGTTTCCTTATCTAGATGACTGGCTCCTTACTGCCACCTCCAAGCATCTACTATTTCAGGCGCTCATGGCCACGGTCACCTTGGGCCGTTTCTTGGGAATTACGTTCAATTGGCAAAAATCTGTACTACAGCCATCTCAGCGTATTACTTTTATAGGTGCAGAGTTAGATACAAAAAGGATGCGTGCCTTCTTACCGGCAGCAAGAATTCAAGTTTTGCAAAACCAAGTCAGATCCTGCCTCCCCCTATCAAGAGCTCCGGCCCATCTGATCCTACAAGTGTTGGGCTCGATGGCATCAACTATACTCCTAGTCCCCTTAGCCAGACTCCACATGCGAATTCTGCAATGGCTTCTGTCGGTTCAATGGTCCTATCAGGAACTCCCCTTGAACCACTTAGTCATGATTACGGAGAGTTGCCGTCGGGATCTGCGTTGGTGGCTCCTCCGATCCAATCTCGACCAGGGGCGACCCTTTATTCCTCAATCCCCCGTTGCCACTGTGACCACGGACGCCTCCCAGGTAGGGTGGGGGGGTCATTACCTGGACAGGTCGGTCCAAGGCACATGGCAACTCCAGGAAGCGCATTTGCATATCAATATCCTGGAGATGAGAGCGGTACTCTTGGTACTACAAGCTCTCCATCACGCTCTCCCGCAAGGTCCGATTGCTATCCTATCCGACAACATGTCGGTGGTTTGGTATATAAACAAGCAAGGTGGAACCAGGTCATACCCACTGTGCAGAGAAGCCATGAGACTTTGGCACTGGGCGGTAGCTACCAACCGCTTTCTAATGGCAACGCACATACCGGGGAAATCCAATGTGATTGCGGACAGACTAAGCAGGACCATTCTGTTACCCCACGAGTGGTCCCTCAACCAAAGAGTGGCTGTGAAAATCTTCGCCAAATGGGGTCTCCCTTGCTGCGACTTGTTTGCCAGCCCCCACAATGCAAAGTGCAGAGAGTTCTTCACTCTGATCCCCTCTCAGGGACAGATTCCCAGGGACGCTCTGACCCACATTTGGCCCCCCGGTCTTCTTTATGCCTTCCCTCCGGTTCCCCTCCTGCCGAGGGTGATACAGAAGGTGATTTACCTGGAGAGCAAAATGATTTTGATTGCCCCGCACTGGCCTCGTCAGGTTTGGTTTCCCTTCCTTCGGAGGTATGCGGTAGAAGGTCCATGGTTTTTGGACCCGGTGCCGGACCTGTTGACTCATCAGTCAGGACTGGTTACTCCGCTTCCATCCTTAGCCCGAGACAATTCCCTCTCTCCGGAGGTGATCCACATATTGTCTTCCTCTCACAAACCTTCCACTGTCAAACTGTATTCCAGCAAATGGAAAAGGTTCGCCTTCTGGGCTCAGCAACAAGGTATAGACCCTCTTACTGCCCCAGTATCGGAGGTTTTGAATTTCTTGGCCTCTCTTTTTCAATTGGGCTCTTCAGTTTCCACGATTAAGGTTCAACTAGTGGCTATCTCTAATTTTCATGCTTCTTTTGAACCTTCATTAATGTCTCACAAACTTTGCAAGTCTTTCCTTAAAGGAGCATGGCTCCTTAGGCCCCCAATATCTCACCCTGTTCCCCCTTGGGATCTAAATTTGGTTCTTGCTGCCTTAACTGCCTGCCCTTTTGAACCAGCTGCTACCTGCGATTTGAAATTTCTGTCCTGGAAAACCGCCTTTTTAGTGGCCATAACCCGGCCAGGCGGGTTTCAGAACTTCAAGCTCTTTGTTCTGATCCTCCTTATTTGATATTTCACAAACATAGAGTGTCCCTGAAATTAAATCCCTCCTTTTTACCAAAGGTAGCTTCTTCTTTCTGCATTCAACAGACTCTAGAGCTCCCTGTATTTTTTCCCGAGTTTTCTAATAACGCAGAATATATTCTTCATCAGTTGGACGTCCATAGACAACTGTGTTTTTATTTGAATAGAACCGCTCAGACGCGGAAATCAAATCAACTGTTTGTTTCCTTTGCAATAAACAAATTGGGTCAACCAGTAGCTAAAACCTCCATAGCTAAATGGATTAAAGATTGCATCTCTTTCATTTATTCACAGGCTAACAAAGAGCTTCCATTTCCAGAAAGGGCTCATTCTACCAGGGCAATGGCTACTTCTGTAGCTTTTTACTCCAAATTATCAATAGATGATATTTGTGCTGCGGCTACCTGGACTTCTCCGCACACTTTCATTTCTATTTTTTTTATTTTTATTTATTTATTTATCATTTGTTGACCAGGAAAGTCCGACTAGGTTCCATGAAGCCTGTTTTCAGGGAGCCGAGGAATGGGAGAAATGCTCCAGATTGGAATGTCTGAGGAAACCGAGAGAACCGGAGGACCACACAAACACAGGACAACACACACAGACCACACAGAAGGCACACCCAGAAGGGACCCCAGCCGAGAAACACCAGAGCTGAGTGAGGACAACAGCTGCCACTGCACCACTCACTGCCCATTACAAACTAGATGTGGTTTCTCGAGGCAGGACTTCCTTTGGTTCCACAGTTCTCAGGAGTGTTTTCCAATGAGCCACCGGGATTTAGGTGCTAGGGACGCTGTCCCATCAGTTATGAATGTAGGCGAGATAGGATCCCATTACATCTTTTAGTTATGTACTTACCATAACCGGATGTATGGGATCCATCTCGCCACATTCATCACTCCACCCTCCTTCCCCCTTCCATTGGGATTTAGAGGAAATGTAGTTCCATTTGGAGATCTTCTCTTGAAGAACTTTAGTTGGTTGTAGTAACTACTATTTTTTCTGTGTTTGCATGTAAGTATTAAAGCGAACAAACAAGATCTGGGGAAGCAGGTGTGGTGCATCCTGGGATAGAGGGCAGCCCAGCCAATAAGAGACTTCGTTCTAGTGTACTAGTTGGCCGAGTCGGAGCCGATGGATCGGCTCCTGGCCCATCAGTTATGAATGTAGGCGAGATGGATTCCATACATCCGAAGTTATGGTAAGTACATAACTAAAAGTTTCCGCTAGTTGGCACGATGCGCAGCTCCGCGCAAAGCCATTGTGCTAGTTAAAGCAGTGCTAAGCTATGAGCAATTATACTTAACTGTGCTTAATACTAGTAAACTTTGCTTAGCAGTGCTTCACATTGCTTAAGATACGTTACTTCTGCATTTATCTGTATGCATGACCATTCCACCTTCATATATATATATATATATATATATATATATATATATATATATATATTTATATATATATCTATATCTATATAAAATATCATTCACTACCACATAGGCCATTTCAATGCACTTTACTAACAATTAAAAGGTAAATGCCAGGAGTTATTTTTATGCACAGATTTCTTACAGAAAATAGGAACGGGTGTGGTGGGACTTGAACCAGGAATGCCTCCTCTTTATGCGAACACTCTACCACTACGCTATTGCTATTTGGCTTAATTGGCATATAAGTAGTTTATTATCCTCTTCAATGTCTTCACTGTTAACTGTAGCTAAGCAATGGGCAAACCCACGCATACATGCGCAAATACGGGCAGCTATATCGGGAATAAATAAAAAATAAAATGGAAAGCTTTACATTTTAAACTTATACAGGGGTTTAGAAAGTGGGGGAGTGTAGTGTTGGGTATGTTGACATTTGAGCAGACTCGCTCATTTCTCTTGACATTTGCTGTTTAGGCACTTGCAGGAGTGTGGATATTTTGACTGCTAGCCAGTCTGACATGCCCCCTGCAGTCGTGCACACTCCGTGTTAGCCTTAGAGTTGAGTCAGCATGCCCTCATGAATATGCATGATGCACTGACATCATACTCTTAGACTGCCATTTCCGAGTAAGACTTAGTTAGTCTTACACGGAGGATTAGTGACTCCCGGCCCATGTGTTTTTCATTGCTTAATTCCTTTGCCAACAATTCTAATATGTCTAAATTTCTGTAAGATTTGGTAGATTATTGCCAGAAAAAAGTTTTCCATGTACCAACACTGTCAGTTTGGTTGATATCAGTTTTGAATAATTAAAATTTTGATGTTTGGTCTCTCAATAATTGTGATTATAAATCCATAATTTCTGTCAGCATTTGCAACTTGCAACTTGGTATAGTACATGTTCTCTTTATAGGGTATCTCTCAGGGTTTCAAATTAATTGTTACACTTGCTTTTCCTTCTTTCTTCAGCATTATTTGGGTAATACAGCCATGCAGAAAGCCAACTTCTCTCTTCTAATACAAATTTGGGTACTTAGGTGAGAAATTTTGACAAAAAGGTAAAATTGGGGTAAGTAAGTTGGGAGACGACATCACCTTCTGCAATGAAAAGCAGTTTGAGTGTATGTCATTTGCTAATTAACATCTCAAGAATAGGAATAACTCAAAGAGGAGGTGCATGGTGACTTTTGATTGTCTGCCCAGGTCAGGCATAGGAGTGATCCAAACAATAAGGTATGACCAAAAAGCAACCATGCCTGTCAAAGAGCTGTTAAAGAGATTAATTGTGAAGCCCAGTGCTAGTTTAAGCTTGTCAAGCCTAGCCAGCTGCTGGAGACCTATTCAAAGGGTTATGGTTTGACCGAAGAGATACACACCCATTAGGAGGAATTGTCTGGGATTGGTGAAAGGCACCATGTTTATCAAGGGGGAAAGCATCTTGATTGCAGAGAGCACATTTTATTGATCAAGACTTCAATAATAACAATAACCAAGTATAAACCAATGCTATTTACTATTAAATCTGCTCCTGCATTGAGTTTATCTTACTTATCATCTTCCTTTTCCGTCCCAGATGGAGTAACTTTGAGTTTATCCTTCAGACACCAGTTGTATTTACTGTAGTCACAATATTTTCAAATGACTGCATTCGGGGACCATTTTGATTTAATGAACTTTGTGTATAGGTTCATAGGTTCATAGGCTGGCACTAGGCTATCGGCCCTATGGCCTATACAAGCCTAGCCATAACAATTCCCTGGCTATTTCTTCCCACAGTATTTACTTCCCTGGACCCCTGTCTAGTACGGTGACTGACATGATCCCCAGGGTGAATTTCCAATCTCCCATCCAATCATCAAGGTTCCTTTTGAAGAGGGCCAAAGAGGTGCTCTGCTTGACATGTATGGGCAGTCTATTCCAGAGTCTGGAGAGTCTCTGTGTCAGGAACCTATCCCTCCAGCATGTTTTGTTCATTGTGATGACAATGTTTAGATCCCTGGAGTGTGTGTCACTGAGGGATTGGGATTTCTTTAAGTGTAGCATGTCCAACAGCTCTGGGTTTGACATGGCATTGTATGTTAAGCAGAGATTGCCTCTGAGTAGACAATATGCGACAGAGTATAGGTGGAGTTTTTTTAGATGGTCAGCATAGGGCATCTGCTTTAGGCCTGTAATTGTTTTAGTGAGGTATTTCTGCTGCCTTTCAAGTTGTTGCAGATGTCTTGAGAGGTACATACCAAATGAGGCATTGTATCCTATAATGGGTCTAATGAGGGATGAGTACAGTGGGACAATGACCTCCTTTTTTCTGGATGAAAAGCCCTTAGTGATGAGGTGTGCTACACAGAAGGATTTCCTGACTGTTGTGACAATGTGGTTATCGAAGGTGAGACCACTGTCCCCCTGTGTCCCTAAGTCTCTTATCACACTTTCGGTGCTTAGTGTACTGCCACCTATGTGGTAATTCATGGGTACATGTTTTTCCCAAAGGGGATAACTACATTTCTTGGCATTGAGCTTGAGCACATGGCTCTGACACCATGCATCTGTTTCTGTTAGGCCCTTTTGCAGAATATCCACATCATTTGGGGATTCAATAATGGCTCCCAGTTTGCAGTCATCTGCGAACTTTGTTAGCCAGAGTCCCTTAGTGTTGGCCTGTACTTCAGAGAAGTAGATGCCAAACAAGAGCGGTCCCAGGACTGAACCCTGAGGTACTCCAGTTGTCACTTGTCTGGAGCTGGATTTGGAGTCAGCTACTTTTACTGTCTGTGTTCTGTCAGTAAGCCAGTTGGCAACCTATCGAGTGATGTAAGGATTAATGCCCAGTTTAGTAAGTTTATCTATGATTCCAGAGTGGGGAATGGTGTTCAAGGCCTTGGCAAGGTCCAGATAGGCTGTGTGGACCACCTTACCCTTGTCCACGGCTCTGGAGACTGATTCAAAGAAGTCATTCAAGTTCAGGAGATAAGATTAGTCCTTCATGAACCCAAACTGCATGGGGCCCAGTGTTTGAAGGTTGCCAATGTCTTTGTTTATAAGGTCCATGATAATACGTTCCATGGCCTTGCAGATCAGGCTCATCAGACTTATGGGGCGGTAGTTCCCAGGATCCAAGGTGGATCCCCCCTTGTGGAGTGGGATAACTGTAGCTGTGTGCTACTCAGTGGGCACAAAGCCTGAGGTGATGCTATGATTAAACATGGCACTTAGATGAGGTGCCAGTTTATTTTGTAGTTCATGTAGTACACAGCGTGGGATGTCATCTGGTCCCATGGATGCTGTATTCTTAGCTTTGGAGAGTGCATTTTTTACCTGTGTGGCCGTTATCACCGGAATTTGGCAATCTTTCGGTATTGAGATGGGCCCTTTAGGGGGTGAGGGGGGTGCAGTTTGCACTGAATCGATCTGCCAGGATATTGGCAATATCCTTGGGATCAGTATATTTAGTGCCATTCTGTTGTAGCTCAGAGCAGATCTGAGCATTGCCATTTAGATTCTTGACATAGCTATGTTGTCCATATCAAATAATGGTAGAGACAGTTATTGAATAGTCATGTTTTATATCTTAAAATTAACTTGTTTTTAAAGTATCAAACAATATCTTGCATGATTCTGGCTTGTTCAAAACTAACTTGCAGATCTATTCATTTATGTCTTTAGTCTACGTTCATTGAAGCACACTGTTTCTGTATTGCCTTACAGTTCATAGCTGTTACTATACTAGTATCTACAGTGTCTGGTCTCAGTTTAATTTTTGCAAGTCTTTTGGGTTTCTAATACCACAATGGGAGTAGACCCCATTCCTAAGGGATATACTTTGAAATCACAAATCCCACAATACTGAACAGCATACTGCCGAAACGAAAATAGTGAATACTTATAATCCCGAAGGGCCGATTCTTCAGAGCAAGTAAACACTTGCCCACTGTAGTACAATCCTGGAGTTGGCACATATAGTTATTGGGGGTGTGGGGGTGTAAACCCCCCACCTAGATCTTTTTTATATAGTCTGGTGTGGATACCTTACATTTTGCGAAAGTGTTTACTTGCTCTGAGAAAAGTCGTCCTTTCGGGATTGTAAGTATTCATTATTTTCATTTTGGCAATATGCTGTTCAGTGTTGTGAGATTCCTGATTTAAAAGTAGATCCTTCCTAAGTTAAAGTATGATTAAAGTTTATGAAATTAGTATTGTTACAATCTTTGATGATAGCCAAAAGTGTTCTTCACAGCTCCTGAACTGACTCCTTCTGCAATTCATACAGAGTTATGTATATTGATAACATATCTCAGTAAGACTGTAAATTCTATTTTTATGAGACCCATTGCTCCTACTACTATTGGAACTGTCTGCATATCCTTCTTCCACATTGCCCTCATTTCTGCCTGCAAATCTGTGTATTTTATGACTTTGTGTTTCCCTGTACATAAGAAACTGTAGTCACTGGGTGTAGTAATTTTAGAGCAATGTTACTTTTGTCTTGTTTTCATGGACTACTATATCTGGTTTTCTCGCATCTATTTTTTGAACTCTTGGTAATGGGTGATCCCATGTGATATAAAGTTCATCATTCCCTATAATGCTTTGTGGCTCATGTTTCCAATGCTTCTCTGCTACTTCAATATTGTAATGTTTGCACAGTCCCAATGTCTTGCCACATTATTATACCTTTCAGTATAAAGGCCCTATGCCATTAGTGTATCATACTTAGCAACAAGATGTGTGACTGTTTCCAGTTCTGTTTTATAAAACCTGCATTTGTCTGTTTCTCCCACATGCTCAATAGACTTTGTAAACTAACATGTATGCATACACTGTCCTGGGCCGGCAATATTAACCTTTCATCTTTTGGTTTAAATTCACTTGCCTTAATCATTCCTGCATGAGATCCCGATCGACATGAGGTTGTTCATGGCATTTTCTGTACTTGCAACTATATTTATGTCTTTTACACCTTTCTTGCCTTCTCATCTGATCCTTCACCTTATATTCTTTCTTTTGTTTTTTGGCACATTCAGTTGCTGCCTGATTTTTATCTAATTCTGGTTTTCCTGCTTGACAGCGATATGCTTCTGCTAGATTAAGCAGAGAAGTCATCTTAGACTTGCTCTTTTCATGTTTCAAAACTTCCACTATGTTTGGATCCGATGAGGTCAGCAAATATGTATGCAGTCCTATGACTGCAGATCTATACATGTAATCAGTTTTGAGGAGGCCTATACCTCCTTCAGAATGAGGAATATATAATTTTGAACCAACCAAACAAAGTTTTAAAGTTGCAGTTTATTTTGGTGTGCACCAAATAAAGTTTTAAGTTGTAGAATATATAATTTTGATAAACACTCATTTTTATACATCATTTGGTAAGCCTGAAGCATTTTTCTTATTTTCCTGTCCAACTGATCCAATACTTTTTGGGGCCAGTCAATCACCCCAAAACTGTAAGAACAGGAAGAGTAAATTGGTTTATAGCTTGGACTTTGTTGCTAGATGTCAGGATTGGTTTCAGTATTAGTTTTAGTCTTCTAAAATATTTCTGTGTTTTTTCACATCTGTTAATAGTTTTTATTGATCATAAATCAATTCCCAAATATTTATACATTTCCTGCTGCTCAAGTTCCTTTATATCACAGAGTAATATTTTCTTGATGCTGCAGCTTTCTTGCTTTAAAGGCTGCTTTTGCACATTTATCAAGACTAAATGACAAATGCAAATTTGGTAATGACTTATTGGGAATTCCTGCATGTGTTGGATGACTTAAATGTTTTTTTTTGTAGGTTTATTCCCTTTTATACTCATTGTGTGGATGATGTCTTTTTCATTTGGACAGGTCCATGTAATTTGTTGACGGATTTTGTGGAAAATCTACAGAGTACTATGGACTTCCTCAGATTTATTACGAAATATTCTCAGAGAACAATAGATTTTCTGGATTGTTAGTATAAATAAAACTCATGTAGGTCTTAGAATGACCCCATACAAGAAGCCTTGTAAGAAAGCTGTTATACATAGGTGGAGCATGCACCCACGTTTTGTCCACAGGAATGTATTGAAGGGGCAATTTTACAAACTATCTAGGCTATGCACGCATGTTTTGTCCATAGGAATGTATTAAAGGGCAATTTTACAAACTATCTAGGCTATGCACCCATGTTTTGTCCACAGGAATGTATTGAAGGGGCAATTTTACAAACTGTCTAGGCTATGTCATGATGATGATGATGATGCTATGCTGGTTTCTTGTGCTCAGCAGAAGAATGATTTTATATGAAGGGGTTATACAGAACAAGAGATTGTTATGGCTCAGAAGGAAGTATTCAGTCATAGGACAGATTCTGCTAGACCATATTTTTCTGCTAAAGCTGATAATGCTCCATCTGTACTGAGTATAGGTATAAACAAGCTTAGGTTCTGTCTTACCTGTTCTAATGACGTCCATGTTGTCTGTGATGAAATTAAAAAGAACTGGCATATTCTCACTGTGGATGAGAAATACAAAGGTTTTCTGGGTGAGGTGCCTAGTTTTAGTTTTAAGAATAATCAGTTCTTGAAACAATTACTTTATTACAGATCTGCCAGAAGTAAAATTGGTTTAACATCTAGTAGGAAAGGGACATCTCCATGTAGGTCTTGCAATATGTGTAAATATGTAAATAATAGTAGTAGCTACAAGAAGAGTGTGACCGGATGTATTTACCATTTTAATTTTTATGCAGATTATAAGTGCATGAATTTAGTATACCTTGCTGTTTGTAAGGTTTGTGATTGTTATTATGTAGGCATAACCAACAGAGATTTAAGAGATAGGACATGTGAACATATTAATTACATTTCTACGAAGGACACCAGAAATGCTCTTGCTAAACATGTTGGAGCTACTGATTTGTCTCATAAGTTTATGTTTTTGATACTAGAGCTGCTTAGACCTAATATTAAAGGAGGTGATATTAGAATGAGAACTGCTTGGAAGCAAAATTGATTTTAGAGCTGCATGCTTCTTCTTCTTTTGGCTTTTTCCCGGTTAGGGGGTCACCATAGCGGATCACCTGTCCGCTCATAACTGGCAGTGGAGTTTTACAGTGTCGAGTTGCCAGCCCTGCGCCCAACCTTCCACAGAAGGCACACACACGCACACACTCACACCTAGGGCGAATTTAGAGTGTCCAATCCGCCTACAGCATGTCTTTGGGATGTGGGAGGAAACTGGAGCACCTGGAGGAAACCCACACTACCACAGGGAGGACATGCAGACTCCGCACAGAAGGCACCTTAGCCAAGAATCGAACTGGAGAACCTCTTGCTGTGAGGCGGCAATGCTAACCACTGCACCACCGGATTTTAGAGCTGCATGCTGACTGTGGGAAAGGCTTGAATGGCTCTGTGCTTTCAAGACCTATCCTGAGGTCATGGGCTCTATTCTGCTCTAATTTGAAAGTGAGTATTTAAAGGGTATTTTTAATTACTGTTTAGCTCTGATGAAGCGCCTGTGATAGGCGTGAAAGTACTCACCTTCCTGTTTTGTTTTTTTATTTTGTTTTTTACTTTTGTTGTTTTAATAAAGTATTTTACTGGAATAGCATGCTGTGTCAGCTAGGCATACCTTTTTTTTGCTGATTTTTGTGCTTTTGTTTGGTCCAGCCTTATCCGTAATATCTTGTGTGGTTTCTTCTAAATGACTATAAATATTGTCCTATATACTGAAAGCATTGCAAACAGAAACCAGAGCAATGTGAAACAAGGACATCCAGATAATTCTAGTAGTAGTAGGAGAAACTCGTTACTAGAAAAAAATTTGAAGTGTGCATAGGTATGCTTCCATTATAGATAATCCCATATAAACCATTAAAAGAGACACTTATGTGTTCAATGTGGGTGATGAGAAAATAATTTTTGGCAAACATCTACAAATGAAGCACTACTAATTTCATAAACGTAACTCTGCCTCAATTTAGGAATGGGATATTTTCATCTCATGGTATTAAAAACACTAAACATTTGAAGAAATTAAAAAAATATACAGGGATGTTGCACTTAATTTCTATTTTTGTCTGTTCTGATGTGAGAAGTTCCCTGTATATATTATATATGGGAAAATAATTTGATGAGGTTACTGAAGTCTTTCATACAAATTTGAACTCAGATTGGGAGCACTTTTTTCAGCATCCTTGTTTTATAACACAACTGAAATGACACTAGGAAATGTTTTAAAATGGACCGATAGCACATTCTGGGCTCCTAATGAAGTGTAGTTCATTTAGGTTGCAACACACACAGCCAGAAAAGTACTATCATGTATAATCTGAAGGACTTTGTTTGCTACTCATACTAAGGATGATGAAGAAGGAGAAACATGAAGTAAAAGCACAGAGACAGACTAAGAGCTTTATTTTTTAAAATAAGCAAATGAAGAAATGAGATGTGCTACTGATTAATGAATAAAACACAGAGAATGATTTAAAATTACTAGAGAGACTGTTATTACAGAATTGCCATTTGCTTATAGATGAACAAAGGAACTTCAACAAGGACTATTCTGGATTCATGGATCAGGATAAGAAATATGTATTGCAGTCAGTGGAAGTGCATTGGACCAATCAGCAGCAAGCTTATCAGGAAGCGACAGGAATTAGTGTCATATTCACATACAGGCAAAAAGCACTTTTATTTATTTCATAGTTAAACAACTGGCAGGCTGAAGCTTATAACCTTTTGGACCATTCCATTTTCAGGAATCAAAATGTATCTTCTCTTAGGAGGTCAAGAAGGAATAGTTGTTAATACTTATTCACAGCGGAGGAGGAACAGGGACGTTGGGAATGAAAGAAAGAAAAAAAAAGATGTTATTAGTGGCAGGATGTGGGAAATGAAGCAAAAATGACCTTATTGATGATAGCAGGATTAAACAGAGAGGTTCCTAAAGTTAGGAATAATGAAAATAGTACAGTCAGTGAAAGCTGGAGAATGAAATAAGGCAGGTGGTGGGAAATGAAGGCAGTAAATGTTAAGTGAAAAGGTTAAGAAGCAGAATGGGCGAACTACGGAGAGGCAAACATACGAGAGAAGTAGCAATAAGAGCAGAAAAGTAAAAGAAATTAGTGTTATACCGAGAGGAAGTGTAATATTGTAAATGCTATATTTTTTATATGGAAATATAAGATGTAACATGTACATCAGCAAATGATTCAATATTACACAGGTTTAGTGTGCCCTGCATGGTACCAACTGAGATCATAATGGTTTGATTTAACAGAAACAGTTCAAAGAGTGTGTTTGAAAGTGTTAGAATGTGTGCATTTTTGTTGTCAATAATGATTTAGTGAAAAACACAATATTCTTTTAAGCTATTGTGACTGTTTCTTGACTCCAGCTGGTCAGCTTAAGTCTAGGAGCATTAGTGCAGACTATTTAGTACTTCAAGTTGTTAAAGCTGAAAATACTACTTTAGCAATAGGAAAGCTATCCAAGTAGCACTTTAAATGTCTACTAGTATGCAAATATTACAAAAAAGTCACTTCAGGCCCATCAGAAATGAAGATTACATTTCTGTCTTTTTATGCTTATTCTGCTCGTATTTAGGCTAGTGGCAGTAAGGATCATATTGCATTCCCTACCCTTTTTTGCTTGATAATTTTTTTTCCTTCATCCATACAAATATTGCACTTCCCAATAATTCCATGACCTCCTCTTTTTTCTAAACTCTTGGCTTTAATACCCTAATGTTTGGAACAGTGACACAGTTTTCATTTTATCTCCTTCTTGATTGCACCTGAATAAATCTTTTTCATCTTCATTTATTACTCTTTAATTTTGCTTCCAGTAATTCCTGCAGTTGACGTGTTTGGCTAGACCTGTTGTCTCGTTTATCTTTCCTCCACTTTATGTCTTTACTTTCCTACATTATCTTTCCCTGAATGATAACCAATTCCCCTGCTAACATTTCTGCATGTCGACTCTATTCATCCCTGGCATTCTTTTTCCTTCATTCTGCCATGCTTCTCTTTTGTTTCATAAACATTCTTAATGAATGTGCACCTACTCTTAACACTGAGTACAACTGTATTTAGTTCACAAGTTTTACCCATCATGGATTGACAGCTCACAGTTTCAAATTTAAAACAGCGCATTTGTGTTTGAAGCCAAGAAGATAGGTGGTGCTACTTCTACTCCAGGCGACTGGATTAATTTTTTTAGTTTCTGACAATGAAGGGCAACATTATGTGGTACTGCACACACCTGAATGTGCCATCGTTCAGATGAGGTATTAAACCTGGATCTTCCTGCATTGGTGGCAGCTTAGGTGAATGTGAAATGTCTCACAGCACCTACTAAAATAGCAGAGGTTTTAATTAATTTTATTTGAAATAAATCTCAGTAATTACATGAGATTAGTCTATCTCAAAAGCATATAATGTACAAAAGAAAGAATTTCCAAACAAGTAAGTTCCATGTCTTATGTTTTGTCATCTAATACCTGAGCACATCTGGCACATTAAATTCTCCAGTGGATATACATCTGTGTAAGTGTTCCAAATAAAGTAAATGTATTATCTTTTCTAGTGATTTAACAAATTAAATCACTAAATAATTGTTAGAAACCATATAATTGCTGCTCATATTTTATAAAGCTATTATAAAATTTTGTAACTCTGTTACACTCAAGAAACTCGCTGTCAATAGTTTCTGCCAGACCATAAAAACAATTCCTGTCATTTTATGCACGAATGATGCTTTAACAGGCAATTTTTTATGTCCTAAATGACAGAAAATGTGATATTTGTCATATTGTCTCAATCTTGTATATAACTTTCTTAAAGTCTGATTAATGGTTCCCAACCAGGTTCATAAAAATGTGTCCATTACTACAGCAGATCATTCAAGAGATTCTAGTTCTACAGTAATTTCCTCTGCTTCATTTTTTAAGAAAACATTTTATTTATTTCTGTAGACAAGCAAATATTTATTTGATTATTTTGTTTCTATCTTTCTGTAATTGTCTATAATAAGTAGTCAGGCAAGGCTTAAAAATATATTATTTGTACATCCAATAATACTTGTAAAATATCACATAATTATTTAAAACTGGATGTATCATATCTAATGCACCATACTGCTTAGGTCTATATACAATTCCTCTTTTAATGGGATTTAATCTGTTTCCCCATATTCTAGAAAATAAAAATATATAAAAGTTTAGTTTCCAATTTTTTTGGAAGTAACCAAAGTTGAGACATATAACTTCCTAATGGAGGTATGTTTTAAGTAACTGTACATTTCTTTTCATTACTCGTAGAAAATATTTTCCATTTTTGAACAATAAAACTTGCAAAATGTCTTCCCACTGCTCATATCCTATGTCCATAGAAAAAATATATTCCTAATACAGAAAATGTATTTCTGTGAACTTTCCAATTGATACAAGTGTTTGGAGAGGTACATACCAAATGGGGCATTATACTCAATTATTGGCCTAATGAGGGAGGAGTACAGTAAGGTAATAACCTCTTTTTTCCTGGATGCAATCACTTTACTTATGAGATGAGCCATGTAGAAGCCTTTTCTGGCCACTGTGGCTACATGATGGTCAAATGTGAGATTGTTCTCAACCAGCATACCTAGGTCTCTCACCACAGGTTGCGTACTTAGGGTGTTGCCATTAAGTCAGTAGGGGTAATGTTTTTGCCGAATGGTATAATAATACATTTTTGGGGGTTTAATTTAAAGCCATGACCTTGGCACTAGTCATTTATTGCTGTGAGACCCTCTTGCAATATGTTGACATTGTTGGGGGAGTCAACAACTGCTCCCAACTTACAGTCGTCAGCAAACTTGGTCAGCCTCATGCCTTTTGCCTTAGCCTGGACCTCTGAGAAGTAAATGCCAAACAGAAGAGGTCCCAGGACAGATCACTGAGGAACACCTCTGGTAATGGGTCTGCTGGTGGAAGGAGAGTCACCTGTTTTGACCTTGTGGGTCCTATCACTGAGCCAGTTGGCCACCCACCTAATGATGTAGGGACTGATGCCAAGTTGAGTTAGTTTTTCAATAATGCAGAAGTGGGGGGTTGTGTCAAAGGTCTTGGCCAAGTCGAGATATGCTGCATGCATTGACTTACCCTTATCCAAAGCCTTGGTAACAGTCTCAAAGAGGTCAAACAGGTTCAATAAGCACGCTCTCCCTTAGACAAATCCAAACTGGTTGGGGTCAAATGTCTGTAGATTGCCTAGGTCATTGTTTATAAGCTCCATGATAATACGATCCATGGCTTTACAGATCAGACTTGTCAAGCTGATGGGGCGATACTTCCCAGGGGCAGTAGTGGCACCACCTTTGTGTAAGGGGATAATGGCGGTGGTTTTCCACTCAGCTGGGACAAAGCCCATACTTAGGCTGTGATTCAATAGGGTGTTCAATGGTGAAGCTAGTTCTTGCTGGAGACGGTACAGTATACAGCCAGGGATGTTATCTGGTACCATGGAAGCTGTGTTCTTTGCCTTGGATAGGGCTATTTTAACTTGATCTATAGAGATATGAGGTGCTGGACATGTATCAGGGATGTCAAAAGGGCCTTTGGGAGGAGACAGAGGGGTGAAGTTTGCACTGAACCTAATGGTTAGCAGGTTGGCTATGTCAGTTGGATTGTTGTAAGTGACACCATTAAGTACTAATTTGGAAGAGACCTAGGCTTTGCTATGGAGTTTCCTGCCGTAACTGAAAAAGCCTTTGTGGTTTCCCTTAGCTTCAGAGACAAGTTTTGATTCTTAATTGGCTTTTGAGGTTTTCACCAGCCATCTAATTCACGTGTTGAGGCTGAGGAGGGAGGTTTTCCAATTAGGAATTTGCCCCTTCTTACCCTTGGACAGCAGTTTCTTCATTTTATTGTATAGCCTATTGATACAAGATGTCCACCAGACAGGTTTGTTTTTCCTGTAGGAACTGTTTTTTGTTCTATTGGGTATGTCTAAGTCCATGCGATTATACAGGTGCTTGTATACTACATTGGAGTACTGCTCAGCGCAGTTACACACATCCTCTGTGAGGGGTGGTGCTGCAAACATATTGATACCCTCCTTTAGGAGTCTGTTGTTAGCTTTTGAGAAGTTTTTAGCTTAGTAATGATGGCGGGGGGGTTGGGTGGGATAGAAACTTCAAGTGAGACAGACAGATGGTCTGATCTCACCAGGGAGGAGCTTAATATGGGGGTGGTGCCGTGGACACCCATGTTGGTGAGAACCAAGTCCAAGATAATACATCATCTGCATAAATCATTACTGGTGGAAATTTAAAGTGTATTATAGACATTTGTATATTAATGTGATTCACCAATGTAAACAAGTATATGCCAAATAAAATCATATTTAATTTGAAACGCTTATTGTATGCCTCACTGTATATGTATTACTATACACCATTAATACATGGTTGTGCATAAGAATTTTTATAAACATCTTTAATACAACTTGCCAGCTTTGTGCTATACTTAAAGCTGTTAAGATATATAACAAATGAACATGAGTAACAGAATCATAGGCCTTTTCTGTGTCTAATCTACCAAATAATCCATGTTCTTCATTATATATTCTTCCCATGTACTCTTTTACAGTCGAGATTTGTTTTGATACATTCAAGTTGCTAGTTATCTCTGCAATTCTGTTGGTAAGTCAGATGTCATTAATTGTTTCAGTCTTTGTTGAAACATATATGCTAACAATTTATAGCCACAATTAAACAGTGAAATAGGCCTCCAGTTATCAAGATACTTTGTGTCTTTCCCTTTTCATATTAAAGTTAGTAAAGACATGTAGCAAGACTGTTTCACATCAACTGACACTACCTGAACTGCCTGTTCATTAAAGACTTCAGTTAATAAGTGTATTTGTTAATCTTCTAACATTTTATAGCAAAAATCTGCAAACGGGACCTGCTGGGGTGGCTGCTGCTCCAATTTTTGGATCAGGGAACCTTTGTTCTTCCTCCCTCCTCCAGCCTTTGACCACACTCCCAGATGGGGTGGGGGAGGGGGTGGGGGGTGGCAGCTGTCCAAGAAATAATGGCACCCGGAAGAGACTTCTTCTTCATATCAGCATCCTAGAAATGAGGGCAGTACCTGTCCCAAGCTGTTCATGATTATCTCCTCCTCAGATAATCTCTGTTGCACACCAGACAACATGTCAGTTGTTCTGGTTCCTGAACAAAACTAGGAACTAGATCCTCTGGGAGGAACCAGCAGAGAAGGAGTTTGTGGATGGTGGGTCTTGACCATGGTCAGTCTTCTAGTGGCTACTCACCATACAGAGCAAGTCTGTCATAGCCGACAGATTTGAGCAGAACTATCCTCTCTCCCTCAGAAATGGTCTCTGAATCCAACATGTGCAAAGTCAGATTTCGAGTGGGGAGTGTCATGATTGCGACCGAATGGGATCCTCCTGTTGCGACCTCTTCGCGACCTTTCTTCTCCTAACCCGGGGCGAGATTTTCATGGACGAGGCGCGTGTAGTCCATCCCGCTTGCTTCCTTGCTTTATGCCTTCCTTCCTCCACCTCTCCTTCCCTTCCATCTCCTTTGAGCCTCTCTCTTGAGGGAGCAAAATGATCTTAATTGCTCCATACTGGCCTATGATGCCATTGTCCCCCTGGAGGTCCGAAACATGCTCTGGAAGGTCCATCCTGGACCAGCAAGGTCCCTTCCCTGGTGGTCTCGACCACCACACCAGTCCTCACACACTACGAAATTTAGGATTGATGGCCTCCCCTCTCCTCTTCGAGTCATACTCAGGACATCATACATTGGATCAGATGTTGTGCACATATTATCTTGGCCCCATAGTATGCTACAATAAGACTGTATATTCTATTCCTATTAAGGTTTGCTAACTGAGTTCATTTCCCCGGGGCCCTGGACCCATTCCCTGTCAACTGGCAGCAAGTACAAATTCTCTTTTTCTCTGGCAGATCAATCAATCTTCTGTTTCTACTTTCAACAATCAAAATTCAACCAATTTCTAATAGAAATTGAATCTGCTCATCCACCTTTAATGAGCAACAGATTGTGTAAAGACTTCCTTCTCAGGTGCTCTCCGATTAAGACCTCGATTTTTCCCCTGCATCTCCTCCCGATGATACTATAGTGTTACATCTTTTCTTCTGGGACTTTCCCCTTTACGGCAGCAGCTACCTGTGATCTAAAGTTTCTATCATGGAAGACAGCCAGAAAAGCGATTACTTCTGTTTTCAGAGAAGACAGTGTCAAAGAGACTAAATCTTCCTTTGTTTACTTGGTTTTTCATACTTCTAGAGTATCCCTCAGAAGTTTAATCCGCTTTGTTCTAAATCCACAATAAAAAAGTGCTGCTTGTTTCTATTACACCAACAGTTTTTATGCTGCAACTCTACAATTAAGCGGGTTTATATTCAGTTTATATTCCACACACTAGATTTTTATTTACACATTTTAGACATTTCATTACAACAGAAGGAAAAAACAGATCAGTGCCAAATATCAGGTGGGCAGTATCAAGACAAGGCAAGCTGTTGCTTTCAAAACTATTGCCAAATGGACTCTGGACTGTATTTCACTAGCTTATAGATATTCTACACCTCTCTTTTAAAGACTCTAGCTTAGGCTTCAAGGCTCATTCTACAAGGCTATGGTATTTCATCACTTCTATGCTTGCTATTAGTGACATACATTGCTGCGGCTATTTGGTCTTCCCGCCGCACATGTGTTTCACCTACAATGAGCTTGTGGCATCTAGAGGATGAGGCTTTTTTTGTTTCCACAGTGCCCAGAGTTTCAATATGTGAGCCACCTGGGATTTATGTGCAGAATCTGTCCCATCAAGACAGAATGTTAGAATGAAATGGGATCCATCCCATCTTTTCAGAATGTACCACCCATAACTTCAGATGTTTGGGATCCATCACCTGTACACACCTTCCTTCAACTTGTTTGGAGATCAGAGGATATATTGTCTGTGAATTCTCAGTGACATCTCCTTCTGGAATACAATGTTATAGAACCAAGAAAAAGTGTCAGATGCATCTCTTGGACAAACATGATCTGGGGGATTAGTGGTGCATCCACCTGGGAAGGCGCGGCTCTCAATATAGAGAGGCCTGGTATGGTAGCATAAGCTATAAGTGAACCGAGCCGATCGTCGGCCCTAAAAGATATTCCATCTTCTCCTGGAGAGGACTTAGGCTAGGATTCAGATAGGGATACTGCCAGTGGTCAGCCCTAACATGGTCACTTTTTCTGTTGGTGTTAACCCTTTCTAAGTCATAGAAAGGCCCACTGGTCTGTAGAAATCACTATTGTGGGATGTTTCTATGGGTGTAATGAATGTTAATGAACCATTTCAGTGGAGCTGCCTATACTTATTACTCCATTGCTCTCTCCAGAAATGCCTCAGCTAAGAGATCTAAGCACCCAAGCAATCCAGAGAATCTCTTGGGTATATTAATTAGCACAACCAGCTGTATTAAGTTAACATTGCCAAAATGCTGCAATCACCCTTTACTTTTAAAAAACAAAATGACACTTTCACCCTTTACTTTTAATAGGACAGACTGCTCTGCAGGTAAGCAATGAAAAGTTTAGTAGGCTGGAAGTAGTGGTGGGATATGTGTGTGCGTATGTCTGTAGATGCATGGGTGAGAGTGTGTGCATGCGCGCGCGCGAGAGTGTGTGTGTGCGTGTGTGAGCATGCACATGTGGTTGTGTGTGTTTTGCATTATTAATTAACAATAATTGTGCATAATTTATGAAGAACAGGACATTTATAAAAAGCAGAATAAGGGATATTCTGCAAAATCAGGAACAGTTGAGTATCACAGAGGTTTTCCATGTATATATGTGTGTGTGTGTGTGGGGGGAGTTAAATATGTGCATGTGTGAGGGAGAGTGTATGAAGGGGTACCTGTCTCAGTGCGATGAATGAGACTACACCAGTGATTACCACAGAAAAGTGTTGGTTAGTACTAGTGCTAGCGCCATGAGATTCAGAGACATGTAAATTAGCTGATAATGCGATTTTCCTTCATGTGGCTAATCATGTCTCTGTATCACATTTACCATGATCACAGAAACTACTACTTTTAGCCACAGTAGTTTCTGTGAGGGCAGGGAAATGCCTCTGAATCCCAGCCTTAGTTCAAACTTTCTGAAAGGCTAGGTTCAATTCCATGGATAACAAGGTTTGCCTAGTACTGTATTATTAAAAATCCAAGCCACAGATTATATTATGGAGGATATATCATCTGTATATTTGTATATTTCTTCATATAGTACAACTCTACCTGTTGTATAAGTTGTGACATATCTGTAACTACAACCCTTTCTTCATTAATAACCCATAACATAACATTATGCTTTATTTAATCTGTTATGAAAAATATTATTATATTCCAATAACTTTTTTTTTACAAAAAAATAGTATCTTGTTTTTTTAAAACTGCTATATCTTGCAATAAATTTTGATGTTCAAACTCCATCAATTTGCCTTTGGTAAAATTCCATTTATACTCTATTAATACTTTTTTTCTTTAAAGAAAAACACTATTCTACCCAAGATGCATAAACAGACTTTAAATCTGTTGGTCACAAATAAAAACAAACTAGGAATAAAAAGGAATAAAGGAATCTGTTCAAGCTAAAAAAACTCAGTTTAATGAGCCACAAACAAAGGTTAAGTGCTTTCATTCTGCACCACGGAACTTCCTCAGAACAATCTTAATTGCAACAATCAACACTTTTATATTCAAACCAACCAATGAGGACCAAACAAAACTCACATGATGTTCAATGTATAAAACTGTATATAAAATACATATAATTAACACAATAATTACAATAATTACAATATATAATTCCTTAATTTTAAAACTGGTATTATTGAGCAACCATTGTTTAAACCAGGAGGGTTCAAAGCATTTAATCTGATTTTCCATTTAAATTCTTGTACACTAAGATGTTCATCAGTCACTCTTCCTTGAACATCCTTCTTAATCTGTTGTATAACTCGAAAACCAAATTGATGCATAGAATTAGTCAAAATATGCCTGTAAAGGGCATTTGTTGTTTTTTTCTTCTTAATATCTATGCTCGTAAATACGGTCCTTTAGTTTACGAGATGTTTTAGCACTGTAGTAAGATGGACATTGTAAACACTGGGCTAATTACACAATGTTAGAAGAAGTATAATAAAAATGATCATGTACCTTATATTGTATTCCTTGAATGATAAACTTGTCTGCCTCTATTATATTTCTGCATTTTGAACAGCGTCCACATTTAAAGGTCCCATTACTTACTGAATGCTTGCTAAATTTTTTATTTTCTAATAACTATTTAAAAGACCTATCCTTTTTATAAATTATAGTAGGGATAGATCCAAATTTTTCTAAATACAATGGTTCCATTGTAAGCAGAGACCAATTTTTATTAATAGATGCTGCTATAACTGGGCTATTCAATACACAGGTGATAATAAAGGAATTTTTCATCTTATCCTTATTAGCATTCCCTATATGATTATCCTAACTATTAGTTCTCCTTATACCATCCAATACAGGAGAATACAAACCCATATTCCTTTTAATAATAACCTCAGACTTAATATAATGTAAAAAACAACAGGATAATCTATACTTACAAACATGTCCATTAATTTATCACATTCAGAATAAAAAGTATTTATATCCAATATCATTCTGGCAAGCCTAACCAGTTAACCCTTCAAGACTGACTTTTTTGATGGGGGGTACCAACTTAAATAGTGAAGGTAATTGTTAGAAAATGTAGGCTTGCGATAAATTATAGGCACATAATGGCTCCCCTGAACATCTTTGCTGATTAACACATCCAGAAAAGAAATTTGATTTGCATCATAACTATAGGTAAAACTTAAAAAATCAACAGTGTGATTAATATATGTCAAAAATTCTTTAAGTTTTTCTTCTGAATGTACCCACAAGATAAATATATTGTCCAAATATCGTGTATATAATGTCCAACGATTAATAAATTGACTATTAAAAATGTACTGATCTCTCTATTCTGCCATGACATAGTTTGCAAACATGGGTGCACATGCTGTGCCCATGGCTACCCCGATAGTAAGTATCTGAGGTGGAATTTTTCTTTGGAAATACTATAAAAAAGACCAAGATATTTGTGGAGAAAATATAAGAAAAGCCCAGGCCAAAGGAGGATGAGACAGTAAACAGTGAGTTTAGGAAATTATTAGGGGGTGTTAGACAGAATTATGAACAGAGTTTATCTAGAAATGTGGTGGTAAATATGACAGCATATTATAACCATCTTTAAAACATATAAGAGTGATTACAAGACAGGTGTGGTTGTGGTGTTGGTGTTGATGTGGGAGTCATGGTGATAATGTAATAACCAATTCTAGTACCCTGGTTAATATGTTTTTTATCCTACTTTTGTAATAATGATGCTTTGGTTTGTTTGTTTGTTTGTATCTTTCGGCTTTTCCCAGTTAGGGGTCGCCACAGCGGAACATGATGTTTTGGTGGTTATGGTTAATTATATTGATATAACGGATGATTTGTGTCCATTTATTTTTTCACTAGATCTCAAAGAAAAAGTTAGGCTAATAAATGTTAGGTCTGCTGCTGATCCTGATGGCATAAGTGGGTGTAGTAATGAATGAAATCACTCCTTGCTTATGTTTTGTTTTGTTTCAGAAATAATTATAGCATGGTTATGTGCCAGACATTTTCAAATTAGCCCATGCAGTTCCCATCGCAAAGGGTGGTGATCCAACTGCTATTGAGAATTATTGACCAATTAGTCTTACAAGTATTAGTCTTACAAGTCCTTTGAAAAGATTATTTCTGAGTATATTACTGAGATGTCTTGTGATAAAAGGGATGTTACCCAGCATACTTTCATGGCAGGTAAATGCTGTCTTTCAAATGTATTATCTTTCTGTCATAAAGTAGTATGGGAGATGTTGCACGTGGAGTGTGTCTGTGGATGTTCTATTTTTGCATATGTCCAAAGCATTTGATACCATGCCACATGACAAGGTTATTTCAATGTTACAGGATTTTAGTTTGAAGAGTTATGTTGTTATCTGGATTAAAAAAATGGTTATTGGGTTGGAAATGTAGGATTAAGGAAGGGGGTCAACAACTGATGAGAAGATTACTTTGGGTGTACTGCAGGGATCAGTGCTGGGGCCTATTCTTTTTGGTGTATTTATGTCCAGTTTTCCTAATGACAGAAGAATATGTTTAAGTAAATTTGCTGATGATGCTAAAGTTAGTTCTGCCATTTGTGGCATTAAATCAGTTTGTGCTACAAAATTATCTGTATATTATACAGATATAGGCATCATCTAATGGTACAAAGTTAAATTTAAATAAGACAAGTGTCATTCATTTAGGAATGGCTAATTCATTGTATCTTTATGCATCAGATTATTTGAGGATTAAAGTGGTGGAAATTGTTAAGAATCTGGGGGTAATGACTGATAAAAGTTTTGTTTTGTGCCACATCTGGTAAATATTATAAGAAAGTGTTATTGTGATATTCATAATATTTTCAGGCCCTTAGATAATCATGATGGGATTATGCTATTCCCTCTGTTAAAACTCTAGTTAAGTCCATGATTGAATATTGTGGATCAATTTGTGTATTCAGTAATCAGTAACTTAATAGATTGGAACCAATTCAAAGGCATTTTATGAGATGGATTTTTTTGGTATGCAGAGTGTTAAATATAAAGAAAGATTACTTTTTTATCATTATATACTATTAAAATAAATTGGTGCTTGTAGACTTGATTATAGCATTTAAATGTTTCAAAGAACTTCAGTTTAGTGGTATGGTCGGTATTTATAGGTTGTGTCATTCATTTAATGCCAGAAATAAAGATCCTATGGTTGATTGTAAATTGGGTGAGACTACTGTCTGGTATAAATCCTTTTTTGGGCATCTATATCATATTATCGCATGATGAAAAGAGAGAATGCTCTTTCATCGAACTGATAATATCGAAATAACAAAAAAGTGAACACACGGAACAGCAATTTTTTTCCAAAAAAAAAAAAGTTTAAACACAAAATGAAGTGGGTGGTTCACCCACCATACCCCTCAATGTGGGGGCTATGCCCCCCACCCCCCTACTTAAATATGCCAACTCCGAGATCGCACCATAGTGGAGAAATGGCAAAGTCCCAAAGACAGCTCACAGATTTTTTTCCCTAGAAAAAAAATCGATGTTCTGTGACTTTGCTTTTTTCTCCTTTCAACATCATCAGAATGATGAAAGAGCGTTCGCTCTTGTCATCATCCGATAATGTGATATAGACTCTTTTTTGGAAGGATTCCTGGATGGTAGAAAAATATTTCACTAAAATTTAGGAAGTCATGGTCAATTATTTTTTGTAAGAATATGTTGCATGACTGGATTGATATAAGGGTTTTTGATCCAGTATATTCTGGTAGCAGATTCTTTAAAGGCGTTTTGAGGCTATTAACTTGTATACTGAACATCGAACACTGACCAACAACAGGATAAAGGAAGTATATGTGAACTCTTTTGAGTAGATAATCTACAGTCATTATTTGAGAAGGTGGTAGAAAATCAGATCATCCAGAAAACTTATAAGAAACAAAGAGGACACACAGTTTCTTCACAGACAGTGACTTGAGGTTAGACATGAACCCTGGGAGTTGTGAAGCAGTATCATTAATCAATGAGCCATGATGCTGTCCCAGTTGAGCTACATAGCAAGGCGAGTCTTTTACGCAGAAATGTTTATATTTCCACATAATAAATTTATATGTGTTATATTCAGCTGTCTACTAGGATAGAGTTTAATTTAGAGCAGAATTTCTTTTTGTTATGTTTCGTTGCATTCTGTCCCAGAAAGTTCCATGCAGCGGCAGTGTAAGAAATGTAACACTATAAAACACTGGAATTCAGTACATATTTATTTATTACACCTTTTAGCTCAGTTGCTTGAATTTCAGACTTCTGATCAAGTTCTTGTTCTTCTTTCAGCTTTTCCCGGTTAGGGGTCGCCACAGCAGAACTCCGGTCCGCTAATGACTGACAGTAGATTTTTATGGTGCGGAGGTGCCAGCTCGACGCCCAACCTTCAACGAAGGCACGCCCATTCACACATGTCTTTTGAACGCCACTTGACTGCGGGGAGGACACGCAGACTCCACAATAAAGGCGCTCCAGCCGAGAATCGAACAGGAGAACCTCTTACTGTGAGGCGACAACGCTACCACTGCACCACTGCGGCTTAAACTTCTGATCAAGTATTCTTCTACAGTAAAATACCTCCTGTATATAGATTCTGCCCCACTTAGTAGCACATTCACAAAGCATTACATTTTGAGCTGACTGTTCCTCTCATTGAATCACATCAGGATATTTTACACAGCACCTAACAACTTTCAACGTTCTTTATTATTGGTCTTTGGTAATTACTCTTTGCATTCCAGATCTGTGTCACAGTTATGTACTTCATTATTTCTAAACCTTGATGATAGTAACAATTCAGCAAGGATAACGTCTCATATCAGGTCTGGCCTTAGCAATTGTGGGGCCCAGTTTGGACCACTTTGATTGGGCCCTCTAGCTAACACCCTAGTTAACACCCCACCAAATTCCCCCATATCTTTCCAAATACTGGCCAATTATACTTAAACTTATTTCAGATTAGGTACCAGGAATATCAGGTATTATTGTGTATTAAAAACAAAACAATATTTTTAATTATTAGTTTATATTTTGTCAATAATACAGAAATAAACCATGAAGCTCTCTATGTTAAGTGCTCTACATACACTACAATCACCTTTAGAAGGTGCTGCATACAACATCAAGGCCAAGCAAACCATGTTACTCTGATGTAAGCTCATATGAAACGTGACACTCCCCAAGTCTCGCCTCTCATACTCAGTTTCTTCTGATGACAAGGGAGTGTGGGATAAATCAGTCAATGGGGATGGGCTTGATGATTGTGGGGAGAATGTGTGGCCAAAAAGAGCATGAACATTTTCTAAACATTATTGTATGTTCTCATCTTGTATTACATATTTCTTGCTTCATGGGCTTTCAACCACTTGATCTGAATTGTTAGAGTTCTTTGCAAGTTAGTTCACATATCATCTTGTTGAACTTGCTCAGAATGCTGAACAACAAATATAATAGCAGTAAGAACACCACCACCAACAAAATCATCATCAGTAATCATCATTTCAGATCTATTGCAAGAAATCGCATTGCACAGACATCACCTCATTTAAAGCTATTTCTGAAGGTGTTTTTTTTTTTGTTTAGACTAGTGCTTGCAGATCATTTTCTGCCACAGCCCGTCTTACAAGGGCAACAGTAAAAAAGAGCTCTATGATTTGTCATTCGCCAACTGATCGATGTTCAGAAGGTGGTGACTGAGGGGGGCGTGGCCAGAATGTTGTGGAAATAGAAGCCGATTTCACCAGCTCTGCTGTTCTCAGCTTATTTCTGACAGGAAATTTTATTTCTCAGTTATCATATTTTTTATTTTCGTAAAGAGTTAACAGTCTAAACTTTCCTCTTCGATAATATCTAAAAATTATTTAATTATTCCTATATTTTCCTGTCAAAATACTATCTGGAAGTCTTATACAATATCAAGATGTGTCACACAAAAACAAACTCTCAAGACATATTTCTGAAAAAAGGAGTTTCAAATGGTCTTGATAAATATCCAGGATCTGTCTTTTTCTTTGAGGAAAGATGTACAAAGCAGATGGATCTAATCAAAGAGACTCTTAATCAACAGAAAATCCAGATTTCAGGAACAGAAGAAGTTTTAAATGATGGGGAAAGAGGATTGCTGGAAGAAGAAAACAACATTGAGTTCCTTTTAAAACAAAATACAATACTATTGAATAAACTAGATGATCTGGAGAACAGATCTTGAAGGAACAATATTTGCATTTTTGGTTTGCGGAGAAAATAGAACGAAGCAGCATGATAAACTTTCTAACATCCTGGCTCCCTAACATCCTTGATCCTCCTGAAGCAATGTATTATGGCATCGAGACAGCACATAGATATGCAGATCACTAGCAATGGCTTCTTCAGATAACAATTCCACACCGAGATCTACTATAGTCAAGTTATTATTTCATCATAAAACAAAGAATTGATACTCAAAACATCTTGGTCAAAATCTCCCATCAAATTAGATGGTAAAATAATAAGATCCGATAATGATTATTCCTCTACAGTGATTTCTAAAATGAAATGTTTTCTACCATTAATAAAAGATCTTAAGAAGAAAGTAGTAACTGAAGGATCACTGTGATCTTGTCAAGGTGACATTCCTCCTCATCTCTGTGTGTGACCTTGGATTTGTTATTTATGCATATAGATTGGGAGTCTGAAGATTTGTCACCATGGCAGGGGAGCTGGGGTTTTGTTTCCCAGAAAAAAACAAACTGTTTTTTTTATCTTTTGGAATGTTAATAGTTTGAGTAGTGAGCTCCTAAGGTTTTATATGTTTTGGGTTTGAATCATCATGGTTAGATTAGATAAGACATGATTATTCATGACAAATCCACATTAAAGATGACGTGCAGACATAATTTAGAATAGGAACAATACAGAATATTTTAGGAAGTGGAAAGATGTGGCGAGATCATGCAAACCCACACAACTTGTTCAGCTTTCTACAATATACTTGCTACTAAACTCCTCCCCATATCTCTCAACCTCTTAGAGCAAGAAATCTGGACAAAGCCACAAATAATGGGGGACAGAGGCCCAAAAACAGGGACAATTTTTAAAGAGTGATTTTACAAAAGTAGAAAGTTAATAGAATAACAGATTTTATGCTAGCATGACCTTTCTAAAGGGTATGAAGTTTGAAACTGAAACATCTGTTATTAGTTTTGAGTTCAACTCAATCACTTGCCAATAATTGATCAGAAAAACAAAATTTTAACAAAATTTTAAAGTGGCAGAAGTATGCTTTATACATGGTGGATGCGTGAAAGACCTTGTTTTGATACTTTAATGCTCTATTAATTTAGGAAGCGTTTTCTAGAGCTGATTATTGTTAAAGCGCACAATAATTAATTGCAATTCATGAACTGAAATTCTGTCTAGTATATAGCAGTCTTTGTATTTTTTATTAGTGTCTATGTATTCCACGCCTAGCATTTTGTCACTGCATATTGCTGCACATGTTACAAAAAGTCTTACCGTCTCTATTTTCCTTTCCTGTTTCTAAATGAGTCCATGTAACTTGCATCTGCATTGGCAATGTCTGCGAGCCTGTTCACCTCAGAGTTTTACAGTCCTTCCCTTCTTATAATACTGAGATTTGTACAAAAGTAGGGATAGGAGTGGTCTTTACATTTATTACGACGGGTAGTAGCCACATTCAGGTGTTTTTCAAGAGGATTTAATTGCCTTCATATGGTATGTGAGTGCTGGCCTTTGAGCTTGTCAACTAAGGCAATAAATTCAGTCTCCTTCCTTTTCAGTTATTGATTTTTTACTTACTACTTGCATATTCTAACATATTGTCTCTGAAAAGAGCTGCATTATGTGCACATACATGAAGTGAATTGGCTCCTGGTAAGACATATAGCCAAGGAGTTAATAGCTCTCTACAAACTTAGGGACAATGAATGGAAGGATTGGAAAAGGAGCTACTCCAACTGCAATCACAGCCATTTCATCCAATTACTCAACCTAACCAAAAAGTCAGCAAGATGTCACAAGTCAAAAACTCTATCCACATCACAAAACTTCCTAAAGTACAATCAGAAAAAAATTCTGGAAAATGGTTGACAGCATAAAAGGATGTACTCCCTCAACTGATCCTTAATACAAATATTTCATCAAACCAGCTGCAGGTTCCATCTCTTCCACAGATGTGCTTAAGGAATTCACTTACTTACAATCTGTCAGTCCTACTGCTCTCTCCCTTCTACTTTAAAAAGATTTCTATCAAAGATATATCACTGCTTTTAGACAAGATCCTTACTGATGCCTTTTCCTGGCACAGAAAGAGTCCACCTCTGGTTCATTTTCCTTTGCAAGGACCACATACTAAAGTAGCTGGACAATTTATACATTACCAAAACTGTAATGGCAAACCAATGGAAATAGCCAGAGTCAGATCAGTTCCCAAATCTTCAGCCCAACAGCTGCAAATGAATATAGGCCTACTTCCACTCGTCTCAACACGAGAAAGATTCTGGAAAAATAAATTATAACCAACTAATATCTCACCTGTAATCCTACAAAACAATCTATTCATAGTAATACAGATTCTGTACAGGCCAGAACATAATGACTGTCCTGTATACACTTACAGATGACATTCTGATTAAAAGTAACAAAGGCCATCTAACAGGTGCAGTGTTTGTGAACCTGGCTATAACTTTTGACTCAGTTAATCACTCTTGTCTCTGTAAATCACTTAATTCATCCAGATGTAGCCCACAAGTGTGCATGTGATTCAATGACTTCCTGGCAAGCAGATTCTTTAAGGTACAGCTGGCTTCTTTTTTCCTCCTCTCCAACAGATGTTATTATCAATAGGGTCCACAAGGATCCATCCTATCTGCTATTCTAGTCTCTTCTTTATAAATGGCCTAAAGTATGAAATCCACCCCTTCAAATAATTTGATATGCAGACAGAGCTATAGCTTGCTCATCTAGTGTCTGGTACCCTTTCCCAATATAGCATCCCCAGAGTTCTTCAAGTGAAGAGGCAAAAAAAAAAAAAAAACCCTCTGATATGTTTGTATATTGTAAATAATTAATTTGTGTTCTAAACTTATTTCTACTTATTTATTTGTTGATATTAAAACTTTTAATAAATTGCTCGTGACCCCCCCAACAATACACTTTAGCTTACACTGTAGCAAGCTGATTGGTATGGCTTCCTACAGCAGCAACCTGACCCACCCACATCCCAGTTCTTCAAGTGAACAACAGAAAAAAACACTCTTATATAAGCTACGTGAAACACCTTTCTGAAAGCAAGTCAAGAACTCTCAGTTGTACCAATCAACACTTTGCGCCTGGACTGCCTGCCCCCTTTAGCCCACACTTGCTATGTTACTATATGCCGATGACATGGTTTTTTAGGTTACCTATTGTATTCTTGAAAGCCGACAATGTCCCCTATCGTAGAACGGGTAAATGGAAATCTCTGTAAGGGGAGATTTCCATTTACTTCAATGTAGTGTGGTCTTGGAGTTGGTATATGTATGTAGCGGGGTGTGGGGGCGCAGCCCCCCTATGTGGGGGGTACAGGGGGGCTTACCCACCTGCCTACACCCTTTAGATTTTTTTTTTAATTTATTTTTTCTGAACATTCGAAATTTGAATGGTTCTATCATTAAAGGTTGACCTTTAGTGATTCAAACCATTAAACTTTCGATGTTCTAATATAGACCCGTATATATATATATATATATATATATATATATATATATATATATATATATATGTGTGTGTGTGTGTGTGTGTGTGTGTGTGTGCGTGTGCACGCACTCATGATTCATGACTCTTCTCCATCCTTTATAATGCAACAACTGGAACAAGACCTCTAATCACTACAAAGATAGCTATTCTTATCCATCCCAACCCTTAACACTAAGAAACAAGCTTATGTTTTTTGGAACTCCGCACAAGCTCTCCGAACACTACCCCACATGGACCATATGCACTGACCAAAATACCTCACTTGAAAGAGTTCTCTATTACAGATATTTAGGTATCTTGTTAGATCCGGCATTAAATCTCTAATACCATATTCAGATCACAAAATCCAAAGTGAACAGGCTTTTCTTCTAGTCCACTAATATTCCACTTGCTCAATCCCACCACCAAGGCAGCAAATGGTAAAGGGGTCCTATATCTACAACTGGAGTTAACTTTCTCTCTCACTTCAACAGCGTCATTGAAAAACCTATGATGTCTACAGTCCACTGCTAACAACAGCTGTAGATTCATCTTCCTCTATCCAAAAAAAAGAACATCATTGCCAAACACTATCAAAAGCCAAGTGGGTTTCCATACCACAAAGAACCACCCTTATGTTAGGCACTCTTTTATTCATGTTGATCATTGAACAAAGCTTCCTATCTTTCACATTTAGGATTCCTGACTGATCACTTCCCTTGTATAACCTTAGATTTTTGTCTGACTTCACACTCCATCTGCAAATCCCATCATCAACCTAAAAAGCACCAGACAAACATTCCTCGTACTCACCCCTAAAATCTTGGGATCCATTCCTGATTACATAAAAAACATATCATCAGTCAGCAAATTCAGGAAAGAACTGAAATATTTCTTTTTTATACAGTCTTATAAATACTTCCAGAACAACTCGGTGTCCTAAACTTCTACCACGCAAACATCCGCCACACTACTTTTTTCAACTTAGCTCTGCTTCTGTTCTCCTACTGACCTGATGTTTATCTTTAATTATCCCTTTTTAACGTGTAGCTTTAATCTCTCACCTCTTTTCCTTCACTTTATCAACTTACCTTCCTTTCTTCCCCCTACATACATTCCTCATAATCTGCTCACATTGAACTCGTAATTAACTCATTACTAGATGGAAATGTAGTGTTGACAATTTTCATTGACTACTTATTGTGCAAATATTTTAAATCTTATATGTACATAAAATACTTATTTAATGTTAATAGTTCCTTTCATTGTTTGTTACCTACTCTGGGCTGCTCCTAAAAGTGATCCATGGATCCATGGCTTTCTAGCCCATTCAACAAATGTATAAATATATACATACATACATATGTAGAAATGTAAATATCTGCAACTGCAACGTTTCCCTGAGACAAGTATGGAAATAAGGTGTATTAGGAGAATTGGTGGTGGAATGCAAAAGTCAAGGAAACTACTAAAAGAAAAAATGCATACAGGAACAAGTAGCTATTAGAAAAGATGGACCAGGTTAAGAAGAAATACTGGCTGGTTCACAAAGAGGTTAAGAAAGCAGTTGCCATGGTAAATAACAATGTGTTAAATAAAATCTACCACCTTCTGGAACGTGATAATGTAGATAGCACAAAGAATCTCTATTGTATTGCAAGGCAAAGCCAGAAAGATACAGAAGATGGATGTCAGACATTATTCATAAAGAACTCCTACATCAGTCTACTTACTAGTCAAGAAGACATCAAAGGCAGATTGAAAGAATACTTCTTGCAGCTTTTGAATGAAAAATGAAAAAAAAAACAAGCAAACAAAACAACTACAGAAGCTGTACTGCTCCATGCACAGCCTAAGATGAAAGAGGAAGAAGCCGTAAGAACAGCAGTAAGGAAAACAGACTCAGGGAGAGCAGCAGACTGAGATGAAGCCACAGCAGAAATAGTCAAGATATTGGGTGAGTTAGGGGAGAAATGGCTCCTGAGGTTACACATCATAGTATGGAGAGAAAGATGTATCCCAGATGACTGCAGAATAAGAATTCTAGAGCCAGTGTACAAGATAGGGGACATTCACAACTGTGGGCAGTAGAGAAGTTTCAGACTCCTGCCAGACTGCATGGAGAGGGTGACAGATGAATGAATACTTAGATTAGTAGAAAGTAAGATGGAGAGATGAGCAGTTTGGATTCAGATGAGGAAGCAGCACAACTGACCCGATGATTGCAATCAAACAGCTAGGCCAAATAGGTTTAAATGCCTAAGGCCTTATCTCATAATATCTTCATTCGACAGATTAGTAACATAATCTCTAAATATATAAATTCTTACTGGATCCTACATAACCTGAAAATCCCTCAAATTGACTGCATTTGTTTTGTATGCAAATGTTAACATCTTGTTTTCCAACTGGACTGTGATCTCCATAATGTTATACAAGTCTCATTTCAAAGAACAGTGCAACTTCCATGAATGAATGGCAACATATCCCTCAACCATTGTGAATGCCACCCCGATTTTTAAGTGAAAAAAGATCCAGTTTGGAGAAGAGCATTGCTCATTTTCCAAGTGAACAAAAAACATTGAAGATAACCACCCACCTGGTACATTTCATATGGGCTTAAAAATGATGCCTGTCCAATACAGTGTTGTACTACAACTGCAAGGCAGATGAGAACAGCAGGTCAGATGGAATGCACCAATTTGTGATACCAATGTGACTAGTTATATTTTATATTAGGTAACAAAGGGCTGGTTAGACATTTCCTGTCAGAAAGTGATTTGAGGTTTACAGCATGGGCTGCCATAATGTAGAAATTGACATCTTGGTATACTATTTATATGAAACTGAGTAATGTGAGAGATGCTAATGCAATATAAAAAAGGAAGTAGGCTCTGAATACCCATATATGCTAATGACTGCAAACTGGTTAATCTAACTATTTCAATAATAATATGTCAAAAATCGAAGTCAAAAGGAACAGTCAACTTAAAAAAACAAAACAAAACAAAAAAATTGTACTTTATTCCTGATCTTGTGATATGGGTAGACAACACTATAAACTTTGGCCTAGCATGCATTTATGAGTCAAAAAAGAATATTGCGTAGTCCATTTAAGGGTAATAGGTATGTGTCCTCACTCCAGGGAGATTATACCACTTTGTGGCTCACTGATCTGACCCATTATTGGATACATTGCGTTGTTCTGTGAACTTGCAACAGTAATTTACTAGAAAAATCATAGGGTTGTTACTGCTTGGAAAGGCTTCAAGTATTGTATTAATATTCTTGTTTCTTATAAGGTTAATTAGAAGTGACCACTGCCTAGTCTATAAGAGTATGTAGCATGGACAGTGGGGGCTACACGTAACCCATGTGTGCTAACCCTAATCTTGCCACCGGCACCATCCCTAATGCCAGCATGACACTTTACCTTACCAAATATCCTTTCCTTAACAGTACCATTAAACAAGATAAAGACACAAACACACACTTCACAAACACCAGCATACATACAAAAATACATACCATAAAAACTATTACCTAACCTAACCCTAACTCTAACCCTAAATAAGAAACACTTGCACACAGACTATAAAACACACACACATACACATGACTGCACACACATGCACAAATACACATTCACAACTAAAACTATTCCCTTTCCTGCCCCTTATGCAACTGGCAAAACCCCATGTAACTACACACACACATATATAGCTCATGTGGAACAAAGAGAACACAGTGATTGGATGTCTACCGGTGTCAACAAACTAAACATTTGACTTAAAGTGCCAGGATTATGCTTTGTCGACAATTAAAGCACCCTACAAAGTATAATGCACCATAGTGCACGCTCTCTCTCTCTCTCTCTATATATATATATATAAATAAATCAAGCTACAATACTTTGACAAAAAGTAAAACTGTTGCCCACACCACTGAATCTAATTAGTTCCGTCAAAAACCATCAAATAACCTCAGGCATAGTAAAAACACTAAAATCAGCATTTGTAACCCCCAAACTCTTAAATATGTCAAATATGGGATTGCTCAATGCTGGGAATAAAAACTGTCTTTTAATCCCTCCCACCTCCTCATTTTCTTATCTTGAGGGAAAAAATAGTGTCACAAATAGCAGAGTGTAAGTGAAAGAAGCATGCCCATTCACTTATACTGATAATATTCAAACAACAGCATTTAATTGGTAAACAGTAGTACCTGAAGAAACAAACTTCAGTGCAAAGCTGCAAAACTAGTCTTTAATGAGGCAGATTGGATTAAACCTATGACACTTTATGTGGATATATATAAAATATAATAACTTTCCCTGAGGTTGCTGTGTTAACTAGAGAACGGGCTTATCCCTTTAAGTGGTGGTAATTGTGCTACAATTTAGAAGGAAAGGGATGTCTCAGGGAAGGTGATGAAAGCAAATTATAATGTATTTGAATGTGTAATAGAAACTAAAGAGGAGGCTGAGCAACCTGAATGTACACGGTTGTAAGTTATTTTTTTTTCTACGTGCCTCTTGCTGTAATGTAGAATTATTGCTTTCATGTAAAAATGGAATTGTTGGTGCTGCCAGAGTTCTAGCAAATTAGTGCTTACTGTTTTGTTTACTTCTAGAAAAGTAAAACTGCTGCTGTTTGATGAAATTTTGCATTTTGGACAGATACTAGAACTTTTGTAATGAAGTATGATTCTGTATATTTGCTGGTGCACTGTAAACTGATTATGTGAGGAAACAGGTGAAACTGGAGCAATTGCTTTATTTCACTTTGCCTCGTTTTAAAGGTAATGAACCTTTTTGCTTTTGCTAAGGCTGAACCTAATCGCCACAAATGGTGAACTTTAGAAGTTTACTGGGCTGCTTCCTCACTAAAATGAGAAACTTGTGTAATACTCTTTGGAGGCAGACAGAAAGCTAAAATACAGCTGAATCATTTTTTCTAAAAAGAATGCAGAACGCTGTACTCTGTGTTTTGTCTTTTGAGTAAAGTAATTAATTTTATTTTGAATTTTTGGTCTGTTGTGCTACAGTAGAAAAAGAAAACACATTTTTTTCCCTCCACCTAAGAAAAGATTAGGTCTTGCTTAAAAGAATACATTTGGTAAAGCTAGGGATAAGAAAGTGACTGTAGTTGCAAGCAGTCATTTGCAAGTACACCAAATCCAACCCTATGCAGAAGGCCAGAACAGTAAGTTTTAAAGTGCTGATGTTATGTAAAATGACATGTAATAGAACCTCTCAGAAATACAAACAACAGGTGTCCTTGGTGTGAGATCATCTAAATGGGAGAAGGGGCCATTTAGCACTTGTAGAGTGAAGCTCTGGCTGAGGGTTGTCATCACCTCCAGTAAGCAGGAGTGGCCTTGGGTCAATTGGTGCCCTAGGCGAAAGGGCTCCATGGCGCCCCCCCACCACACCACCCAGTGCCCCCATCCTGGTCTACCTATACCAAATAAATACTGGAAAAGTGCCCCTACTAGAGCAGCGCCCTAGGCAGCTGCCTAGTTGGCCTATGCCTAAGGCCGGCTATGCCAGTAAGTGCTACAGCCTCGGACACCAACTATTTAGTCTAACCTTTTCATGAAGAAAATGAGTTGTTAGCCTAGGACAGCAACTATTCAATCCAATAATTTTATGAAGAAAATGAAAAAAATTCTCACAGCATGGAAATCTGGTCTTTGATTAGCAAAATGGGGAGGAAGTAATGTCCTGAATGTGCCAGGATAATCTCTTTCTTACCGTCACATTTTTGAATTAGTGGTAGTGGAGCACATCTTAAGGTGCATTTCTTCTCCCATCCCTCAGTGATTTGGTCAAGGGAGCCCACAGCTATAGACCCGTTTGTGGATTTGTACATAGTTGCGGATGAATTGTCCCAGAAAAATAGTAACTCTTTATCAGAGAAAACATATAAAAATAAAGGGATAGGCAACAGCATGCTGAAGGCTGATAATGAAAAAAGGAAACCGACACCTCCTTACAAGTACAATGATGGCTTTGACCACCCATGAATAGGAAGGGACTAAAATTTAAGTATGAAAAATGACCTATATTAAATGGTTTGAACTAGGACAGTCTTCACCTGTGTGACCATTAAATAATGAAACAAAGCATGGAGAGGTATGTACCATGTGGGAAGGTATACTACTGAAAAGAATGAGACTGGGCTTAGGGCGTTACGTTCTGGTTTGGAGAAACACTCCACAGCTGCAGCAGAGGCTGAGATGGCTAGGATGGAAATGCATCCCAAAGTTGTAGAAAAAAACATGTTGGATACTTTTAGTAGTAATAATAAGTCACAAATCAGTAGTAATAAAATCACTAAACTCTGGTATGTGACATTCATTAATGGAAGCTGCGTGCAGATGTTTGACTCTTGGAGTGTGATAACTATAATACATGAGTCATTTGTGTATAGTGGTCTACTAAACTCAGAATGTCCTACACTTAACATTAAAGCATTGTTGTGGAGTAGTTCCACCTTGAATATGACATTGTTTTGTGATGGTAAAACTTTGTAATGCTTATACTTTTAGCACTGCAAAAGACCAGAGCACTGCAACATGGGAGAAAGATGACAGTAAAATGATACATCCTTCCTATGTGTTGAAGGGTAAAATCTCATTAGAATCCGAGTCAGAAGTTGGGGAAAGAGATGAGAATATTTGTCATAGAGGGGAGGCACAGGTATAGAGTCTGAGTATGATATAGAATCACTTCACTATGTATTACTCCCCATTACAATACAGATAAACCTGGAGGGAAGAAACGTGACCTGAGAACAAGAGGATCAAAAGCACAGTAATGGAGTCAAAGAATCCTTTGTAGTTGCCCCATCCTTATTTACTTGACTATGGCATAGGTGATGTTTTCAATTAGCAGCATGGATGCCTGGGCGGGGTCTATATTATTATCACTAAAGATTGAACTTTAGTGATCAAAGTCTTAAACCATCGAAACCAAAAATAAATATTAAATTAAAAAAAACTAAATAGTGTGTAGGCAGGGGGGCAAGCTCCCCTGCACCCCCCACCCCCCTACTTAAATATACAAACTCAGAGAACACACTACATTGAAGTAAATGGAAATCTCTCCCTACGGAGATTTTCCATTTAAACGTTCGATGTAGTGCGCTTTCAGTATTCTCGTGTTGACAATATCCTATTCCACATTATCAGACTTCGAGATTTTAATATAGACCTGCCTGGGTGGGTCAACGGGGGGAGGATGGGCTTGAGCAACTGACAACAGATAATCATCCTGAGGGGAGGGAGTTGCCTTGACCGAACACATCGGTGATGGATAGGAAAGACTCTGTAGAAAAACACTAGTCAACCTTGACCTAACAACAGAACATGTGGACCTCTGAGCTGCTGAGGGCTGGTAGATGTATGTTGTAGTATACAAATATCCCTTCTAGTTGGGCAGCCATTATGAGTTAGTGAGGTGATTAGCGGGCAGAAAGGGTAGGCTACTTCACAATACCTTGACTGAGCTAGCTCCCACAGAAATATTGCCACAGGAAAATGGCTGGGCAGAACCGTCTCCTGGCAAAGATGAGTGGGCCATTGGGCTCTCGCTTAGACCAGTTAAACCATAACTCAACACCTGGTGCAACAAATGCATTGAATAGATGCAGGGATAGGAGTCATTGGGGCAGAATCATGTGAAGGTTGGAAATAGGAGAAAAAGCAGTGCTTTGTTATTTTCTGAAATGCAAACTGCTTCTTCAGGGTAGGGCCTTTTCCAGGACTTGGAATAAGAGAATGCTAATCATTAAATCAGTGAATGGAGACAAAAAGTATCCAAGAATAAGGATGTTCTTTTGGTTTAACTGCACAAATCTTGCTTGGATGTCAGCATTAGTGATAGAAATGGGGGACAAATTCCAACTTTTGTTGTGTAGGAAACAAGTTCATTTCACGAAAGGGATAAGCAAAGTGCTGCAACCCCATGTCAATACACTAAAAGTGGTCATTTCCACTGTGCTAGCAGTTTTAGCCTCTGGGCAATGAGCTTAACAGTTACATACCTCAATGCTGCAGGTCATATGGCTGGTTGTTGTGCTAATGAACTTTTCCGTTTTAGTGGCTTAGTAATTGTATTGCAGCTTATATTGTGTGTCTGAAGTACCCGATGGAAACAATCTAAAATATATTTAACCTCACATTGGGAGTGTTTAGGTTGAGCAACCAGCTTTGGTAAAGAAGGGGTTGCACTGTCCGTTTGTTGTTTTTTTAAATGCTGCTTGCTGCAAGGTAGAATTGCTGTTTTGTTTTCTTGGGGGAGGGGGCGCAGTCAAATACTGTTACTGGTAAGCATTATGGATAACTCTCCAGGACTGGGCTAGCTATAGTTCTCAATTATTCCTGGTTTTGCCTCATATGCTTGTCCTGTTTCTCAATTTTTTTTTAATTTTTCTGGTGAACCACTGAAAATTGCAGCTGGTGAGAAATGCCAGCTGTGGGAGTTCATACTGCATACTGTTCAGAAAATGCATATTGATACAAAACATTAGAGTAATATAAAATTACTGGCCTGTCTGTGGGGTAATATGACAGACTGCTGCTGCTGTTTGCTAATTATTCAAACTAAGCAGAATTAATGTGATCTGTATGAAGCAAATTAAGAATGCATTAATGGTTGTCTACTGTTTGTGTGGAACAAAGCTGAAATGGAATTTGACCATATTTATCACAACTGGACATTGGAAAGGTTCACAGAAGTGGCTGTAACTGTTGATTGAAAGTACATGACCTTCTTGTTTGCTGATTTAAACACTTACTAAATTAGCTTTGCAAGACTAGCATGCACTTGTGTGAAGTAAGATAAACTACTTCATTACTGTAACCAGTTTTTCCCCACCACAACTGGATATCTGTGGTGCACACAGGAAGGATAGTGGCTGTAATTAACGGGTACATAGGCCATCTACGAATACAAATGATTTACCCTGCTGTTTGAACAAGTTTAAAAACTGGTTAACTGTCCTTGATTCTTGCCTCATATTTTTGGTCTCTTGAACAAGCACACAGAGATGGGGAGGCAGAGATATGGAGGACATGCAGACTCCACATGGAAGAAGCTATGGATAAGAGCTCACCCAGAGCCATGCTCTCTAACATCAGAAGAATACAAAGAAAGTGACTTTATCTTTTTGGGATGGAGCATTATTCTCAGATGAATTTGTTCTCTGACAAATTATTGCAGATTGTAGTCACTATGTAATGACAGGTACTGGGGTTTCTGACTTCATACCCTGCAGAAAATTCATGCTAATATGTAACCTATTTTAGCAACTTTCTAAGTCCATAAGGGTTGCACGGCAAATATGTCCCTGCTTATGGGTTGTGTTGTTGGCTTTGATTCTTGAGCTAAAAGATTGACAGGTATGCATAATCTGCCACTTATAGGAAAATTACTATTCTTATATTTAGTTCTTTAGTATGTGTGTGAGGGGGGGAGGATATTTGGGGTTGCAGTTTAGCTAAGAGTAACAGATTTGACTATAATTTTATTTTCTGACAATAATGGAAACATTTAGAATTCCCATACCATATTTTATGAAATATATCCCCATTAATTACAAACAAATGAACAAAAAAGTAAAAATGCAGTTATGCTTACCTCCTCCTACGATGCACTCGTGATGCAGTTTAGCAAATACTGCTGTGAGCTTATTTAAACAGTAGTGCTGTCCAAGAAGCAAGCAGTGTTCTTTCATTACATCCTAATGAGCAGGTGTCTTGGCCCTATAGCTGATTCTCAGGATAATCCTGTGCTCAAGTAGCCAGATCTATTTGGCATTGTGTTTTTTTTTTTTTGTTTACACTTTAATGCGGTGCATTCCCTGTTTTTTCAGAAGTCCGTCAATGGTATGGTCATCTGGGGCCCTTACTGACGACTGATTCAGATATCAGATACAGTTACATTTGTAGATGATAGCTTTAACTATTTATGATGAGGAAACAACCAAAATATACCCATTGCCAGTTGAATATTGAGGGTAACTATGCCATATAATTTATAATATAATATATACTGCATTTCTGATTTCTACTTATCCCTGATCTCTGGTTTCCTCCAGCTTGCCTGTAGATAAGGTGTGCATGTCTGTGTGTGTGTGTTTTGTAGGGGGGGGGGTCACAAGTCGTCCCCCCCCCCCGTGGACATGCACATACAACTCTTGTGGATTGCAGAAGGGGACGTACTTGGATTTAAAAAATAATAAGGCAACCAATATATTATAGAACCTCCATATTTCTGGGGGTCTTCTGACCTCCACACTCCAGGCTGTTTACTGTACATGGGTATTGACATAAGCGTAATAGTAACTACTGACATGAAAGCCACCTAGTCTAAAACTGACTGTCCTCAGAGGTGTGCACCAAAGATTGATGTAGATTGTAGAGGGGGCTGGAAAGGTGTGTTCATTATTATTTAACTTTTCTCACAGATGTCAGAAATATGAAGAAAAGGTAAATACAGGTTATACAGGGGCAGTGTACTGTTACTAAAAAGTTGGATTTCATTACTTGCCTGTTTTTTCCTTACTAACATACATCAGAGGTATATTGAAGTGGTAATATTTAGAAGATAGGAGTAATGAGGCGTGCTATTTAAATGCTTATGACAGCTACAGATTGAAATATATATGTTCTTTGTTCTTTCAGTTCCAGTCTGACTTCAGAGTTGCACACTGATGGTATCTATGTTTTCAGAGGGGAGTGTGTAAGGGTGAGGAGATATGCTGTAGATATGTTTGGTTTTACAAGCCCTTGAAATATATGAATGTGTCCATTTGTGGTGTGACTTTCTTCACAGTACAATATGATTTGTAGCCAGTGGCTAATTTTGTGGTGGGGGAGGTGGGTGGGCACTATTCCCAGATATGATTTATTTTCTTGCAATCATTTGTCTTGGTTTGGTGTAAACTACTATTTTGTCAGATCCAAAGAATTCCTTCCATAGAAATTCAAAATGTTTTTTCGTTTTTCCTTACTTATGTTTTTTATTCAGGTTGTCATTGGGTCAAAATGTGGAGAAAAGCTCTAAAACGCACCACATTGCATCTATAACCCCATGGCTTAACTGTGGGCTTAGTGGCTCCCAGGTCCCCTTGCTTAAATTGGCTGTGTGTTCCACATTTATTATACTACTATATTGCACTCTTGGTCAGTTAGGGCATGTTAAAACGATACAGGAAGAAAGTTGGAGTAAGACTGAATTTCTTTCCTTGATCCTAATTTATAAAAAAACATGTTGTAACATCTAGACACCCAGTGGTTTCTGAGGGTCAAACAGCCACCTCCAGACTCACTGGCTTACTTTGGCTATATTTTCCACAGTTATTACAGTGAGGTCTTGGTCAGTTAGTGTGTTTTTAAAAAGATACAGGAGAAAGCAGAGAGGGAGAAGGAGCAAGAATCTGGCTCTGTTCATGGACGGGGGTACTGGGTCATGGGGGGGGGTGCCATGGATTTCTTCACGTAAGCTGCCCTTTCGTCTATGGTTGGTCAGTTTCTCACAATAAACTGACAGCTGTAGAACTGCCTGGCTGTTTCCTTACTGAAATGAATGAATAGCACTACAAGCAAGAAGACAGAAACCTAAAAAGAGCTGTTTTTCTCTCATAATCTAGATTGCAAGAAGTTGTGTTTGTGCTATGAGTTTAACAACTCTTACTGTATTTTGAGTTCTTGGTTGCTGAGCTACCGTACCCCACACCTTTTTAAATGCATGTGTTTTGCTGGGTGTGTGTGTGTGTGTGTGTGTGTGTGTGTGTGTGTGTGTGTGTGTGTTTTTTTACATATGTAGAGACAGATGGCTGAAAACTGAGGTTCCCGAAGGGCAGTAGGTCATACGTTTGGCAATCCAAAGTTGCACACGTAGGCAAGCAAAGAGGAAACCTCATATTACTCCACCATCCCCAACAACTATTAAAAGGCCCCAGGAATACTTTGCCTGATTCTCATTAAGAATGTGAGGATAGCAGACAGAAGCTGGCTGCAGTAGTATTTCTAGACACTAGGTGGCTCCCGAGACAAAGACAAATCATTGTCACTGGTGTTATGGACTAATGATGTGTTCAGTACTGTCTCTGACTGAATGTGAATTTTTTATTTATATGCGCTAAACTAGTATGCAAAAATTGCAAATTTATTGTCTCTCAGTTAAATGTGCTTTCAATATGTTTAAAGGCTTCGGTCATGCTACTGAGGGCAGGATGTTCAGTAACATGTGTATTATGTTGTCCTAGTAGACTAGACTGATGACCCTTTTCAGCTGTGACCCTAGAATGATGGCTCAAGGGAATAAATGCAGACAGCAGTATTGTAAGACCAGTCTCATGCCCTTTTACATGCAATAATATCATAAGTTCAATATTTTATTTATCACAATGTTCATAGGTAGGTACTATGCTATCTGCCTGAAGCCATTTATAAGTCTAGCTGGAATGTGTTGGCTTTCGCTGCCCCCTTAGATTAGTTCCCTGTGCCTCTGTCCAACAGAACCATTGAAGTGATCCCCGGGGTAAACTTTCTGTTTCCCATCCACTCGTCAAGGTTTCTCTTGAAGAGGGTTAGCAAGGAGCTCTGCCTAATGTAGATTGGAATCTTGTTCCAGAGCATGGGAAGTCTCTGGGACAGGAATCTATCCCTCCAGCATGTCCTGTTTATTATTCTGGTGAGGTTTAGATCCCTAGAGCATGTGGCTTGAGGGGATATGGTTTTCTTTAGGTGGAGCATGTCCATCAATTCTGGGTTGGACATGGTCTTGTATGTCAGTCAGAGATCACCTCTGAGTAGGCAGTATGCAACCAAGTACAGCTGGAGTTTCTTCAGTTGAGCTACATAGGTCATCTGTTTGAGGCCAGTGATACTCTTGGTGAGGTACTTCTGTGGTCTTTCCAGCTGTTGCAGGTGTCTTGTAAGGTAAATCCCAAATGGGGCGTTGTGCTCTATGATGGATCTGATGAGTGATGCATAGAGGGGCACAATGACCTCTTTTGATCTGGATGCAAACCCTTTTGTGATTAGGTGGGCCACATAGAATGATTTTCTAACTACTTTGGCAATGTGATTAACAAAGGAGAGGTTACTATCTACTTGGGTCCTCAGATCCCTTATTATGTCTTCGTATTTAGAGGGCTACCATCTATGTGGTAGTTTGTGAGTACTTTGTTTTTTCCAAAGGGGATGATTATGCAGTTTTTGGTATTTAGCTTGAGGCCACGGTTTTGACACCAGGTGTCTGTCTCAGTGAGACCCTTTTGGAGGATGTCTGTGTCCACTAGAGAGTCAATTATAGCCCCTAGTTGGCAGTCATCTGTGAACTTGGTCAGCCATAGTCCTTCTGTGCTTGTCTGTACCTTTGAGAAGTAGATGCCAAACAGGAGGGGTCCTAGGACTGAGCCCTGGGGAACGCCACTTGTAACCTATTTAGAGGCAGATCTAGCTCCCGCAACTCTCTTACCATGTGTCTTCTGTCTATGAGCCAGTTGGCAACCCATCTCGTGACGTAGGGGTTTATGTTCAGGCTGGTGAGCTTGTCTATAATACCTGAATGGGGAATGGTGTTGAAGGCCTTTGCGAGGTCTAGGTAGGCTGTGTGGACCACCTTTCCCTCATCTATAGCCTTGGTAACTGTCTCAAAGAAGTCCATCTGGTTTAGGAGGCATGATCTGCCCTTAACAAAGCCGAACTGGGTAGGGTCCAGTGTTTGGAGGTTCCCAATGTCTCTGTTTATGAGATCCATGATGATGCACTCCATAGCCTTGCAAGGCCTTTGCAAGGTCTAGGTAGGCTGTGTGGACCACCTTTCCCTCGTCTATAGCCTTGGTAACTGTCTCAAAGAAGTCCACCTGGTTTAGGAGGTATGATCTGCCCTTAACAAAGCCGAATTGGGTAGGGTCCAGAGTTTGGAGGTTCCCATTGTCTCTGTTTATGAGATCCATGATGATGCGCTCCATAGCCTTGCAGACCAAGCTAGTCACGCTTATAGGGCGATAGTTCCCGGGGTCTGTTGTGGCTTCACCTTTGTGGAGTGGAATAATCATTGCTGTGCGCCACTCTATGGACACATAGCCTGTGGAGAGGCTGAGTTTGAACAGTGTGTTTAGGTGAGGGGTTAGTTCTTCTTTGAGCTCATGTAGGACACAGCCTGGGACACCGTTTGGTCCCATTGATGCTGTGTTTTTGGCTTTGGAGAGGGCTGTTTTAACCTGAATGTTTGTGATTTCAGGGACACTACATTCTTCTGGTGTGGTTATGGGCCTTTTTGGGGTGAAGTTTGCACTGAACCTGTCTGCCAGGATGTTGGCGATATCGGTAAGTTCAGTGTATTTTGTGTCATTCTGCACTAACTCTGAGCAGTTTTGAGAATTGCCACTTTGATTTTTGACATAGCTAAAGAATGCCTTGTGGTTATCTTTGGAGTCCTTGGCAATTTTTCTTTCGAAGCTAGCTTTGGATGATTTTATGAGGGATCATATTTTCTTGCTGATACTGATCAGGGATGTCGTCCCTTCTTGTGATTTTACTCTCTTTTTTTTCTGTACTAGTTTCCTCCTTCTGTTGTATAGCTTGTTTATGGCAGGGGTCCACCAGACTGGTTTCATTTTCTTGGAGGAGTGAGTCTTGATTTTTCTTGGCATAGCATGATCATGCATTCTTGTAGGTGCCCGTAGAGTGCATTAATAAGGATTTTGCAGCTTGGACAGCGTTATCCTTTGGCATGGGGACTTTGAAACTTTCCACTTCAGTCTTAAGTAATGTGAAGTTTGCTTTTGAAAAGTTTTTCACTGTGATTTTTTGACCAGTGGTGGGGGTGGAATGTGGATATCCAGAGTGATTAGTTTATGGTCAGATCTAACCAGCGAGGGGTTGACCTCTGGTGTGGAACATCGGCCGCTCATGTTGGTGATGACCAGGTCCAATATGTTGTCACCTCTGGTGGGGGTGTTGATCAATTTATCCAGGGCATTTGAGTTTATAAATTCTAGGAAATGTTGGGCAAGGGAGTTAGTACTTGAGTAGTTCTCCCAGTTAATGTTTGGGTAATTGAAATCACCCAATATCAGGGTGTTTGGTAGGACCTTTATATTTCCCAGTGTTTCCAGGAATGCAGAGTGGGGGTCCTGGGACATGGTGGGTGATCTGTAGCAAGCTATAATTTGAATAGCAGTTTTGCTCATTGTTAGTTGCATGTGGATGATCTCTGACGCATCGTACTGTGCTACTAACCTGGAGGTGTGGGTATCCTTGATGAATATGGATACACCCCCACCTTTTGTGTTTTTGTCCGGGTTTTCTGGCTGAAATGCATGGTATGGGTTGTAGCCTGGAAGTGCTGGAGTGCTCTCTGGAGCTTTAAACCAGGTTTCTGTTACTGCACATATATCAATTTTCTCCATACTGAGGAGTGCCTCCAGTGTGTGCATTTTGAGGTTTAGACTTCTGGCATTGAGTAGCATTACCCTCAATTGTTTGTTACTTGTGCTATTTATGGTGGTGGGTTTGTCTTTTGAGCCTTGCCTAAAAAGGCACTATGGGGGGTGGCAAGAGCCTTGGCCAGTATTCGAAAACCCTAAGGGTGACAGGTGCAAGCCGTCTCTAGCGAAGCAGCATGGCTTGTCGAGCATGTCATCCCAGGCTGACAGACACTGCATTCCCTTTGAATGACACCATAAGCTTAGCCAATTGTTGAAATTGATAATCTTTTCTTTATACCATGGTATCATTCTTGGTGAGGGCAGGATGCTACTCGGGGTCAGGGTCATACCGGCCTGGGCTATGTAAACAGAGAGCTCCTCCATCTCTCTCTTCAGGTATGGCTCAGGTCATTCACACCAACATGGACAATGACGCAATCATATTTGTACTTGTTCTGGAGTGACCTGAGTGCTTGTGTTTTGTGGCGGATCCTAGCACCTGACAGGCAAGTAAAAGTAACCTTCTCCTTGTTCAGCCTAGTGAGTGGGACGTACGTGTGTCTGACTATAGAGTCGCCTATTACTAGTGTGTTGGGTGTATTATTTTGCCTTAAGGGCTGTGATTGCGTGGCATACTGGTTTTGTGAAGTATGTGTTTCATGGTTTGTGCTGGGGGGTGGAGCTTTCTTGGATGTCTGCTTTGGAGGACTCTGTTGCTTTTGCATATTTTTATTTAGAGCCTCAGAGTATGTCTTCATATATGTGTGTGTTTTTTGCCAGTGCTGGTTTCATAGGTCTATATGAGACTGGTGGTGTGATGCAAGTAATTCCCTTCTCCTCTTGACTGTCTGGTTGGGAGAGCTTAGCCTCCAGTTTGGCTGTATAATTGCATCTCTCGCATGTATTAGTGTTTGGTGGTAGGAGGAGAGGGTTGTCTGTGTACATGAGGCAGTTGTAACATTGCCTCAAAATGCTCAGATTCACCAGTTGGACCTGAGAGTACACCTGAAACTGCCCTTTGGACATGCATGGATAGGTACAGTGAACTGCTTTACTGATTGGCTGGTAAGGTTGAATAGAGAGCCTTGTCCTTCTCTACAATATGGGGGGGGGGGTTAGTGCTAAGGTTTATTAGTGCTTGCTATGAGTTTTCCGCAAGTGCTGGGTTGAGAAGTGAATGGTTTGAGTGCTTAAGTTGAAAGCTTGTCTAGTTCCAAGGGAAAAATTGAAGAGTAGACTTTGTGGAGCCGGAAATAATTATACCCTAGCTAACCGGCACTGCCTGGTGTTCAAATGCAGGATTTATAGCAGGGAAATGAAAGAGAGAGAAATTAGCCCAAAATGGCCAATAAACTACTAATGTCTGGGCTGAAACCACTCCTCCAGGGACAGTTGGGCTGCTCAAAGCTCCCCTCTCTCACAGGTGAACAGAGAAACTTCCTTCTATCCAAGTAAGGTATGGGTAAACACAGAAACTTGTAACACAGCCCTGAATTCAGCACTAACCTGAAAACTGGACTATACTAGCTTAGAAAGGCTGGAAACAAGTATTTTTTTTGTTTTTTTCAGAAAATAATATTCTGAACAAAAGAACAACATATAGAATGATATGCAAGATCCTCATAACTGAGTTTTATATAAGTGTGGTAATGATGAAAACTTTATGAAGTAAAGGAACTTTGCATGTTTTGATAATCAGCTTTTCAGCTAATTTCATTACATTGTCTTTCCCAGGTTTGTAGTATATTTTCCAAAAGCTTGAGTTTTCAATTATGGTACACAGTCTGGAACACATAGGGTTTCTGCAGTCCTGTGCAATGCTATTTATGGCTTGGTAACTCTGCATAGTGGTTTAGACACCAAATGTTCTTCTTTCAGCTTTTCCCGGTTGGGGTCACTACAGCGGAACTCCGGTCTGCTAATGATTGGCAGTAGATTTTATCGAGGTGCCAGCCCGATGCCCAACCTTCAACGAAGGCAAGCCCATTTACACATCTTTTGAATGCCACTCGACCGCAGGGAGGACATGCAAACTCCACACAGAAGGAGCCGAGAATTGAAGGGGAGAACCTCTTGCTGTGAGGCAACAATGCTACCGCTGCACCACTGCGGCTTACATGTGGAAAATGAGACAGATGCTGCTTCCATGCAGGTAGCTAAGCTCCAGGGTGCATAAATGAGCATCAGAGCAAATACACAAAAGGATGTTAGTCATGTAGTGACATAAGTACACAGCTCAGGATTGAATCTACTCCAGTGGTTATGTGCCACTTTGTATGGACCTCATGATAACTAAAAAAAATGTGATTTCACAGACTGTTGGTACATATAGCGGCCATGTTGTGCAATCTACTGCATCCCTCGTAGAATTTTTATTTTATTTTATCTGTTGACAGGGTAAGTCCCTCCAGGCTAGTGACCTCTTCATTAGGGAAGACCTAGGCTGGTATTTATACTACAAGGGAAAAATTTGGTCCAGACATCAGGAAACGTACCCTACTTTGTTTTTTTCTTATTTTTTTTTCCTTCTTCAGAAGGTGCCTTAGGATCTTTTACATCCATCTGAGCTACAAACTCGAGCAGATGGGTCCTCTGTTTAGAGTCTCTTCCGAATTTCAGCACACTCAAGTGCAGCACCCCCTAATGCTGTACTGCATAGTCTGCAATTTTGAAAATTTATTCCAATCACCTGGTGAGGGAATAGACCCCACACCCTTCTGGTCTAGCACCGAAGGTGAGTTGAGCCACTGACACTGGATCAGACTATCACATAAAGCTATAGAATTACAATATTTCTAACTGTAGTGTTATGATGTCCACAAAATGCCATCTGTTAAACATGCCTGTCAACTGTCCCTATTTTTGTCTCATTTTTAGCCTGCTGCTCATAAAATTTACGGCTTTCTGGCAAATCCCTGGCCTGAAGTCCACTAAATAATGATGTGCATTTGAGTTTCAGACTTCAAATCCTTCAGAAAATGCTTTCTAACACAAGTCCTGTTATTCTAGAAACTTTCTAAGAGCAATATTTAAAATCTATCCCTCATTTTGGGCCTTTGTCCCCCCATTATTTTAGGGGTTGTCCAGATTTCTTGTTCCAAAAGCGTGCGAGATATGCTGTTAGATGCATGAAAGGAGTGTATTAAGTAGCAATATGAAGATGGTAGCAAGCAGGTGGACACGCAGATGACCTGTAGGAGTTTACAGGATGGTAATGGTAGGATAATAGTTTTTGGATGAGGCCTTGTCATTTCTCTGTATAGTAAGAAGGTTAAGAGCAAGAAATGTGAAAGGGAAAGAGTGGGAAGGAGGGAGGCAAGGACATACTGACCCCTATACAGTTGGGATCGGAGGAATGGGATGGATGGACACTAACAGGAGACCGACAAATGATGGGGAGAGCTGTGCAATGCCAAGGGTATGAGATATGACAGAAGACAAGGGGTCACACTAGGCTGTGGATAGGGTGGGTAACCATTTGATGTTTATTATAACCTAAGAAGGAGGTTGCTGAGGCCAAACACCAAATTATGGATCATGATGTCCAGTGATATGGGCGAGGCCCTTGCCTGGTGGCTGAATGATTTGGGGAGGGGTTCATGAGTGAATCAGCAATCTTTTCTAGGAGGGACTCCATCCAGGTCATGTATCTGTCCACTGTGTTCTCCTGTGCTTTCTCAAGCTGAGGCTGGTCCACCTTAAGTTGGTGGAAGGGTACCTGTCAATGGGAGGCTGGGATCCCCCTTCTGATGACACACTCCCAGCTTCTCTATATGTGGGTCTGTCTTATGATGACATGAGCTGCTCTTTCTCCACTCAGGGAAGGGGTTAGGGGCTATATTATATACCTTACTGCCACAATGCCAATCAATAGAAAAGATATACTTATTTATTGGAATTGAATTACTGGGATAGTCCACTGGGCCATGACAGCCCATTTTCAGTAGTGGTCCTGGGAGAAGAGCTCTCGCAATACAGTCCATGTAACAAAGTTGTACAATTTAAAATCCTCAACAACTTAAACTGTATAGACAAGTTAATCTTTCAGAGAGTTACTCTACATATGAGTGTGTGTAAATGCATACAGTAAATTGCACAGAATAATTAAAAAACAGTTTGGGGAAATGATAGTACATATTGTGTGAGGATATTCAGAACTGATAGGTAGTAAAGGTGGAGATGACAGGAAATTTGTTGCTCCAAAAAAGTAATACAAGCTAAAATTCAGAGAGAGATAATGTAGAGGAATATGATAGTAAGGCATATGTTACATATGAAGGAAAATTTAGAAGCATCGTTACTACAGAGTGTGAGAAGAGAAATGAAAGTGTAAGAGGTCAGGACTTAAAGGTGGGAGGAGTGGAGCAGTTGCAGATTCAAATGGAAGAGAGGTAGTTATGTAAGGAAGTTTTTAAAGGGCATAGTTTTGGTTGGATCGAACTGTTACATGTAGAGTTACAGATGATGGCAATAGAATAAGAGTATAGTAGTTGGCCTGCAGGTAGGTTTGGTTTGTGTATCTGTAGAAGTTGTTGATTTTCAGATCTAAGTGATCCTTTGGGTAGGTAGTTGCTGAATGGTGAAGAGATGGAAGGACATTGTGAGGGTTTGTATATTATTTTGTGTGCAGTTGTTAAATGTATGTAGGGAAGGTAATGTGGTAGTCGGGGTCTATATTACAAAGTCAAACTTACAAAAGTTTGATCATTGTAATATCGAACCCTAAAGTCCGAAACCCAACAAAACCGAAAGCACAGAGCAGCGATTTTTTTTTTCCCAGCGAAAAAAAATTGCTGTTCCGTGACAAAAAAAAAAAACCCTTAACCTTAAACTAAAGTGGGGGGCTGTGCCCCCCACACCCACCCTACTTAAATACACCACAGTGTAGGAAACCACAGTGGAGGAAACTGCAAAGCCCCGAAAAAAGTCCACCTTTTTTTTTCCCTGGGAAAAAAGTTGATGTGCTATGGTTTCGCTATTTTCCACTTTCAGACTTTAGGGTTCGATATTACAATGTTCGAACTTGTTTTAGTTCAACGTTGTAATATAGACCTTGGTAGTCGAGCCAGTAATGCTGCACAGTGATGGGTAGAGTAGGAGGTATTAGTAGAGAAATCTAGTGATTTTTGTTGCAACAGCTTTCTAGTTTAGATTTTAGGGTAGAGAGTAGTGGAGCACCATAGGTTAGAGAAGGTAGCAGATAAGGGATGGCAAGGATCTTTTTACTAGCAGGGCTGAGAAAGTGCTTGTGGCTATACAGCAAGCTCAGATTTTGGTGAGTTTTTTTTTTTAATTTTGTGTTGAACACATTGAATTTCAGGTGTTCATCTATTATAACCCCTAATAATTTAGTGTGGAAGACTAGTTCAGTTGGTGTTTTGCTCTGGGATAGTATAATAAATTGGTCTTTGTTTAAGAGGGTAGTTTTTTTGGGCGTAAAAACAATAAGCTTGGTTTTGTTGGGGTTGAGTAGCAAGTGATTTCTAGTAAGCCAATTTTCAATGGAGAAGGTGAGTTGAGTAATTTTGTAGGAGCTTGGGTATAGATTCAGCAGAGCAGATAGTTGGATTATCCTTGTATTGAATGAGAGATCCACGGTGAATGATGAGTGTATATTATTAATGAAGATGGTGAATAGTAGAGGCCTCAATATAGCAACCTTGGGAACACCAGTAGGGTTGGGGAGATGAGAAGAGATGGAGGAATTCCATCTAACTGCTTGTTGTCTGTCTGTCAGATAGCTGGCTAACCAAATAAGTGAACAGGAGGGGAGTCCCATTTGTGAGAGTCTAGTTTGAAGAAGTGGATGAGAAATGATATCAAAGACTTTTGAAAGGTTGAAAGGTCTAAGAATACGGAGGAGATAGATTTACAAGAGTCCCTAGCCTTGTTGATTGTGCCCATGAAAGCAATTAAGGTAGTCATTGTGAGCTGACCTGATCTGAAGCCATGTTGTGTAGGTGACAGAATTTTGTTGTTGGTGAGAAAGTCAAGCAGTTGAATATGTATACGTTTTTCAAGAATCATGGAGACAGGAAAAGTATGGCAACAGGATGGTAGTTAGAGAGATCTGTGGGGTCACTACCTTTGTGGAGGAGTAAAATGAATGACATTTTCTAGATTTTTGGGACTCAAGATTCAAGGATAGATCTATTTTATAAGTATTTATTAATATGCTAATGGGGTAAACAATTGCATCTGCTGCATTAACAGCCGGGTTTAAGTTTGAGGAGTAGTTGTTTTTATGGTGACAGTGGGGATGGTTTTTAGGGACAGATAGGATGTTAGAATGGTGTAATTTTCAATAGAATTGAGATAAGATGGTGAGGGAGAGGTGGGAAGGACATGATTAGCCTGTAGTATTGGGAGTTCCCTTATGGCTACCTGGATGATGGCATCTCTTGATGGCTTTAGCCACTGTACTGGGGGAGTATACAGAGGAGTGAATAGGCCGAAGTCCATAAGGCATGACTGTTTGAGTCCAAAGGGTTAAACAGCACAAAGAAAAAGTTTGTCTCTGTGTTTTTTTTCTGGTTCTGATTTTCACCGTTTTATTTCTTCACTTTGTTCACTTTCATTACTGTTTTTGTCTGGTATAGATGTAGACATTTCCCAGAATATTCTCTTTTTCTGTGGTGTGGTGATCTTGCAGTTGGTATATACAACTGGTGTGTGTGGGACTAGTTTTCCCACATCTGGGGAGAGGTGCAGGGGAGCCAAAAAGTTTAAAGAAGAAGAGTAATATTTGAGATTCGCTCTTCTCCTCCAGTATTTTTTTCCCTCTGCTTGTTGGCAGTCAGCATTTTGAGTGCTGACATTTCAGTAAGGAGACCTTTTTGTTTCTTCATATCATGACTATATGAAAGCAGTGCAAAATATCTTTTAAATTTCTCCAGAAACATGACTCGTTTAGCACTCATAATGAGTGCATGTGCCACGTTAATCACTACAATTTTATCATAAACTGTTGCACAAGATTTCTGGTACTCTGTTTATAGTAAAGCAAACAGGAAAGGGCATGACCTCTAAATAAAATCTGTATATTACTGCAGCTGTGGAACTTCCTCTGTTGATACTATACCTCAGGGCTATGTGTGGTTGTGCTGACTGGCAGCAAGTGGCTACCAGCAGTGCTAATATCCCCATGCAGTGGAAATGCAGATCGGTTTATAAACCTGACTTGGCTACAAAATATGTTCCCTAAAATGGAATGGAAAAGGGGTCCTTAGAGTGGTGGGAAAAGTACACAAGAATATATTGGACAATGCAAGGTGGTAAGATGGCATGCTATCATTTTTGGGGTGGGATTGAGCTCGTTTTTATATGAACCAGGAAGGAATAAGGAGCCTGCCATGTTAGGCTTCTACTGTTATAGAAAGGCTGCATGGGCCAACAGAGAGACAGACAAAATGCAGTGGGAGTGCATACATAAAAGGACAAAGGTGGGCATAGGGCTGGACAAATAGTGATAGCAGGGTACGAATAATCCTTGAAGGATTATAAGATGCACAAAGGGAGCACGGGGGATAGATTAGGGAGCTGGTGATGCAGGCTGATGGCCTGGCCACAGAGCACCCTGTACAGAACAATATTAATTTGATGGCCCTAGTGGGTTTTGTCATGGCCAGGTTGTTCATCTGGTTGCCTGATGTCCAGATAACCTAATCTGCCTTTCTTTGCAATCTGCTCAAGGAAGCCTTTTTTCATGCTTGCTTGGTTGGCCAAAAATCCACTATTCCACTGAGGCTGCCCTCTGTTCTTGTGAGTGTGAGACTGCCTCCCCCCCATTGTGAGGTCTTCATCCCAACTCCTGATACCCATCAGTCTTCATGTGCAGTTTCATGGTGGGATGCACACAATGGAGATCGTCTCTGTGTTCCATATTTTCTGGCAGTTCATGGAATGGTAGACCTTGTGACTGGCTGATTGTAGCTTTCAGTGTCTGGATTATTTGGGCCCTTTGTACACGCATAGTTATAATCTATAGCACACAGTACGCAGAGAATTGAAAAAATATCATAAAGAAAAAAAAGTGTAGTGGCTTGGCAGCTGTCTACTCTGCATTCATGTGTCTCACTTTTTCATCCATAAAGCAGCTGGACCTGTTTGACCTCTTAGTTATTTTTGAAACCAGCATCTCTAAACAAGAAATTTTCACCAACAAATAAGGCTGCCTGGAGGGGTAGATTTGTAAACCTTTTCCCAGCCTATAGAATAATTTGGGTAATAAATACTATTAAATGCTCATAAAGGGTGGAGAGAACCTTTAAGTGTGTCTCCTAAAAATGTGTATATGGCTAGGCATCTTATGATCCCTGTGATCACTTGCTAGTATGTTTTTATATTCCTAACCATGTATGCCCATTCATATGCTGAAGCATTACATTAAGGAAATCTAATATCCATTAGAAATGCATGACATCTTGCCAGTAGGTCTCTGAAAGGTCCTTTGAGCAAAGAAGGAGAGCTGAAGTTACCCTTTATGTCCATGGGCATAGCACACACACAGCAGCCTCAGCACTTCAGTAAGGATGGACGGAGATGGAAGCACCACACCTCCCTGGCCAATGCACAGTCTGTCCAGTAAGATTCTACAGTCTGCTTGTCTGTCAGGTTATGGTATACGAGGTGCTTCTATTTTTCCTGCATCTATTCATGCATAATGTGCAGCCAGGTTGGTGCTGGTAGCAGTGGTGGTAAGTTCGATATACTACTGGCTAAGTCCTTTATTTACACTACACACAAGTAAAAGACACTTGCTTTGCTTTTATGACTGTGAATCACACTTGTGTGACATGGGCATGCAGTATTTATATTTTACTTGCATTTAAATTGTAATATACATACACTACATATACCACAATTGCCAACATTGCATTGTGTGCTCCTTATCTCCCCAACCCTCCGCATTAACTCATCATCGAACCATTTGAAAAGGATCTATTTGTCCCAGAGATAATTACAAATTTTCTCTGGAGATAAATCAGGCCTTATGAATGACAAGAGGACACACACACCAAATTCAAGTTATGCAGCCTTAACATATTTACAAGCTCAAGGCAGTAGTGACCACCATCACAGAACAGCTATATAACTACCAGAAAGTAATAAAATGGCAATGTTTTTACCTCCTCTCAGACCTTTTCCTTACCCGGAGAGGCGGGGAAAGGGGGGTGAGCTCCACTGGGGCTCTCACTTCTGGCTCCAAGTGCCTGCCTCTGAGAACAGTATCAGCTGGGAAATTTGACTACGGTGGTACGCCTGTCAAAGAGTAATGCAAGAGTCCTATGGTGAGCTCGGGGAGGACAGAAACCTTCTGTGGAGCACAAGGGAAAAAACTTGCTTGATCACAGGAACTGCAAAATGAAATGTACCTTTTTAAAAAGAAATCTGTTGAAGTAGTTAAAGAATTTTGAGAAATTAATAACCAAAAGTTTAATACTAAATCTTTTGTACTCGTGATCAGAGCGTTGGCCAACTGCAATGTGTTAGTTCCATTATGGGTTATTCAATGAGAAATGTAAAGTCGCTTTACTAGCAGTGATTTTAATCATACTTAAGATATGAATACCATTTGCACTGCATTGTAAAAGCAGTGTCCGAATAACAGTACATGTGTTTGACAGTAACACTGTGGGTGAAGACAAAAACAGTATAAATCTCTTTCTAAATGCCATTACATGGCAAAATGACATCAGCAATGGAGTCAAAACAGTTTAGCAATTGGTAACCGTATTCAACATAGAATTCACTTTGGTCTTAAGTTGGTTCTGAGTGTGTATAAACTATCACAGTTATTAGTAATAAAATCCAATGCTGAATGCAGACTAGGAAAATGAAAGTCATAGCAAAAACACTCAGTTTTTTTATCCGTTAGTATTGTTTGGCGGACTTGTGATTCCATTTCCATTAGGTTAGAAATGGAACAAGGGCAAACACTTGGGGGGGGGGGTGCTTCTCCTGAACCAGATGTTTGTGGTGGGATTATTATCTGTTATTCCCCCCCGACCAGCCCTCCACTGACTCCATCGGTCATCAGGGTGTTGTGTGTGTTTTTTTTACTTACCCTCCCACCCCCATTTCCTTTTTGACAGCTGAAAAGCACCTTGAAGTAATGGTCTTTTCATCCAGTCTTGCTTCCATTTATAAGTTGATTCTGCTAACAATATTTATCACAGCTTAGCCAGGATTACATTTCTAGTTTCTGCCTTGCATTCTGATGTTCAGGCAGGATACCTTCTGGCATCCTGTGGCAGACCACATCCCTTTCCTGCAGGATCAGAGTGGTTATAGGCCTTTCCACTCCTACTCTACCACCCAGACAATTCCTTCATTGCCTGTGTTATTATTCAAACCCATTTGTCTTGGGTATATGTGGGGCTTTGTCCTCCTAAGATTTAAAGCGGACTAAAAGCATTATTTCTCACTTTCCTAGTTTAAAGTAGGTTGTGATGAAGTGCTTGATACAAAGTTTATGGTCATAGGAGTTGGTATAATGGCTAAGGTGCTTACCTAATAGATATAAGGTACAGAGTTTGATCCTCACTTTTGAAAGGGAAATTGGCTAGACATAAAATGGCTCATGGGGGAGCTAGTCTAGTAATAGCCTATGAACCTACAGTTGTCACAATGGTATGCTTTTCTGACATTGGTTTCATACAAAGTGTAAATGGTGTATGAAGGAAATACTTAACTGCTTGACATTTAAATGAAACATGTCATTCGCACTGACTAGCTACATCACAGTAATCTGGTTTTGCCACTGATACTGCACAAGCTTTTCTTTATTTTTCTTCAGAAATCAAACTGTATATTTAATTTAAAGATGTTCAATATATTTTTATACTGGTTTTACAAGCAAAGCCAATTGTCCTCTGATATACCCAAAAACTGGAAACACGTTTTGATTTTAATTTTGGAAATTACACGATGCGGATGCAAAGTAGTAAGTTTCCAGTTGTTTATGTACTTTTAATGTGGTATCTTTAAAATCAGTTTTGTAGTGTTTGGCAATGAATTATGAAGCTCTGTTCATTACATGAAATGGTATTTTATTCATAGCAAAGTGATAGTATTTTTGTATTTATTTATTTATTTGCAGTTGGTTTACCAGGATAGTCCATTGGGCCAAAATGAACCCATTTTCAATGGAGTCCTGGGGAGAAAAGATCCATAACAATCTCAATAGAGTAGGTTATTAATGATAGTTATACAATGCAAAAAGTTCAAGCAAATAATTACAAAATAGTTCAGCATACATTAGAAATTCTGTATACTTATGATGGATCATATAGATGATACAGACTAACAAAGTAATATTACAAAGTAATACTGGAAGTAAATTCATATTACGATGCATAAACTTAAGAAGTGCAGTCTAGTACATTTATATCAGACTAGTACATTTTTGCAAATTCCATAGGAAACAGAATGGGAGTGTTAGGGGAAAAAGGAAAAATTACTGGAGAAGCAGGGGAAGGATGGAAGATGAGGTAGCCAGAGTTAATTATGTGGGGTGGGAGCAAGAGCATTCCCACTGGGACGCTAGGTGCGAATGAAGAGATCTTTTGAAAATCAAATGGTTAGGGATTGTGCGAATGGAAGGTGGAAGGGAGTTCCAGAGGCAAGCTGGGCCGTAGGATAGTAGTTTTTTTCCAGGGGGATGAATTGGTTTATGCACTTCTAATAGATTTTGATTATGAGACCTTAATACTCTATTTGGCAGATGCATTTTAAAGACAGAAGAAAGTGAGGGACAAAGGGAGGGGTTGAGAATGAGTTTGTGGGTGAGAGTTAATTGTGTGTAGGTTAGATGATTAGGTAGCTCTAGCCATTTTAGTTTTTGGAGAGAGAGACAGTGGTGGATTGATGACTTATGGCTAGTAGCGAACTTGGCAATTTTGTTGTAGCAGGAGGAGAGTTGTTTTTTTACAGAGGACTGTAGATTAGTTAGGAGTGGAGCTCCATAGAGAAGGGAGGGGACACGAAAGGAAGTAGAGAGAGTGATTTTAGTGGCAGGTGTAAGGTAATGATTTTGTTGGTAGAGCATACCTAGTTTTTGGTGGGTTATTTTGATATTTAGTTGTATGTGGGAGTTGAATTTTAGTTTATCAATTTGGACCCCGAGTAACTTGGTCTCTGTCACCAGTTCCAGATGTGTGTTATTTTGACTCAAAATTGAGAATGTATTCATATTGAAAGGAGTGGCTTTAGTGGGGGTAAATACCATTAATTTGTTTTTAGAAGCATTGAGAGCTAGGTGATTATCTTTCATCTATTGCTCAGTGGTTGAAAAGGCATCTTGTGTAAGTTTTAGAAGTGTGGGAATGGATGAGACAAAGCAGATAATAGTTGAATCATCTGCATACTGGATGATATTTGAGAATGGGATATATTTGTGGAAATCATTTATAAATAGAAGGGGACCCAGTATGGAGCCTTGTGGAACTCCGGTAGGGGTATTAAGAAATGAGGAGGTGGCTTTCTTCCATTTTACTGCTTGATATCTATTGGATAAGTAGCTGGAGAACCAAGTCAAAGAGGAAGGACCTAGGTTAAGTTCAGAAAGTTTAGTTAAAAGCAGGCTATGTGAGATGGTGTCAAATGCCTTGGAGAGGTCAAGAAGTAGGGTAGATACAATTTGGCCAGAGTCACGGGCTTTGTTTACAGTTTCAAGGAAGGAGAGGAGGGCTGTCATGGTGCTATGATGTGGTCTGAATCCATGTTGTGAGTGAGTTAGGAGGTTGTTATCTAAGAGATGTGGTAGGAGTTGAAGTTGGACACACTTTTCTAAGAGTTTAGAAATGGGCGACAGGATAGCGATTGGGCGGAAATTGGTTACATTGTTATTGTTGCCACCTTTATGTAAGGGTATGATAAATGCCTGTTTCCAGATTTGAGGTACTATACATTCTTGTATAGAGCGGTTAATTAAAATGCTAATGGGGTAGGCAATTGCATCAGAAGCTATACTGAGAAAGTAAGAAGGGATGTTATCAGGAGCGTTTGTACATGGCTTCAGTTTCCTAAGGAGTTTCTTTATAGTAGAAGTGGGAATTGGTTTTAGTGAGAATAGAGGAGAGTGGGAAAAGTGGGTGTTGGTGGGTAGTGAAGATGATGAGAAAGTTTGAGATGGAGAAGAGGTAGATAGTATAGAGTTAGTTGATGGGAATAAGGGACATGTAGTAGTACAGGGTAGAGTGTTGCTAGTGGAGAGTGGGGGTATGTTGGAGAATGTGGTGGTGGTAGAGAATGAAGAGGTTAATTTAGAAATAGATTCAATGAAAAGAGTTAAATTGGGTAGCTAAATCTGAATCTGGAATATTTGGGTCTGGGGAAGGGCTATCTGATTTGCTGGGGTTAAGAAGGGTAGAAATACCTTTCCAGAATTTCTGAGGATTTGTTTTATTATTGTTTTGGAGTGTCGAAAAATAGTTTTGACGATCAGAGATGATGAGTTTTTTTACTTTATTTCGAAGTGTTTTATATTCGTTATGAAGTAATGGGGTTCTGTTTTTCTGGTAGTGTGCCCGTACTTTATCTCTGTGCCACATGGATGCTAGTGTGTTTTTGGTCAGCCATGGCGCGGAATTGATCTTTATTTGCTTTATACTTAAGGGAGCATGGGAGTCAAGTATTTTTAAGAATGTTGAGTTGAAGTGGTGAACTGCGTTATCTAGAGATGATGTTTTTAGACAATTCCAGTTTATTGATTTAAGGGAGTTTGAAAAGGTTGTTGGATTAAAGTTTTTTTGGTTACGGGTAGTAATGTAATTATGGGTGCAATGTAGGTTTGAGGGGAGACTGTGAGTAAAGATGGGTAAGTGGTCACTGAGGGAATCTGGAAGAGTGCCACTATCAGAGAAATAGTGGGGATGGGAGACTAGAATCCAAATCTAGAATACTACCAGTGGAAAGATTTTTTGAGGGGCGTGTTATGGAGTTTATTAGTTGAGAAAAATTGTAGAGATTGATGTTGAGAGAGTTTGTTGGAGGCTGAATGGTGGCCCAGTTAATATTCATGTCTCCTAAGATAATAGTTTTGTTGCTAATGTTGTTGGAGAGCCAGGAGAGGATATCTTCAAGTGTAGAAATATTGTCTCCTGGGGGGATGTAGAGGGAAGCTAGACAAATGCGTTTGTGTTTGTTAACTTGAAGTAAATTTAGGAGAAGTTCAGCATTATTAAAGTGCGGAATAGGTTTGGTGTAGGGAGTGACTAACAGGGAGGATGAGTAAATGAGAGCTACTCCTCCACCTTTTTTATGGGCTCTGTCTTTTCTGATAATAGAATAGTTAGGTGGAGTTATTTTAGAGTCTTTTATATGAGGTTTTAACTATGTTTCAGAAACAGATAGGATGTCAGGTTTGTTTTGTATGAGCCAGGCGTGGAGGTTTGGGACTTTGTTAATGAAGTAAGGAATATGGACTTGTTTATGGTAGTTTGGGTGGGGGGACCTGGGTTGGGATGAATATCACCTGATAATATACTGATGGTCAGATGAAGGACTGGGTCAGAGAGGTAGCTGAACAGCTTACTGAAAGGATTGGGATGTATTATGATTCTGAGACATTTATTAGTTGTTGTGGGGATGGAGTGTTTTTGAGACGTGAATAGTTTGTATGGGAAAACTAGAAGGTTATTGATAGGATAAAGATGGGGAGAGATATGCGAGTGTGGGTGAGGGGAGTTAAGATGGTTGGTTACATGGAAGGATTGTGAGTGGTAGGAAGTAGTGCGTTGTGTGAGGTAATGAAGATAGGTTAGATGAAGAAGTAGTAGAAGTGAAAAGGAGATGAGTGAGGGTTTTGGGAGCATGTTGAGATAGGGTATTAAGAGGTGTAATATTGTTGAGAGTTGTATGTAAATAAGAGACAAATATATAGAGAGAAGCTGATAAATACCTAGAATTAGTAAGAGAGGAGGGTTATGTAGGGATTAGAGAGGGTGTGGTTTTTGTGTATGTGTTGGAGGTAGAAGTGGTAACCTATTGGCTGGGGGGGATATCTTGGAGAGGAGAATGTATTTTAATTTGGGTGGGAAAAGGAGATGGGTGTTACTGCAGTATTGGAGGCTGATTAGTGTAGATTGGCAGTGGGTGTGGTTTAGGAGGGATATAGGTAGAGGTGCTGGGGGCGGGTGGGATATTGGGGCAGGGTAGGGGAGCGGAGTGGAGTGAGCCCGCAGGGCGAACGGAGCAGGATACACAACCCAGGAGGGCAAGAAGAGATTGAAAACCTATCAGTGGAGTGATTGTCAGCAGAAGGGTAAGTGGCAAAGGGTAAGTGGAGGGGAGCTGGAGTAGAAGGGGAGTGAGCACTAAGTTTTAAGAGGGAGAGGGAGAGAGAGTTAAGGAAAGTTGGAAGATATGAGAAAGCAAGAAGAGAGCTAAATAGAAGTCTATATTAGAGGGGAGAGGACAAATGCTGAAGTGCACCTAGCCCAGCAGTGGAATCTCTGGACTAAACTGGACTGGAGCGGGAAGGGAGCTAGCAAGGGCTAATAGGTATCAATTAATAACAATTGTTGAGAAGTTATCAGAAAAATAAGTACTCAGGGGATTTGGTGAGGGGGAACAACAGAAAGAAGGGGAGTGTAGGCTGCTGGCTTTCCTAGTTGGGAGTGTACTGAAACCTAACAGTAGTTTAAGATTTAGCAGTAGATGCACGTACTTTCTTGTGTTTTTCTGAGAGGCTCTTGGATCAATTTCAGTAAAAGGATTGAGGCAGTAGAGTTGGATGGATGCTTGAGCAATTGGATGAGTATATATACTTTGGTAGGTCAGGTATCCACCCAGGTGAGGTCACAGGTAAATTCAGGGCAAGAGAGATGGGGAACAGGAGAAAAAGTAGAGAGAATTAGAACTATAGTAACATAAAAAACACCTTGGCACCTAATAGTGGTAAGAGGCAGGTACGAAGCTTGTGTTTAAAAGCAAACATCAACAAATAAAGCAACAAAGTGTTGAAAACAAACAATACCAATAGCTAATGGTAATATACATAAAAACAACTGTTGAGAAGTTATCAGGAAAAGGCACTACATTTCCATGCTAATATGAACATGCATCAGACAGGTATTTCATTCATTTAAACAAAACTATTAATGAAGGCAACGTATTAGTCAGGGCCGTGGTATAGCTATATAGATATATAGTATATAACCACAGTTAAGCGACCATACTACTAATGCAGGCCAGTGTGATTAATGCAGGCCAGATTGAGTAACCAAGGGCCGCTAGCATAAGTTTGTGTTGGAAGTTGGCATTAGCGGAGTAAGCTTCAGACCGTTTAAAAGTATCTTAAACACTCCGGTTTCCCAGATGTTTCTACCACATAGGCAATACTCATTTAGATCAGGACAGAGCTTTTTCACTGATAAAACAGACAAAAGACTTGTAATGTAACATAAAGGAACTTAGCGTTAAACCATTTTAATGCATCATACGTTCAGGTTCAACTATATGCACTAATAAAAAGCAGCGAACATGAAAATCAGTACAGAGGCTTATTGAAACTATCTGCGCTAGCAGAGTGCTATGAAATAATTTAAAAAAAAGCAACCTACGGTCAGTTATATCTATGGCGCTATTGAGTAGGCAGCGTTCCTTTAAATCAATAACAGCTCATTAAATCAATCATTTGCAGGTAGTCACTACCAGAATAGACAGGGCAGTGTCGCAATACAAGGTACCCTTCAATAGCATTTAACTAAGCACGTGCGAATTGTAGAACTTGGCGTTTGTAATTGAAACAGATTAACTAGTTGATTTCACGCCGTTTACATAGAACATATTCAGTTTACATCTCAAAAACAGTAGATAGAACATTTTCACAATAGTCCAGTAGCCTAGCACATCTATTGTAATCAATTAGAGTGTACCTGAATTAGTAGTAGTAATTATTCAAGCTGTGCGAGTGTCATTTATGAAAAAGAATAAAAATAATCCCTCGGTCCAGACTGGTGCAGAAGTTTCATTTCTGTATCCCATGTGTTGAATTTTTTTTTCCAAACTATACCTGAATCTTTGGAAGACGAGTACAAAACTTCTATTGCCAGCCTTCATACGATGTGCTACTATGTAGTGTAGTCAGCTATTCAGGTTATGATAAGAAGTAAGTGGATCCTAATGATGCAGTTATCTTGGTGGAATTTAGGATTATAAAAATACTTTGTCTACAGTAGTTGCTGTACACAAGTGTTGTGAGCAGTGACTAACATAGTCCTCCCACAGGCATATGCCTCATAGCTACTGATGGCTGTCTGATTAGTATGTTTTTAGGATTCAGATCAGACCTTCATAATTGTGGGATAACTATGTCAACATTCAGAGAGTTGAAAAAAGCAGAGGGAGATAACCCTCCATAACTTTACAGCTTACATTCTTTTGCACATTCAAAAACTATCACTTCGGAATTCAATATGGCCAAGTATGGATTAGAGTAGAAAGTTCCAGTGAAAAATGCTATTGTTAGATACATGAAAATTAAATCTGCCGTCTTTCTTCCATGCAGTGCTTTTCAGATGAAATCATTCTTAAGTTTGGCAGTCATGGTGTGATCTTTTTTTATAATTATACAGCTATTGAAATGCTCGTCAGAACAGATGGCATGAAAGGTTTTATTATTTATTCAAGAATTGTAGGCTGCAAGAATAGGATTAAATATCATACAATGTTTGTTTGTTTGTCAAGTAAAGGTCATCTTTTTCAGTTTCTGGCAGTACATAGATGTTTATTCCATAAGCCAGATGCTATGGTGCTTGCCAGGGACAAATTGAAAATAGCTGGTATGAAGTGATTTCCTGAAGAGTGCATTTCAACATGTTTAAATCAGCATTGTCACAAGGTTTCCTTTTGGTTTGAATCTCGGACTACTCTATGCAGACCTTTTGAAGTGAAGTGTGTGCTGTTAAATATGTCATTTATTGCAGCATGACTTGCCAGTTCTGCAGAACAGATAGCTGTGTCAAGCGGTTACCAACATCGGCAATTGGGAAGGATGTGGGGGAGCTTTACTGGAGTACTTTCATTCACAAGAATTATTACATTTTCCCACAAGCTAGTGCAAACTAATCAGGACATCTAAATGTTGTGGTGACTGCAGACAAAAGTGTCTGCTCTCTTATTACAGGCTGCTGGGTTCTGTCATGGGTAATAGAGTTCAGGGAGTTTTGTTTCAGATTGGGCTGAGAGAGGCTGATGTTTTAATGTTCTGTTGCAATAATGTTGGTAACTTTGTGAGCCGAAGACCAATAAGGTATTAAGCTCGAATGAGCTGCATATACCCAGACTTTCACTACTACCTCCGCTTGAAATGAGCGACAGCCATAGTTCTGATCACTGGCTTGGATTATTTAATTTAATCAAATCTAAATTGTGTATCTTGAGTAGAACCCCAAAAGACACAGTTCTGCAGATAAGGCATACAATCACCAGTGAAGTTGCATCCAACTCCTACCATTTTTTAGAATGCAGTTGGTGACTTGTGTTCACCTCGTATGTCTCAACAGCATTTTATCTCCAAATGTGCCCCTTCAGAACATGGAATATCACCCACTGAGCAAACTGCGTGCACAAAACTTTTTTTTTTATAAAATGCAGATCCAATCATATAAAGCTCAATAAAAAAACAAGTGTCTGTTACTGCTTCATAATAAAATAGGCCCGGTTTGGCTGTGTGGATCAAGTACCTATCTGTATACAACACCGCCTCTAATAGTAGCAAAATGTGGATTCAGTAGGATCCCGGCTTTACTGTAAAAGATATAACAAAATCTTACACAGGTAAAAAATATAAAAAGTAATGTAAGTGTGATGAATGATTTATATGCTAAATCAGAAAGATCACTGTTTACATTTGTGTGATATCCATTAATTTTGTGATGCCAACTTCTTTGTATTCAGAACTGTAGAACAGTTGTATTAAATGGCCTAGTACATACCTATGAGCCTAACAATCACTAGGGCCTCTTTAAGCCTAGCCATGCATCCCAAATATCTGTCAAGTTCTGATGCAATTACATGTAAGTAGGGGCCTGGGAGATGAGCCACCCACTGCATGCAGTGGATGTGTAGCATGGGCCAGGATTCATCAGTGATGCACACAGCACTTCTGCATGCAAGCTGCACAGCTCAGTACCACTGTTTAGTGAAAGAAGGCATACCTGCATATCCAGATAAAAGCATGTAGTGCTTAAAGGAGGCTCATTTATTTAAGCTGATATGGAAGTAGGCAAGTATATCTGTTCAGTGCAGGTAGACAACGCTATGTAGTGAAATGCCCAAAAGTGCAGGAAATTCTCCTTGGAGCACATTCATGACCCTGCAGCATTGATCATGTGAGAACATAAAATTTGAACTCGGAATGCTATAGCTGAAAACAAAGTGGTGGCTGTGTTTTTAGAGTTAGGCTGCACATCTTACTCTTTCTTGGTGCCTGATGCACTGCAGTGGCCCCAGCATTAATGGAGTTGCAACTAACTCTCTTCTGCTTTGGATAACCCGAAGTGCACAAAATGCCCTCATTTAGGATAAACTGTTTATTTCAGTTGTATTACAAATGCAGTTAAAAACACACAGGTTAAAATCTCATTTTTCCCCAAGAAAGCAGTGTCACAAGAACAGGACACCAATCAAAACCCGTCCCCAAATTTACAAACGGAGAAGCACAGTAAATCCAATACAGCTAGCATCACTGAAAAGATGGAAAAGCCCTGCCTATGGCTTGGGTGACACTAGTTTAATTTACAGGTTGGGAGTCTGTGCCATTGACAGGGTGGGTGATGGGGTGTTTTTTTGTGTGTGTGTGTACCTGGGCACAACTCCTAGGCTGATCAGAATCTGCATGGAGTCTGAGGAAGGTGGAAATAATGGCTGAGTCATGACAGGGGCAAGACAATATGCCAGCATGCTTCACTATAAGCCATCCCAGTGATTAGCGATACTGTGTGCATGACTGTGGTGGGGCGGGGGCTGAGAGAGGTTATCAATTGTATTAAAAAAAAAAACTCCTGGAAACACTATGCTGCTGCATCAGGTTTTTCTATCTCCTTAACAGCCTCAGACGTGGGTTGGGGTAAGCCTAGGATGGCTTTGATGGGTCTGACAGATCTGTTGAGTGAGGGGAAGACTTTTGGGCAAGCTGATGGTTAGCTGTGGAAGCCAAAAAAAGCTTTCAAGACAGAACTATGAAATTATTTCCTACTTTCAGATGAGAAACAAGAGGAAACATACCCTTATTGGTTTTAGAGACATGGCATTTAAGTACAGTGGATACAATTTTGCCTCCATAAAAATGATGTGGTCCGCAGGTTGTATCCTTTGGACTCCTGATTCAACTACAGCAGGCATTGTTTAGCTTGCTAACAATAGTACTGGAACTGCTGTTTAATAGATGTTATTTCTACTAATTTTCAGTTTATTCATGCCAATATGCATCCATAACTAGATCATCAAAATACAGTGGTCCAATATCTTTTCTACCGTTGGTTCAGCAAAAAGTGAGGATGCTTCCAAAATGAAAATTCCAACATAGAATTTATAAGGCAGATTTATTTTGATCAAAAATTGTTTTTAAATGCTCTTGTTTATGCTCAGGAGAGAAATATTGATGCTGACACGAGAGCTCCTAGGTTAAATCACAATTTTTAGAGGATTTGCAAAACCTTTAGATAGTTTGCAGTCTTTGCCCATTACAATCTAAGCCTTTTTCCAGCCTAGGGCAGTGTTCCAAAACTTTTCAGTCCATTGGATTGGCTGTAGTGAACCAGACCAGACCAGAACAGAGCCATCATTGCTACATTTTTTCCACTAGCTGACAGAAATCTAACTTTTTTTCTTACTGTCCCTAAAATATAAATGTATTGCTTGGTCAAGTTCTGCTAAACATTGAACAGGACCGTCTAGCATAAATTGTCCCCAAAAAAGGGAAAAGAATTGCCAAAATTTAGCAAGCAGCAAAGTCTTGGCATCTATTAATAATCTGCCATGAATCTTCAGATGGATGGGGATGTTTCCAGATCCAGACTAACTCATGATCATTATATTCTTTTGTTTGTCCCCTTGGATTTTCAGAGTGGCCTTCATACTGTTAAATTACTGGTATTTAGATACTCCTTAATTTAATATTTTCACTAAACCTTAATGGAGTAAATCTTAAAGTTAGGAGCATTTATAAAAAGATGAACTCCTCTGGTAACAGTGCCAGGATGGTAGCCACCCTGCTTACCTTCTCATAGTTAAAAGTCTTGGATAGGGTTAAGGATGACTTGGACAGAATAACCTTAGTAAATGTGCAGTTTAGGAACACTGTTTCAAACTGATCACTTTATGCTACATTTACAGATTGACATTTTTGGACAATTTGCCTAATAGGCTGTCTTAATGCCCAGTGTATTATTTTGTCTCCCAGTTTTGTTTTGAACATTTAAGGCCTTGCAGTATGAGTAATTTGAAATATATTTATGAAACATTGCAGCCTGGTTGACTTTTGGAAGATTAAATATCCTTCATTACAAGATTATCCTTGTGTAGATACAAGATTTTAAAATTAGCTATGTTAGATTATATTGTGCTTCCATGTTTTCTCAGTATCTTAAGGAAATCTGCTTTTTGCCTGGATGTATTTCAGATCCTGCATCTTTTTTAGAAAGGTGTTTTTTAAACACCTTCTTAATATGAATTTAAGTAATAATCAAGTGAGATGAAATAATCCACAGATGAATGCTGGGTAAACAATAGTGAAGTTGAAATTCCTCATACATTCATCTGATTTGTATTTCAATCTTTTTCTTTTTTTTTTGTTGTTTAATTTTCTTTTTCATTTTCAATTAACATATCAATGCAAAATCGCACAGATCAACTAACAAATTGTAGACCAATTGTTTTCCATATATTATAAGTATTCCTTACTGAGGTCTAAATGGCCACTTTCACGGGATGAAACCAGTAAAGATTTTAAGGCAGACTCGTTATTTAAGAATAATGAGAGGTACTTTAGAGCAGAATGTAATGTGGCATTTTAAACCTTGTTAAAATTCCAATGATAACTGTATACAATAAATTGTTTCCTTCTGCAGTTGTGGCATTCATGAATCTCAGTTTTAAGAGTGTTTACTTAACCTTTTATTTATATCAAGAAGAAAGTTCTTCTTAGACTTTGTTTCCATACATGGTTACGCTTTAAATAATTTAGAATTTTTTTTTTGTCTCTCTTAAAATTCTGTAATTTTCTTTCCCTTGGCTTCATGGCAAGTATAATTTTCAGAGGAATTTTATAAATGCTTTACACAGGACTATCACCTAAACTGTTAACATTTCTAGAATACCTTGCAACTTTTCCAAATGCTGGTAAGCCATCTGTTTTTCCTGACCAGTTACTTTTTTATGAATAAAACAAAGATTAGTATTTACTTATTGCACTTTTGAATACTGACTATAAAAGTTTATCCAAATTGAATAATTAACAACCAGGTTAATATTTTATTTGAACCAATTTGTCAGACACTTTTTTACCTGGAATAAAATTAATTATGTACAAGCTGCTGTTTTTTGTGTGTGTTTAGAAATTCAGAAAAATCCTCAACTTCTGTTTTGTTGGATATACAGAAAGCATTTTAATTCTATTTGAGTTTGTCTTCCATCTTCATTTTACATGCAAGAGGATATTTTTTTTTCAAAGTAATTTCGCTAATGGGTAAGCTTCAGATTTCTTGAGCAAAATTGTGGGGTCCAATTATGACCTGCATCTCCTCCAACCTTTTCTTTCTCCTGATAAATCTCCTCCTCAGATCTATAGATGCTGATAATCAAATTAAAAGTATAGCCATTAATGGCCACCAGTTTAAATGTTTATTTCTTATGCTGATGGCCTGTTACTCCGTTTTTGCATTTGATGTCTCATCAAAAAGAGATCTCTTTAATTCCATCACAGAATACAAGATTAACTTTAGCAAATCAAACTGTTTATTACAAAATGAGATGATGGTTCCTATCAAATTCAAATACAAAGGAGCAATTGAAAAAGAAAGCTCGAATCCTTGGTAATACGTAATACTTTATTCCACAGAGACTCCTATTCCTTCGAACACATTAACACTGTACAGAAATATATCCTGCGTTTCGTTTCAAGTGACTTCCTCAGATGAAGAAAACTGAATGCATATCTTCTATGTTGGTTTGGCTGGTGTTGTTGGAGAAACCAATGCTGTCCTTATTAATCCAGTCAGTTAGACTCAAAGCATTTGTTGTGTTGCGCTGTACAGATCCATTACTTTGAAGGATCTGTACAGTGTAACACAACAAATGCTTTGAGTCTAACTGACTGGAATAATAAGGACAGCATTGGTTTCTCCAACACCAGCCAAACCATCATAGAAGGTATGCATTCAGTTTTCTTCATCTGAGGAAGTCACTTGAAACGAAAACGCAGGATATATTTCTGTACAGCGTTAATGTGTTAGAAGGAATAGGAGTCTCTGTGGAATAAAGTGTATTACGTATTACCAAGGATTCGAGCTTTCTTTTTCAATTGCTCCTTTGTATTTGTGTTGGCTGGATTGTTTAGAGCAATTGTTTTCCATTTGTTGACTTTATTTTGGTTCCTATCAAATTCCACATGTCCATAAATTAACATTTTTTAGGACAGACCTATTCTACAAACTCAACTTGCACAGCAACAGAACACCTTTTGATACCTGCATTGTGATGCAGCATGTAGCATCGCAATGGAGGTATTCATTTAGTATCATTGTATTTAAGATAAAGATTTATTGCATTGGACATTTTCTACAGAATACATTTATTTTCACCAGGTCACTGTTGGTTAAGTAAAGATAGAAATGTATGGGCAATTTTGGCTAGCTAATGCTACATGTGGGTAGTCTATGGCGGGAGGTGGGCAATGTCCTAGAAGGCAAGCATAGTGTTGGCTGTCTCTTGCAGTGTGTTAGGAAGCAATATATAGTCCTCCATTAGCTTAAGGATTTGTGTTCCAGAGATGGGGGCCTGTGAAATGCTTAACATGTACCAAATTAGTCTCTGAAAGGTCCTTTATCCAGTAAGGCAAGGGGAAATGTACGTCTATTTGACATAGTACGTCATTGTCATTAATCCCTCTTTGTTTTCTACATGGGGTCAGGTTGTAAACTGTCACCATCTTTCTCAGTTCAGTGTCACTCTACCTCCTTTGATAGGCATGTCTTCTCTCATGCTACCCATCCATGTCTTGGTTGGTTGGACATAATCCATTACCTCTTATTTTCTTCCCGTCTCTTCAAATCTTTTTCTGCTTCCCTGCACATGTACCTGATCCACCTTTAATATGTTCTTTGATTTTTCGATGCTGTTGGAGTCACTCTGGCTTCTGTTCTGTCATACTTTTTGAATCACACTGTGCATCCTGCCACCCATCTTGGTCACTTTCTCTCTGTCGCCTCTAGCATCTAACTGCCCTGCCTTCACTGCCCAGGTTTCTGTACCATACAGAAGAGCTGGTCAAGCTACCATTTTATATGTCTTAATCTTTTCTTGTTTGCCATTCTTCTATTGGATGGCACTCTGCCAGTTGTCTGAAGCACCTCGGATTCTAACTTTGACCTCCTCATTCTGAGTTTCCTTCTCAACCACAAACTTCCCAGATGCTTGAAGCTCTTGTCCTGTTCCACTGTTTTCTCTTATATCTCAGTTTTCAGTTTCTTCTGCTTTCCCTCATTTACTGCCCTGACATTGCTTAAATGAAAATACTCCGAAAAGGTAGAACCAAAGGAAAACTCCCTGAAGCACTGGCTTTCAGAATGATTTTGCATTGTTTTTACTCTACTGTGATAACAGCAAAATATGACTCAAAACTGAGTTAACAGGGGTTTTCTGTCTTTGTGTACCCATGAAATTAATACAGAAGTAAGTCTTGCACACACACTGCTTTGCTGATTTTGTTTTTTTTTTGCCCAAATTTTCCGTATTTATGCTCAGTGGGGGAAAATTCTTCTGGTGGTTTCTTGGGTCAGGAGTTTTACTTCGAGTTCTTGTACTGGATCTATATGCTTGTTCTAATAGTATGGGAAGGCCACATGTTCCAATGAATTCCATGAGTAGGCCATGCATGTCAACCAAGACTCGTGCATTCTTCTGACTGAATTTAAAGCAGTTAAGAATCTCCTGGTCCCCAAGACTGTGATATGTCAACTACTTTTGGTAATGTTTTTATTAGCATGACGTAGTACCATATGCACACCATCATGAACCAGTGGTGCTTATGACTAGAGTATACTATTGCAATACAGCTGCTGTAATGCTCGGCATTCTGGGTAAATGCAAGTCTTAACATTTGATGCCTTTTTACAGGTAAGCGCAGGAAGATTCACAATTTCCTGTTAACAGCTATGAACTGCAAGTCTGTTCACCTCTCATATATTTAAATGGTTGTAGTCTGTAGGAGCAAATACTCTTATACACCCTCCACCCAGCCTTTTGTCTACTTTGCTTGCAAGGTTGTGGTACAGCAGGGTCTGAGGATTTGTCCTTACCCTGCTGATATATATTATGTAGGGGGTGCAGATGATACAACAAGGGCTTGCCCCCTGCAAAAAGAGTGTGTTTTTTGTTTTTCAATGCTTTTATATTCAGTCTGTGATAGACTGCAAAAAGGCAACCTTTTTGTCTGTCCGTCTGAGAACAGTCTCTGACAACTTTGTCTGACCTGGCTTCTATTGCCTATAATATGTGGCCATTTGAGCATATCTTCTGGTGCACAATTTGGGATTGTGCCTCAGTAGTCACCTGTGCCAGTCTGTGCATTGCAGATTCTGGAGCAAATGCTCTCTTCATACTAAACAACTTGTTTATGAATGTTGGCAGTTGAACCACTCCTTAATGGGTCAGCAGTCCATTTCCAAAAGCATGCACCTACTTATATGCACAGCACACACATGACTATGGTGTAATCCTGAAGGATCACCAGTTTAGCCTTTCGGCATGTCTTTGTAATATTGGAGGATACCAACACTCCCACGGAAGGCATTCTAGCTGTGAAACAAATTGTATAACCACGTATGTGCTGTGAGGCAGCAACTCTGTTTGTTGTACTGCTGTGTTACCTTCTGGGAGAAATTGGCTCTATTATATTTATGTTAATAAGTAAACGGACTTGAAGGTACATTTCTATATTCATCATTTTCAGGTAGCTGTGCAACAACATGACTGGTTGTGAGGATGTTTTGAGGATGTTCTTGTTTTGTTCTGAATGCATATTGTATGCAGCCATAGGACCAGTAATGAAATTAAAACTTCATTGCTCTATGTACTAAGACACTGAGACAATGAGTTTGTGATGACCTATTATATAAAATGTAAAAGTGGCTTTTAAAACATCATGCACACTGCTCAATATGACCTGAAAAAGCAATGATGTACAGATGGCTGAAACAAAAAAAAAAAAAACTGTGTTAAATGGAGGTCCTAAAATTATTTGTAGACTATTCCAAAATGAGTGAACACAGAAATTCTAAACTAGATAACTCGAGTTCCCCTTATATGTGTAGTATGACTTATTCTAGTAAACATATAGCATGGCACAGAACTGTTGACTTGGGGAATCTCTGTAATTATTTGCCCATATTTCCTGTCTTGAACATCACTAACCATATTTCAGACATTATTATAACAAACTGATTTTCTGTTGTCATAATACCAATAATCACTGGATAGTCTTGCACATTTTTTCTTTTGTTTGTTAATAGGGTAAGTGAACTGGTCCATATTGAATGCTTTTTAAACAAAACCCAAACCTAAGGGTCTACATGTACAGGGCAAGTTGGTGTAACCAGTAAACCGGCACAAAAACCCACACACACACAGAGCATTTAAAACTTCAGACAGATGCATAAAAACCCACACAGACATGGAGAATATTTAAAACTTCAGACAGACGTTCATAAAGACCTCCACTACCAACATTTTGCCCCATGCCTGCTTCCATGAGGGAGGAGACTTATGCCATTGTGTTTTCCACATGCTTGCACATGGGAGTGCATGATACAGTGTTTTAAAATGTCAAAACACTTGTAAATTGTTTGCAGCTTATGTGGAAATTATAGCATCATGCTTTCAGCTCAAAATATCTTATTCACACAGAATGTTGTATATTAGTAGAACTAATAGTGTGCAAGTAATCTCAAGAAATTACTGGCTAAAGAGACTGAAAGGGGGTACTGAGTCTGTCTCCTGAAATATGACCCCCCCCCATATAATTCATTACTTGACAAAAAATAGTTTAAGGAAAAGCATTAGTGTCGGACTGCAAAAGATAAAACCATCCATATATAATTTTTTTTTTAAATGTGTCATGAGTATTTAAGCTTGTGAATCAGTATGATAGGAAAAGCAATATTTCACACAGAATTGCTTCAGACTTTACAGTAGAAAAATAAACTGTAGACCACATTATATTTTAAAAAGTGTTGGACTGGTTTTGAAACTTGAAGTTTGTGCCAATGATTTAATTTCCACTCGGACAGATGTGATGCATTGCACAATGCTCACCTGTTTACAACTCTGTTCTGAAGACTAAAATTAGTTCCAAGATGTTATACCACCAAGGTTCATAGCCCATTTGCACCAGATGAACTCTAATGCCAAGTTTGCAAACCATAAATTCACAAAATATGGATGTGAAGCAGGCTATATTTGTCTTGGCTAAATGTTAGATGCTTTATTTTTCATATTTTTGTATAATAGTATCAAGATGATAAGTTGGGGGACTAAATTTGGAGTAGTACAGGCTGTAAGACATAACGCACCTGCAATATCTCCAATACTTGACCTCCAATAAACTATCTGGCTGTTTGAACGGGGAAATGAAGTAAAACATATATTTAGATTGTTTGTTTTTGTGCTAATTATGTGCCATAAGATGGGTGTTCATGCAAGTGACCACTAGAGAACTGCATTCAGAACCTGATAAACAAGTGAAAGGCTGTGTGCACAGAAAGTAAATAATCTACAGCACATCTGTTCTAAGGGTTTGCCATAACTGACTGGTTGGGTATGTGAGAGAGCTAAACTGACAGAGCAGTGAGGAACTGTGCTTTCATGTAATGAAGTGTGTGTGTGTGTGTGTGTGTGTGTGTGTGTGTGTGTGTGTGTGCGCGTGCAGGAGCGGTCCTATGTCAACTGGTGCCCTAGGCAAAAGGGCTCCACGGCGCCCCCCAACTCATCACCTGGTGCCCCCACCCTGGTCTACCTACACCAAATAAATACTGGAAAAGTGCCCCTGCTAGACTGGTGCCCTAGGCGGCCATCTAGTTGGCCTATGCCTAAGGCCGGCCATGTGTGCGTGCGTGTATATATGTGTGTGTGTGTGTGTGTGTGTGTGTGTGTGTGTGTGTGTGTGTGTGTGTGTGTGTGTGTGTGTGTGTGTGTGTGTATATATATATATATATATATATATATATATATATATATATATATCTATATGTGTGTGTGTGTACTTGTAATACATATATATAAAATGTACTTGTATATGTTTTGTACGTGTGTCAAATACATATTTACTAGAGAGAGATTGAAAGTGCTGGAGAAAGACCTTCTGCACTACGATTGTGCAGGGAATGCAGATATGTTTGTATGCATCCACCACACTACAGCTTTCTGGAGGACACTGGCATATCTCTTTCCTTTCATTTAGACAAAGTATACCAACGTGCTTTCAAGAACTTGTATGATGAAGGAAGTGCACAAAGGCAGTCACCAAAGCATAGGTTTGTTCACTGTAGTCTCTGGAATGAAATAAGACCCCTATAAACTATTCAAAAGATCAAAATGTAATTTACAGAGGACTTATTCCTGATGTTATACTCTCTCGCCTGCTATGATTTAGAGGTAGCACTGATTTTTGACCTTAGATTTATTTCCTCCTACGTTTATTATGTTTTCTTTATAAATACACATCTGTTCTACAGTATGTACATTATTAAATCAAAATAAGCCTGTACAGAAAATTCTTTTATTGCTAATTATATTGAGCATTATATCTAAAGACATTCCGTTCTGAAAAATAAGAAAATGCTCTTCTTTTGTGCCTTCTGCTATGATTAAAGGCTGATGTCATTGCTGCAAGTTCTGTTGAACAAATGGTATAATGAGAACAAAATTCAAAATCAGTCCAAGATTCTTTTTTTTAGAATGCGTAGCAAACTTTAACCAATCAGGAGCTGGATGTTAATGAAACGCATTGTCATTCATAAGTTGCTAGCTATTCAGAATGTCACAATTATTTACACCCACCTCCTTATCCAGCCAGTCATAGTGCTCCCAACTGTAGCTTACAGGACAAGTACGTCCAGAAACTATTGTAAGAAGAAAAAGCACTTTGATACCAAACTCAATTTCTTTCAGAACAATTTAAAAGTCGCACCTTTTTTGTCTTGAGTTTCTATTTACTGCTTCATGGATGCTCAGTGATACAAACAGAATATCTGAGAAACAAAAAGTAAAATACGTAAGTGTCCATGCATTCCTAAGGAAGACATGTTTTACTGGGTAATCTAGCCGATTCACAAAGTGCACAGTCTGTAAATAGAAGTTGTTACATACAAGCCACACAACGCAGCTCTGAAAACGTGGGGGATTTTTGTTTCCACTTCAAAAGGCTTTACATGATTTATGAAAATGCATGTGTATCTATATATAAAGAGAACTCTTTAGTGACAAGGAAAGCAGACTTTGCTAGGTCTCCATACAATGTTTTTGACCTTCCCATTCACTGAAACAGAGAGGATTATGCCATTAATCATGAATGCAGGACCTTCTTTCGACCATTTTTTCTGTGTCACCTCACCTAACGAGATTGCCATGCAGGAATATTGAATTTAGACAATGACGTTTTATATAGCAGCAATTTGACTGAGATTACCATTTCTACACATTAATTGGTAATTGACCATTAGTGATTGACCTGACTTCAGCAGCAGTTTAGGTAGTAGTGTATGCAGGCTGTGGAAAGTGAAGAAGCCAGAGGGCTGGATTATTAATGCAAACTAGTGTAGCTTTCTACTATGACAAGTTAATTAATGTACAGACAGCTTATGAATACATGTACTTTAAATATTTTCTCACATCATACAGAAAAATATGAAGTGGTGGTGACTGTATAAAGGTAGCTAAGGAACTAAATAAAAATTCCTTCTCTGGACTTGGGCAATAACTGGTTTGCTTCATCATATTACATTACAAATGGTAAGGATCATCTGTCTATATAGTTTTATTTCATAAAGTAAAAAGCATTCCAGGAGGAAGGAAGCAAACAGTATGACCCACAACTTATTGACCAAAAAAAATAAAACTTTAGGCACACCATTCACAATTTTTTATTTCATAAAGCTATAGTACTGCAATATAAATTAGTAGTACAACTTTATAAATTAATTAAACCTGTTTTATATTAACATCACTATTTCAGAACTCACTAGTAGCAAATTTTGGTGGATGCTGGACAGGCAACTTTGAGTTTTATTAATAGCAATATAGCATTTAATTTGAAAACATTAGTGTATGCAATGTACTATTACTGCTCATCTGTTGTGTTTTCAGCTTTCGTGAAAGCATATCTTAACCACCGTTACTCTGAACTGCATTATTACACTAGCTTAGATGCCTTGTGTTGGTCAGTCAGAGGATGGCGGTCTGTCAAAGATCAAAGAATGGGTCAGGAAAGAGAGATGGGAAGGGTCAAGGTCCGGTGTACTGCTTGTCTGGAGTATTAGTAAAAACTACTAAAAAGCTGGGAAGTATTGGCTTGGATCAGTGGAGACTTTCCTAATTCTCAGCTGCATCCAGATTGGTTTGAGCTACTTTTGGCCTCTCATGTTGTTGCCTTCATAACTGTAAGACTCACTCAACTAGACAGTCGTAGGCAATCATTGAAAATGGGTTTCAGCCAAGTTGAGAAACCCATTTACCAATTTATATATATATTGTGTGTGTGTGTGTGTGTGTGTGTGTGTGTGTGTGTGTGTAATAGATATATATATGTGTGTGTGTGTGTGTATATATATGTGTGATATATTCTCCTTTTATTCCTTAAACTACTCAAAGGTTGTCAATCTGTACCCTAAGGTGTTTATTTTTTTTAAATAAGCGATGGTGGTGGGGGGTGAGGCTGTTAAGAGGTTGAGACTTTTCCTTGTGGGTACACTTTGTTGGGGACACATGGCAAGAGTGAAATTTTGCTGCAGAGACATATGACTGTTGCAGATTCACTGTGATCACAGGAGAAGTGATGTGTATTGTGCTTGGTGTACAGCACATGGTTTTGTAACTGCAACATGTAGAAGTGTGCTACAGCATGGAGGAAATCCTGCATGATGCTGTAGTCACACTTAAGTTTCAGTTTACATTTTGGGCAATGTTCCTTACACACTGAAGGAGGGGATAATGGTCCACACACAGTTGGTAAAGGCATTGCCCATTGTAACCTGTGTTTTTGCCACCATTGATGCTTACTGTATCAAGGTGTCCTTTATGGCCATGGACACTGTTTCCACCCTGTTCTCTTGGTTATTGAAGCTATGAGCATGGCACTGCATGCTTCTTTTTATGCCACAGTGAATTTGTGAAAGCTATATGTTTCTGCATCTGAATTTCCCTTCAGCCATGTGCCCCTAACAAAATGTATGTGCAGGGAAATTTTTCACAACTTAATGGTTTGAACATGGGTGAGGGTCATGTGGTAGTAGGGGTTGTGTATTAAAAGTCTCAGAGCAAGGGGGGGTTGCAAGTTGAACCCCCCCCGAACTGGCGTACAGGTGGTGGCTTTAATGGTGAGTTAGGTCTGCACAGCCCTCACTAACCTCACCATAGCACCTTGCAGTGTGGCTGGTGGCTGTTGCCATGCACTGACAACCCAGGATATTAACAAGATGGAAGGAAGATTGTTGACTGAGTTTCAGGGATGAGAGTCTGTTTGATACCTCCAGTCACTTCTTTAGTGTGGCGGCAAGTTCTTGGAAGTGAGCAGGATCCAGGGCACTTTGTTGCACTGTAGGCACAGACCAACATTGGCAAACGTCCTATGTGAATTGTCAATGTCCAAGGGAAGTTGCCAAGGGCAACTAACCATGAATTCGACAAACGTTGAGGAGGTGAACTGGCTCACTGAGAGCACTTACAAGCCCACTACAGTGTACAGGTGACTGAGCCACTTAACCAGTTTCCCTCTCCTGCTTGAAAGCCATTATCGTCCAGCATCTACACTCCTAGGATCCCTTACTTAATAGCGCTAAAGTATGTTTAAGGTTTTATAGCCTAATTGTTATATCTTACATAAACTACAGACATCAGTAAATGTCTCTTTAACCTTTGGCAGTGTGTACACTAGTTTCTAGTTGCAGTTTTCACTAAACCCTCCCTTTTCTAGATACCCTGACAATCTTGTCTCCTTTGCTTGATCTGTGACATTGCTAAATACCAACTGTTTCTCTCTCTCTCACTCTCACTCTCACTCTCACTCTCATGAGTTGCTCTTGTGTCAAAGACCCCTGATTCAGTCTGAGGTCTTAACACCTTGCACTGTCACTAAACTCCTTTCTAACTCCATCCCTTCAGCCCACTTGGATGTGCCTGACTTGTATCCCAGCTCCTTACTATCCCTGTTTGCCCTAGCCTATTCCTTCTATGAACTGTTGTACGTTTGGCTTCTTTCTTCTTCTACAACTGTTGCAAAAGCTATCTTTTACTTCCTTACCTTCTGACTGCAGTATCTTTTCTTTCTTTGCTGATTTGTTTTCTTTTGACCTATAGTCATTTACATCTCTTGAGAATATCTTAATAGAATGAGCTACACACACTAAACTCCTGGGCATAGTCCTCGATTAACTAAAATTTGACCTACATGTCCAAAACTGTAGCAAAAAAAAAAAAATTCACCAAAACGTTGATGTGCTACAGAACAAATTCCTCACCAATGGCACCAGACTTTCCTTTAACACATATCTTCTTGCCACCATACTCTGCCTCTACAATTCTCCCTGAAAACAAAATTGAACTCTGTTACAACGATTTGCTGCTAACTGACCCCATAACTCGCACCACTATCTCAAAAAACTCTAAATTGGCTTGAGCTACCTCACCAGCTCCTCCTCTCTCAGCTTTTCCTAGCTCACTTCATAGTTAACAAACCTACTTCTTGTCCAGCCATCGCTCCGCTCATCACCTACTATACACCCAGTCGCTCTCTCCAGAGCTCTGAACAACTTCTGTTAAAAATCCACAAGCTTAAAAGATCCTTAGGTCATTCCCTATGCAGCTATACAGTTGCTTTGCCCTGGAACAAAATTCCCCTAACCATCGGATCTATTCCTATTGGTCTCATATTTAAGAATGCCTTAAAAGAAAAACTCCTTAACTCTTGGCAATGCACTTAATACCACGAATCGTCCAATTAACCTATCTAACTCCTCTCTTCCCTCTTCTAAGTTCCTGCCTAACCAGTCACTTACCTCTTCTTCTCTTTTTCCTGTTTTTCAATTTTTCTGTATTAGACTCTACCACCCTCACCACTTACCAGTATCAGCCTTTCCCAAAGTAATTACCATTTCACTGTCCTGAACTTCCAGTCTTTCCTTTTCCCCAACTACTCTCCTGTATCTGCACAACCAGTGTACAGAAAGTTCAGCTGTCTCTGGAAATTATTTCTGTTTTTGCTACTATTTTTGCATTCTTACTTAAATTGATATTTTTAAGTTTAGTATGTTTTATTTATATAAAATGTCTTGAACAGCCTAATTTTATGTTAATATCCCTATTGTTTTTCTGGAGCTTTTCTCCCTAGGCCTCTGCTGGTTAACAAATATCAAAATAAATCAACTCTCAAAAGTTATTTACATGAGTTAAAAGGAGAGACTTTTTTTGTATTTTTTTTTATTTTATTTTTTTTTACTGTGTGATTAACATCTCTTCCATACATGCTCTCTGCCTGGCTTCTTCCAGGTATGCATCAGTAAATGCTGATTCCCTAGAGAGTATGAACACTTTTTCTGAACTTTGTATGGAACTGGTGTGTGATTTTCTTAACCAGATGCGACCCCTACACAGCCTTCGACTACATTTGTGAATCGATACTGATGATGATAATGGGATAATGTTACTCTTAATAGTATAAATTTCATTTCTGTAGGTGATTGGTACATGTTGGAGTGTGCATGCCTTGTTTGTGGGATTGATACTTTTAAGCATGTACATTTCAAAAGGGTGTGTGGGTCTGGGTGTGTGTGGGTCTGTGTGTGTGTGTGGTGAAGGGCATGTACATTGTAGAGGTTTTCTGACTACAGATTGGATTTTTCCTGGTCCAACCCAACACTCTCTTACTAGGAGACTTCAACTATCTTTCCCAACTGGGAAAACTACTCAAGCACCAATACACTGGCCCAATGCTTCCTGGAATTCATTATTTCCAATGCTCTGGACCAGCTCATTCTGACCCCCACTAGAGGAAGCAACATCCTTGACCTGGTTATTACTAACATGGGTGACCGTTGCTCTATACCAATAGTCAATCCCTTCCTGGTCACATCTGCCCATAAACTAATTACCATGGAAATTCACATCTTACCCACACCCCCCGCAGAGGTAACAACCTTGAAAGGCTTCTCCAAAGCTGACTTTGGACTCTTAAAACAGAGGTGGCTAACTTCACAGCACCCATGCCAATGGAAAATAGTTGCATGACTTCCAAATAGTACACCAATGCACTGTACGAACATGTACATAAATGCATGGAACTAGCTATACCCAACAGAACCAAGATGCTCTCCTTCAAATAAAGGAAGGCAATCTGGTGGTCCATTGCCATTAATAAACTCTACAACAGAAGAAAGAAATTGTTGCAGCAAAAGGTGAAGTCCCAAGACTGGAGAAACTCCCTTATTAGCCTCAACAAAAAATTGAGATCCCTCATCAAATCCTCTAAAGCCAGCTATGAAGACAGAATTGTGGCAGACACTAAAAACAATCACAAAGCCTTCTATCGCTGTATCAAGAACCTCCATGGCAATACCCAGATTTGCTCTGAGTTACTGCACAATGGTACCTCCTATACTAAGCCAACAGATTGGCCACATACTGGCCGACAGATTCGGTGCCAACTTTACCCCTCTCCCCCCCAAAGGACCAATCACAATACCAGAAGAATGCCAGGCACCCAGCATTACTGTAGCACAGGTTAAAGCTGCATTGTTCAAGGCTAATAATACAGCTTTCATGAGACCCAATAATATCCCTGGCTGTGTTCTACATGAACTACAAAGTGAACTGGCACCACATATCTATGTGCCCTGTTCAGTCACACCCTCACCTCAGGCTTTGTCCCTACCGAATGGAGCACTGCTACAGTCATCCCTCTCTGTAAAGGGGGAGAGACTACAGACCCTGGGTATTATCGCCCCATTAGCCTGATGAGTCTGATATGTAAAGCTATGGAGCACATCATCCTGGACCTGATTAACAAAGCTATAGGAAATCTCCAAACTCTAGAACCCACACAGTTTGGCTTTATGAAAGGGAGATCATGCCTGCTCAACCTGGTTGACTTCTTTGAGTTGGTCACCAGGGATGTGGATGAAGGTAAGGCAGTGCATACAGCCTACCTTGATCTGGCCAAGGCCTTTGACACCATTCCTCACACAGGAATTATTGATAAACTCACCAAGCTAGGCATCAACCCCTATATCGCTAGGTGGGTTGCAAATTGGCTCACAGAACACTCAGTGTGAAAGTAGTGGACTCTTAAGTCATACTGCCGACCAGTCACAAGTGGAGTCTCCCAGGGATCGGTCCAAGGTCCTCTCCTGTTCTGCATGTACTTCCCAGAAGTCCAGGCAAACACAAAGGGATTCTGCCTGACCAAGTTCACAAACAACTGCAAGCTGGGAGCCATTATTAACTCCCAAGTGATGCAGACATCCTACAGAAAGGCCTCACTGAGACCTATGATTGGCGTCGAAACCATGGCCTTAAGCTTAACGCTAAAAAATGTCATCTCCTTTAGTAAAAACTCAGTTCCCACTTATTATCACATCGATGAGAGGCCACTGAATACTGAAGGCGTTATAAGAGATCTGGGGATGCAGGTTGACAGCAACCTCTCCTTTGACCACCACATTGCCATTGTCATCAGAAAGTTCTTCTATGTGGCACATCTCATTACCAAGGGTTTTGCATCCAGGAAGAAAGAGGTCATCATCTCTCTCTCTCTCTCTACTCTTTCCTCATTAGACCAATTATAGAGTATAATGCCCCATTTGGCATGTACCTTACTAGGCACCTGCAGCAGCTGGAGAGGCCACAGAAGTACGTCACAAAGAGGATCCTAAGAATTAAACACATGTCCTACACATACAAACTCAGACTCCAGTTATTCTCTGTCTCATATCGCCTACTTAGAGGCGATCTCTGCTTGACTTACAAAGCCATGTCTGACCAAGCTCTGTTAGAAATGCTACATTTAAAGAAATCCCAATCCTTCCGCACCAGACACTCCGGAGACCTCAACCTCATTACAACAATCAACAGAACATGCTGGAGGGACAGATTCATAACCCAGAGACTGCCCATGCTCTGGAACAGACTTTCCATACATGTCAAGCAGAGCACCTCACTGTCCCTCTTCAAGAGAATCTTGATGAGTGGATGGGTAATAGAAAGTTCACCCCGGGGATCACTCCAGTGGCTCTACTTGATAGAGGCACTGGGAACTAATGTTGGGCGGCACAATGCCAGGGCACTTCTATGGGCTAGGCTTGTAAAGGCTCCAGGGCCATTAGCCTAGTACACACCTATGAACCTATGTCATGTTGGGGAAATACTGACAGTCAACATGCCCTTTCCTCACTGGCAGCTATGACCTTGCTGTTGGGATGGTTAGTGTAAGGAGGAGGGGAGGGGCACATCCCCAGCAGTCAAGGTGCACATGGGAATAGTCAAGGGCAGTCTGGTAGCACAGTGCTTACACTTTTTCTGTCTCACAACTCCTAGGTCTGCAAGTGGTTTAATTCACACTTGCTGGTACTGTCTGTAAAGTGCATGTTTTTCCGCATGGCTGCAGTGTTCCCTCCCACCTCTTAAAAAGTGTTTGTTGACTGGCTGTTAATGTTAATCTGACTGAAAAATATGAACAAAGGATTATTTCAGTTGTATAGTTTACAAACATATAGAGCGATGGTACGAATGTGTGCTTTATAGTCTGTGTGGTCAGTAATGTGCCTGTGGCATGCTGGAATCTTCAGCACTTGAACTGGTACAAGTCATTTCTGACTTCTCAAAACATTTTTTAAAAAATGTGGTCCGAGGTATGTTTGTCAAAGCAAGCAATTTAAACACCAGGCTGCCACAATTACAACCTACAGAAATATATAACACATTTTAGCTATTTGTGATGACAGCAAGGTGCTCCCTTAGAAAATCCAGTATTGTAACATAGCGGGAGTGTACCCACCATTTAGGGAGCTCCTCACCACATCTCCGTTATTTTATATTTTTACTCCCAAGTCAAACAAATTCAATGGAAGATTTAACAGATTTCCATTTTTGTAGCTCGAACTTAGACAGTTAGGTGAGTGAAGCACAGAATCTGTTTCCTGTAACAGTACTGTGTACTCGTGCACAGATGTGTGCATTAGCTTCTTTGCTATTTCACCCCAGTTTTTGGTTTTCATTTCTTTTAAAAAGAAGCATGCATTTATTTTACTGCAGAGGCTTACTGAAGGAACTTCAAAGAATTACTACTTTTCCATGCCGCACATGATTTTTTTGGGTCTCCAGAATCTCCCCAAAATTGATAGTCACATGTTGACACTTACAAGAGTAGTGAATTGCCACTGCATTATAAGTAAGTAAACAAATCATCTCTTCTACAGTCAGGATTAGTTTTCCTTTCTCCTACCACCACACCCTTCCTTTGTCTGACTCCGCAATTGCCATGTTAAAGCATTGCCTATACTTACACAGTAAAAACATTCAAATCATATAAAAATGTGCAATTCCCTTAAAAATGAACATTAAAAACTTGAGCAAAGATGTCATTATACATACTGACATATTTGCAAAGATAAGTACATCATCGCTTTTTAATTACATTTCTTTGTAGCCATTTACCATGGTCATTTTATTAGATGTGACACATGGGCATGGAGTCCCTCTTATTCTTACTGTTATCAAGAGCATTTTTTGTCATCCAAGTAGCCATAATGGCTTTGGCTATTCCCTGTGCTCTGATCTGACTCACTGTAGTCTAAATAAGAGCTGTCCATCAATGCAGGCACATAGTCATGCAGAAGCTTCTGTGCCTGCATCAAAACCCAGCTAAGATACTGTATTTCTTTCTCTACACTCAGATGGATGCATTGGTTGAAAGATCCTTTTTAACCATGGTAGGGAGAGGAAGAGTAATATTTTCTTTTGTGCTATACACTTTTTATCATGTACCACAATTTTATTCATTTGTAAGACTGGAAACAAACCTTATAAACAAGTACAAAACTGTTACCAACATGGCATAAGTGAGAATGAAGCTACAGACTTTACCATAGTTTTCTGCTTGATGTAATACTGTATGCATCTTTCAGCACCAATTCTGCAGTTTGCAGGAAATAGGACTAGTCACCTTGATGTGTAAACCTTGGCTCTGAGTGACACCCTGACCCATATGCAAAAATGGGGAAAAAGGGGGTTATAGATGGATGCAAATACTTGCATCAACAGAATGAAAGCAGTTATTTACACAAATCTTAAACTTATTACAAATATAAATTGAAAGATGTTTAACCTATATTTTCAGAGGATTGCATTAGGATAAGGTATATTTCAATAAAACGTTTTTGTGATACATAGTTGTCACTTGTTCTTTTTGATTTACTGAAAAATGGATAGAAGTTTAATCTTTCTGAATAAGCTGCTACTATCTTCTTAAAATTTTAATATTTGTAAGTATTGTACAATAAACTACTGATATGTTTCATACTTTCATAATGTGTTGGGTGTGCAGCCTTGCCTTGTATGAATGGTCTAAGATCAAACAATAGTTTCTTCTTGACTAGGATGGTTTAGATAAAATGTCATTGACATCAAACCGCAATTTCAACAGTTTGACCATTCAGTAGTCCTTAAATCCTTTACACAGAGCAAAGGTATCACAGAAACCAATAGAGGTGCCACTGTATGGTACTTCCTATGGTGAGATGTGAAGCTGAATTCTGTTAACGGATGACTCTGCCTTTATAAACATAAATCTGTATAATAGTCAAACTTGGAAGCAAGGATATCAGTCGTCATTAGTTTTGCAGATGGGACTGATGCACTACAGTACGGCATGTGCATTATTCTTGTGCCATGCTAGTGCATACCCTACTGCAAAATCATCAGCAGGGACATAAGACCATTTCCATCTGAAAGACATGCTGGAGAGGCTGATACATCTCTCAGATACTGTTGCTACCCTGGAATAAACCCCAAATTCACATTAAGCAGAGCTCCTCAATGACCTGTTTAACCACAACCTGGACGGGAGACCATAAATTCTCTGTCCCTCATGGACAGAGGCATCTGGTGCTGATCATAGAGTCAGTCTGTACACAATCAAATCCTCTAACAATGGTCGGTTAGGGCACCATCTAACAATGGTCAATTGGGGAACAGGGGTATTGAACGGCTAGGCTTGTAAAGGCCCTAGGGCCATTAGCCTAATAACTGCCTTTGAGTCTACAAGACCAATCTGCTTTGTCAGGGAGCTAAGCAACAGAGTGGTTGCAGTGGACTTGCTAAACAGGCAGTAAATTTTGAGAAGTGCAACTTGAGTTATCTTGAGGTGAGGTGAGTACAAGTTTGTTTGATATGATCATCTTGAGATGTAGGGAGATTTGAAAATTTCATAATATTTAATGAATTTGTGAGGTGTGGAAAAAGCAATATATATGGTGATAAAAATTATTTTTTACTAGAACACAGACCATAATCAGAGCTGTGCCATGCAGAGAAAGTTAACCTTGGGGAAGAGGCAGTTTAACGTTTTGAGAGAAGTGGTCAGTTGCTTTCATATTAATCAATCCAGTGTATAACTAGTTGAGCTGTGTGCACTAGAAGCTTTAAATTAATTGAAACTAATTTATTTCACTTGATCCAGGCATCCTTCATTTACATGAAACTGAAGTACATTACAATAGGCACAATTTATCTCATTTGATCTCACCCAATCACTTGGAGGTGTGTCTAGTCAGAAGGTAACTATTGTGGTTATTTCTCAAGGGAGTCTGTCTGTGTTATCGAGTGACCACTACTATCTCCTTATCTTTGTAAAATATTCTGATCTTCATTTCTCAGAGTTAGTAAGTGTGCACAAAAATGTGAAATTACTGTGTAGAATTTCTTTCACTTGATTATAATGAAACATTAGGAGTGTACCCCATCAGAAAGTGGATAAGTTATTCATGAGGTTGGTGAGTGAACATCTCCCTCAACTTAACACATTTCTCATGAAAAACCTCGCCTCAGGATACCATTCTGGCTAAATGAACCAAGGCTATCTTTTGGGGAAGGGGTACCAACTAGTAGACTGTAAAAGTGAATTCATATAGGTGGGTTTTCTAAAAATACTGGATTCAAATTTCTTTAGTCCCATGCTTTTTAGAAATCAATGCATCTAAATAATTAATCTCTTCTATTGACCGGGACAGCAGGGTGCAATGAGTTTCACTTATTTATTATGTACTGGTGAATATTTTGTGTTTTTTCATTAAATAAAGTGATTTGGTATGCTTCTGGTGACCCAGTTGGTGTTTTTGGATTCTTAATTTTGTCTTTGTGGTGGAATTTGGTTTCTAGCTTGTTCGCACCACAATGTATTTTAAGTGTTGAGCAGCTTTTGCCCCCGAGTTTATTTTACATGAGCGGAGTGTTGGTGGCCTGACGTGTGTTTTTATTTGGTTATTATACAATGACTGACCATTAGCATTCTAAAACGAGCACACTGATTGACCAGCCCAACAAGTGTGCCCATTGTAAATCCCACAATATACCAATGGAAAAAAGGTCCGGACACCCAGACTTCTTTCCGTTGGTATATTGCTTAAATTTTATTTTTATTTATTTTAAAAATAAAATCTTTAGCCCTGACTCCGGATATACCAGAGAGGCACCTTGGACAAAATACTAGGGAAATCAGGTACGTTATTTAAAATGAAACACACGTACTTGATATCCTGTGTATTTCTTCCATGCTGTCTCTCTCCTATCCCTAAACTGCCCTAAAGTTTCTTTTTAATTAAAAAAAAAAACAAAACGGAGCAACGGAGACTTTCTTTTCTCCATTGCTTCCATTTCAAAGCGTTGATGTACTGGGTATGTGTGGGAACGCAAGTCCCATACACATGCGCAGCACATCGACACAAAGAAGCAGGATACCACCAGCCGCGAAAGAACAGTACTGCGCCATTATACAAAGACATTACTTAAGAAAAGTAAGTATTTTTTTCTTAAATAATGTCATTGCATAATAGCAATAACAGACTCCATGGTTGTGGTATATTGACATTTACCCATGGTTGGCTTTATTTAATCACTCAGGCTTCACCCTCATGATTAAACCATGCCAACCGTGGGTAAATCTTCAATATACCACACCAACATCGTCGGTTATTGCTATATTAGTGAACTGGAGGTAGCTGCTCAATATGAAAAAGGTTGTATAGTTCCAAACACATTCCCAAGTTAAATGAAGACTAAAATTGAAACTGATAAACAGCTTTGAGAAAGGCATTGTAATCACCTGATAGTAACTGCTTTGAATGGGCATGTCATACTTTTGTTAAATGTCAGTGCATAATACAGCTTAAACACGTTTCCGTAAAAGAATGTTCAGATGAAGTTATTTTAAATGGGGAAAGAACAAGCTAGGTTTTCACATTCAGTAACATATCTGCACATTAGTAAGCTTGTATCCAAAATACCAGTTACTACAAAGTCTATTGGCAGACTTCTGCAAGGAATAAATCAGTAATATGCAGTTGTCAGTTTATTGTTCTAGGCCTGTAGATGTAAAACATTATAATGAAACAGAGTGATGTATCCAAAAAAGAAAGCAAACCGCTTAAATAGTGGAAAAATAACTTTCTCCAGCATGGAAGGCTCTTAATCAAATACCATTTTTGAATGAAAACCGAGTTTAAATCTGAATTCAAAATGTTTTTCAGGTATGGGGGTTATACTCTAACTTTACTACACTTTGACAGAAGTCTCCATCCTCAATGACCTCTGTTCATTTATGCATTTTAGTGACCTGGTCATTATTGATCAAGTGACCACTGATCAAGCATCCATTTCATGATTAGAGAACGTCTAAACAACATGTTAAAGATTTTATTAATATCTCATCCCAAATACTCCCACATTTCATTTTCATTAGGCAATCATACTGAATTAATTATTGAATATGGTTTAACATTATTCATTTGATCATTTTCCCATTTAGTAGAAAAGTTAGGGTATCTGCTATAATGGAGAGCTTAACTAAGTGACAACAGCACTGTGTTCTATAATACTTAAAACTGAGCATTTGTCCTAACTTTGGAACTATGTTTGGCCAATGTGGTCCCAAATCATCATATGGAGCTCTGTCTGGTACCTGCAATCTCTCTTATTCTGGCTAAACTGAATTAAGTATCCGAGATCAGTTTGTTCTAAATAAGCATGTAATTTCCAGTGCAATTAAGACTGCAAGAAAAGAAACCATGATGATGCATTCCTAAATAGTTGGATCTTTGGTCCACATCTGTTATGATTCAGTAATGTCCGAAGATACACTTCCATGCATAAGGATGTCCTAAGGGGGGGTAGACATAATACCATGAAGAATGCCAAGTATTTAGATCATCTGTTCCTGGATTATTTGTGTTGATGCATTTGCATTCATTCCACCGTTAAGCATCTGGAAGCCACTAAACAGCAGAACAAATATTCCTACAAAGTCCTGAAAGACATGGATCAGAAATTCTTTACTAAACTGAATCTTCTGAACATAACTGCGCCAGACCAAAAGGCTTACTCTTTCCCATAAATATTACCATTCTTGTGTGTGTGTGTGTGTGTGTGTGTGTGTGTGTGTGTGTGTGTGTGTGTGTGTGTGTGTGTGTGTGTATATATATATATATATATATATATATATATATATATATATCAGGACATTACCCAAACTTTTTTTTTTACCTCCATTGAAACCTAGTTAATGAAAATCATGCCTGCTCCTTAATCCTAACAAAATTAATGCTCTTCAACATTAAACACTATAACAACCAAAGAGAAAACTTTCTTAATTACATCAGGAAACAACACTAACCTAGAAATAGTTGAACACAAACTCCTAGGAGCTGTTATTGATAATTTCAAATCTGACTACCATATCTCGCAAATCATAAAGACTAATCAGAAACTGAGCTTTTTCTATACAGCCAAACAAGAACTTACAGACAACAGGGCAAACATTAGCCTTAACTAAAACTTACTCACAGCCCTCCTTTATGCACCACCTAGCCTATGTAACCTAAATACAGCTGAATCCAAACTAGCCTCTTGATTATAATAAAATTTGCAACTAACACAACACGTAGAACCTACTACTGTCCAGACTTTAGGCAACTTCACTGACTTGAACTAAGCAGTGACCTAAAATCTTCAAATGTAGTGTCTACATATAAACTTATTTACTATCCAAATAAATGTCCCACACAAAAAAATATCTTGCTGTCTTATTCCCCTTCAAGGGACCTCCACTCTGCTGACAAGTTCTTATTAAAACAACTAAATCCAATAACTCAGCCAGATACTCTCTACTCCTGCTATGTTTCAAAAACATGGAACACCATCCCAGAGTATGTCTAACTAAAGGACAAACTAACACACTTTTAGTCATGCTCCTGCACCAGGTTGACTCTTCAATATCCCAGCATTTCCTCCATCTTTTTTCCCATCTTAACCTACCTCCTTTCCAATCCTACACACCTCTCTCTCCCTTTTCTCGTTCTGGCTATACTCTTAATGTCTACACTTGAAATGCTTACCTAGATAAACTCTATGTTATAAATACTTTTTAAATGATACTGTAGCATGACTAGCCAATGCACAACTATCTGATGACAATGTTTAGCCACATGTAAACTTATACACGTAATGTAATAGACAAAGTTGACAATTTAAATATGCCCTTGTAACTTTGTACTTGTAGACTAATTTGACATGGGGGAGCCTCCAAACACTGGATCCATCTCAGTTTGGATTTGAGAAAGGGTAGGTCATGCTTATTCAACCTGCTGGATTTTCTGAAAAAGTCACCAAGCAATGGATGTAGGCAGAATGGCACACACTGCATACTTTGACCTGGCCAAAGCCTTTGAATACAGTTTCCCACTCAGGCATAATAGAAAAGCTAAATAAACCCCTATGTCACCCACTGGATTGCCAAACTGGATCACAGGATGCTGGAAATCAAAATAGGGGAAGTTATCTTCACAAAGAGACCAGTCACTAGAGTCCCTCAGGGTTCTGTGCTGCGACATCTTCTGTTTGGCATCTACTTTTCTGAAGAAAAGACAAATACCAAAGGGCTCTGCCTGACTGCAAGCTAGCAGTAGTAATTGAATCCCCAAATGACTGTGCCATCCTGCAGAAAGGTTTGTCCCAAATAACTGGTGCTAAAATCATGGACTGAAACTAAAACTATGCCAAAAATGCATTATTGTACTTTTTGAGAAGTCATCTTTTCTAGGGAGCTACCACATTAGCCATACACCCCCTGAGAGTTTACCCACTTGTTCAGGATTTGGAGACTAGGTGGACATTGATGTAACTTTTGGCCATGTGTCCATTGTAAGAAAGTCCTTCTGTACTGGATGGCTTATAAATAAAGGGATTGTGTCTAGATCTGAAGATGACATTGTCCCCCTTTACTCAGCCCTCATTAGGCCAGTCATTGAATATAATGCATGTGTCTGGACAGATATAAGCCAAAAAGGGCAACAACTGGCATGCCCACAGTGATACTTTAGGACTGGTGTCCTTTTAATAAACATGGACCAACTCTAAGCCCTGTCACTATACTATGTATCCTACAAAGTAAGAGGTGATCTGTGTCTGGCATACAGGGTATCCCCTGACCCATTAATGATGGATTTACTTCACACCAGCAAGTCAAATGGAATCAGAAACTCATTCTAGGGATGTGAACTTCTTCTCCAACATAAACAAAACTATTTGGAGGGATGGGTATATTTTGCAGAGGGTACCATTGCTCTGGAATAGATTCCCCATCCACATAAAACAAATTTCATCCCTGTCCATATACAAGATCAACTTGGATCTGTGGATGGGGAAACAGACAATTTTACCCCAGGACTGTCCCTGTACTACTACTGGTCAGAGGCAGCTCCTAAATGCTATATTCCATGCATGTGTCCCCTCGTGTTATCTATGATATGGTCCCGGTTATTCTCATTAGGGGTAATATATAATTACTGACCATGTGATGGGTAAGGCCAGTTTGTAACCAAATGTGATAACATGTTTCCCTTTTTGTGCTCGAACTAACCTATCTGCCCTCAAGGGCACTTTAAGCCTAGCCAATCATGTGATGATCATGCGGTGTATTTTTGTAGTTGGTACTTTACTAGATTTCCAGTTCCTAGTGATTTGCTTATGTAGCTAATAGTATTCCAAGAGGTGCTAATGCTCTGTTATGAGGCTTTCCCCATTTCCCTTCCACTCAACATAGCAGAAAACTGAATTCTTCTAAATTCCTGAGAGATGATCTGTTGTAATAAAATTCCAGTGTAAATGTACCCAGCTCATGACAAAAATATATAGGTCCAGTGTCCTGTAACCTTCTCCCTGCACCTATAGAATTCATGACTGATTGCCAGGAGTATTTTACTAAGCTTTTCTGGGGTATTAATACATTTGTGGTGATATTTCCATGCAAATATTCTAAACTTCCTGGAATTTTATGGTATATCTGGGTACAGGCAAATTTCCTTCCATTCTCTATCTGAAATCTGTCTGTTGTGATCTAGTTTTTCTTCTGTGAAGTCTTTTCCACATACCTGTCAATGTCCTTTATACAATTTATGTATTAATTTTTATTACTAAAATCTGTGTCCCTTATCTCTAACAGTTTGATTAGTTCCAGTTTGTCAAGCTTTCTTTTTCTAATCTCTGTATCATATTTCCCTAATGTGCAACAGCTTCTGTATATGATAACTTCATACCTTCTTGTATGGAAGTTCTGCAAAGATCTTGTATTTGTATGTTTCCTTCAGTGTTCCTTAACATTTCTCAAAAATAAACCCTTCTTGATCCTTCCCACCAGTTTTTAATATCCATATTTATATTCAAATGTCCATTGGCTGTAACTCAAACGTCCATAGTGTTGTTTTTCCTTCTAAGGATTGCCATCATATTCCTGAACAGTTTGTTGAAGGGTCAGCTATGTCTTGCCAGGTATTCTTGGTAATATCTAGTTTCCTTCCTTGATGAAGTGTCATCCATTTTCCAAGTCACTTCATGCTGTGGGTCTTGTAAATAAGAAATAATTTTCAATTGAACAACCTTATAATATTCGTATAACTCAGACTGCTAAGCCCCCTTCCTCTGCAAGTAGGAGAAGTTTTTGTCATCCTACTCAGAGATGTTTATCTCAAAATATTTCTCATTTCCTTTTTCCAGTATTTTCCAATATTTTAATCTGGGGTCTTTTGAGCCAGATGTAGTATCTGGTGACTACAAACATCTTAACAGTTTTTTTGCAATTAGTATCAAAGGGTGCAACTTCCACCTTATTGTCATTTCTTAGTATTTTTCTTCTCACACTCCTGCGTCTTTATCAAATTTAACACTAAATATATAGTTGGGGATATTGCTAAACTGAGTCATATGTTATTTAGCCTTTGTCTTTTCTACGTTTATTCTATAACCAGAAAATGTGGCAAATTTTGCAAGTATATGGAATATTTTTGACATGCCTCTATCTGGATTTGTGGCATACAATATAATAAATAAAGGGTAGCTTTAATTTGCATCTTGCCTAAACCAATTCCATTTCCATCCCCTAACATCAGAAACCCTAATCTTTTGGGCTAATGGTTTCAAAAGATAGCAAACAACAGTGGGGGTAAGTGGCACTCCTGTCTTATCCCTTTCTCTATTAACACTTCTCTTGAGCATTTATTTTAAACACTGCGCTATAGCTTCTATACATGGACTTCCTCAGTTGGACAAATTCATTAAGAAATCCCGTTTTTGTCTAAACTTGCCCATAAACATTCCCAGTTTACCCTACTAAATATATTTTTTCAGCATCCAAACAGATCATAACCAGTTGAACTTTATCAACTTGTTCTCGCTGGAGTATTTAGCATGTTCTTATAAAAACTAGACAGACATTTGAGAATATTATGAAGCCACATTGATCTGAATGAACTAAGCTAGGGAGGATCTGGGCCAGTCTATAATCTAAAATGGCTACAAATAACTTGTAGTAATGGTTTAATACTGAAATTGTTCTTTAAGAGCCCTTGTGACTAGGGTCTTGAACTTCGTCGATATCAGTAATTCATAAGGAAGGTAATCATGACTTTAGGATTTGTTTGAATTCTAACTTATTAAATAGTCCTAGCCATATTGGAATAACCTCTTCATTAAATTTCTTCTAAAGTTCAATTGGAAAGCCATCCCAGCCAGACGTTTTCCCATTCGCTTGTTTCATCATTTGTGTACTGAGATCGTATGAGTTAATTGTTGGGCTTCTGTTTGTGTTAAGGAAGGTGAATGTAATTCTAAAACAAAAGTTTCCAGCTCCCTTAACAAGTCTGTGTACATCTTTTGTTCCTTCTACAGTGTACTATAATAGCTTTTAAATACCTCCTTTTATTTCATGATGACCTTTCACTATCTTGCCTACTCTTGGGTTTCTGAGAATTGTCACTTTCTGTTGTCGCATCTTTGCTGCAAAGTACATCCTATAATTCTGGGTTTTTCATAATTCTCAATGGTCTCGCCTGCCCCTCTGTCCTGTCATGGGCATGTTCCTTCCATGATTGTTGCATCTCTTCTAGTTCTTGTCACTCCCTCATCCAGTGTACCTTTTAATTTACATAGTGACTTGATCTTGCCTTTCTTTTGTTGGGCTTCCTTTTTAAGTCAATCTTTCAGGTTATCTAACTCTATTTGCTCTACCTTTGCAGAATAACAGTCTTCTACCTTCCCTGTTGCTAAAATTTGCCTTAAGTACTGCAGCTTATCTTTCTGCCATAACCAACTTAATTTCAGCCTCCAGTGCTTGAGACCCCCAAAGCTGGCCCACTTGTTCAGCTCAGTTTTGATTAGGACATTGTCAGAGTATTAGTGGGTATGTGTACATGACTCTTAGTAATAAGTATAGATGTTCCCCAGACGTGTGTATTCTGTTGAGCTTTGATTTTGTTACAAATGAGCCAGAAGGAAAGGTAAAAATTTTGGCCCCAAATATACCTTCACCTAGATCCTTTAAACCAAAACTTCTCAAAATCTGAGCTATTATGAATAATTCTGCCCACACTTGATTCCTCTGTTCATCCACTTTGTTACGATATTTCATTCACTTGCTATGGTAATTAGCCCCAGACTAAATTTTAATTATATCCAGAAAGATCTCCTTTCTGACCCAAGGGAGTTTTAGGGTGTAAATAAAGATTACCTAATGTAATTCATTGGCTTTTCAGATTTCCTTTAAATAAATGTGTCCGTCTTACTGGTCTAGCTTTAAATCTTCAATCTCAAGGACTATCTCCCTCGACAGTAATAGGTTCATAGGTGGGCACTAGGCTATTGGCCCTAGGGTCTATACAAGCCTAGCCAAAAATGTACCCTGGCTTTCGCCACCCAAGAAAATTATTTTCCTGTGCCCCTGTCAAGCAGAACCACAGAAGTGATCCCTGGGGTGAATTTCCTATTACCCATCCAATCATCAAGATTTTTCTTGAAGAGTGCTAATAAGGAGCTCTGTTTGACATAGATAGGTAGTCTGTTCCAGAGTATGGGAAGTCTCTGGGACAGGAATCTATCCCTCCAGCATGTTCTGTTTATTGTGGTGACAAGGTTTAGGTCCCTAGAGCGTGTAGCTCTGAGGGATTGGGATTTCTTTAAGTGGAGCATGTCCAACAGCTCTGGGTTTGACATAGCTTTGTATGTTAGGCAGAGATCGCCTCTGTGTAGGCGATATGCGATGGAGTAAAGCTGGACTTTTTTGAGACTGTCTGCGTAAGGCATCTGTTTGAGGCCAGTAATCCTCTTTGTGAGGTATTTTTGTGGCCTTTCCAGTTGTTTTAGATGTCTTATGTGATTATCAAAGGAGAGACTACTGTCCACCTGTGTCCCAAGGTCTCTTATCACACTTTCAGTGTTAAGTAGACTACCGCCTATGTGGTAGTTCATGGGTACAGACTTTTTACCAAAGGGGATGACAATGCACTTTTTGGCATTGAGCTTGAGACCATGTCTTTGACACCAGGCATATGTCTCAGTGAGGCCCTTTTGTAGGATGTCCACATCGTTGGGAGTTTCAATTATGGCTCCTAGTTTGCAGTCATCTGCAAATTTAGTTAGCCAAAGACATTCTGTGTTAGCCTGTACTTCAGAGAAGTAGATACCAAAACAGGAGAGGACCCAGGACTGAACCCTGTGGTACTCCGCTTGTCACTGGTCTGAAGTCTGATTTGGAGTCTGCTACTTTCACAGTGTGGGTTCTTTCAGTAAGCCAGTTGGCAACCCATCTTGTGACATAGAGATTTATACCTAGTTTAGTGAGTTTATCTTTAATTCCAGAGTGGGGGATGGTGTTGAACGCCTTGGCGAGATCTAGATAGGCTGTGTGAACCACCATATCCTCATCTATGGCTTTGGTGACTACTTCAAAGAAGTCCATCAGGTTTAGGAGACATGATCTGCCTTTTACAAACCCAAACTGTGTGGGATCCAGGGTTTGGAGATCTCCAATGTCTTTGTTTATGAGTTCCATGATGATACGTTCCATGGCCTTGCAGACGAGGCTCGTCAGGCTAATGGGGTGGTAGTTCCAGGGGTCTGTTGTGGCCCCCCCCTTTGTGGAGTGGGATAACTGTCATGGTGCGCCATTCAATGGGCACAAAGCCTGAGATGAGGCTATGATTGAACATGGTACTTAGGTGGGGTGCCAGTTCATTCTGTAGTTCATGTATTCGGCAGCCTGGGATGTTGTCAGGTCCCATAGATGCTGTGTTCTTGGCTTTGGAGAGTGAAGTTTTTACCTGTGCAGCCATGATTACAGGAACGTTGCATTTTTCCGGTATAAAGATGGGCCCTTTAGGGGGGTGAGAAGGGGGTAAAGTTAGCACTGAACCTATCTGCGAAGATATTGGCAATATCAGTTGGCTCTGTATATTTAGTGTCATTGTGCTGTAACTCAGAGCAGATTTGAGTGTTGCCATTGAGATTTTTGACATAGCTATTGAATGCTTTGTGGTTGTCTATAGAATCAGTGGCAATTTTGTTTTCATAACTAGCTTTAGAGGATTTTATGAGGGATCTCAGCTTCTTACTGAGGCTGACCAAGGAGTTCCTCCAATCATGGGATTTTACTCTTTTTTGCAACAGTTTCTTTCTTCTGTTGTAGAGTTTGTTTATGGCAGAAGACCACCAGATTGGCTTCATGGAATTGCACCTCTTTCTTCATGAATGGCATTTGCATAGTATCCCACCTTAAATGCTTTTTCAGATTAGAGCCCTGTGCTCTTCTTTATTTAGATGAGATTCCTGTAGCATGCTTATATTAATATTCTGTTTGATGTAGTCCAACACTTTTATTTTCACCTAGGAGACCATATTACAGTCCCAGGGTGCTATCCGAATAGTCTTATTGGAGTCTAAGGAAGCTAATAAAATTAATATGAATCTTGCCATAATACTTAGAATTCAGAGTAAGGATCTCACTTCTGTTTTGTTTATACTAACTGTCTCTTGATGTTTGACCAATGAATTAATTTCTTAACTGTTAACCAAGAAGTAACACCTACATAGTATCCCCCCCAAAAAAAAACTCTATCAAAAAAGTTAAACAACAGTATAACAACCTAAAGCTATGTAAACACTATTTACAAGCACTGCTGTTTTATATCTGCATCTTTCTCTGTAGTAGAGAGCAATTGCTCCATCTGGTGAGTACTAATAAACTGTTTTTTGTCTGTCTGTGATCTCTGCACTTGTTAATTCTTAGTTTCCTGACGTGATCACCCTGTGCAAGAAAACAAAATTTACAGCGGCAAGGTAAAATCACACAGACCGTTTTATTGTTAGCGCTTTCGTACAAATAATCCAATGTACTTCTTCAGACAATTTTACCCAGTTAGCCATGGTTTAAAAAAAATAAGTAATTAAACCAATTAAATAAATAAATTGGTCATTACAAGATCATCCAACACTATTAAAGGGATATTCCCAACAATACATAAACATATAACTTTAAAAATCAAAACACAAAATAAATACCATAATATCAAACCACTTAGTACTGTTCATAACGAACTACAGTGCTTTACAGTTGATGTTAAACTTTAACATTCAACCAAAAATGCTTGTTAATAAATATCGTTTTAGATTGTTTGTTTTTTAAAATCTAATCTAAAACAATATTTATTAACAAGCATTTTGGTTGAATGTTAAAGTTTAACATCAACTGTAAAGCACTGTAGTTCATTATGAGCAGTACTAAATGGTTTGATATTATGGTATTTATTTTGTGTTTTGATTTTTAAAGTTATATGCTTATGTATTGTTGGGAATATCCCTTTAATAGTGTTGGATGATCTTGTAATGACTTATTTATTTAATTGGTTTAATTACTTATTTTTTTTAAACCATGGCTAACTGGGTAATGTCTGAAGAAGTACATTGGATTATTTGTACGAAAGTGCTAACAATAAATGGTCTGTGTGATTTTACCTTGCCGCTGTAAATTTTGTTTTCTTAGTTTGAGTTTTTGTTACTATTTGTTCAGTGATCACTCTGTGTAACTAGCCGTGACCATTTATAGGTATAAATAACACTCCATATTCCACAGTTCTTAACTAAAACAATTCCATAAAATTAACTTATGCTTAACTTAATCTTGCCCATGAAAGTACTTTGTTTTATATCCCGTGGGACTGCTGAGTAACAGATCACCTGGCACCTACTAAATCATGTTTCTTTCAACAGAAGTGTGAATACACAGTCTTTTTCCTAGAGTAACTAAATTTAGACCATAAACGGTAAATTGGCTGGCTTTAGTTTCATTAATGTGATCGCCACCTCTGCCCCCTACTACTCATCCCTTTCTTTTAAGATAGAAGGAGGTAAGAAAAGGCGGAAAAACATTATCCTCTACGTAATAAATCTGTTAATATAGCGGTGATCCACTGAAAATTACTGTCCAAACAATGAACACTGCAACAGAGACTATTCAGAAATGCAATACAGGTTTCCATAATCTTAATCCAATATGTGGGGAAGTTACAAAAATGTTTGTGCCCTTTCCCTCTTGTATATGTTACTACAAAGTCTAAATTCATATTTTCTAAATAACTTTAGGGAAGAACAAGTAGTTTTAATAGTATGCCAAGATTAGTTAAAAAAACACCAACTTTAGATGCCCCATCTTTTCCCAGATTTTTCAATATGGACCCAATAATGTCAATGCTCTCCTGCTATTGCAGGCAAATTTAAAGCTGATGAGGCTAAAATAACTTCCTGCAACTTTTAAAAGTTCTTTATATCAACCCGTTTAACATTTTTTCCTGACCATGGGGAAGGACTTCACTGGCAAGCTTTCCCTAAGTGATCTGGCAGTGTGATTTCCCAGTCTTTTTCACATGGACTGCTTTGTTTTTGTTGAAATTCACTATATGTTTGGATTTCAGCTATGGCATCTTCTGTTGATTATAAAGGTTTAACTTCCATTGGAAGGAAGATCCTGCATAGAGCAACTTAAATCTAATATTTAGTTGCTTGCAAAGTTTAATATGAGGTAGAAATTTTGTTGGTCTTGTGATGGAAGAGTAGCCCTGATTGGCATTTATCCTCGTTTCCAATTTTAAGAAACATTCCCTTCTTCCATAAGGCTGATAATAATCTTTCCTTCAATGCAGAAGTTTGAACTTTAATGACTATGGGTTGTGGAAAGCTAGTAGATGCTTTCGATGCCAGAAACTCTGAGCTGTATTCAGTTTAATCTGTATGGTGGGAATAGCTGTCCATTTGTGGAGCTGTTCCTTCTGGAATGTTGGCAAAATGTGAGATTTTTCCTTAATCTGAACAATTCCTTATTTATTTATTTTTTATTCTAAAGCTGCTACCAGTTCTGCTACCTGTTAATGTATGCTCACCCTCTTTCTTCATCAGTCTGCTGATTGGACAGCACTGGTCTTTCTTTTAAATATTGGGTGGGATTCATAAACTCCTATACTAAGCGTGTTCAAGAATATCCCTACCACATTTTTGTGCTGTCTATTCACTCAGAATGATTAGACTGTGTAGACGGTCTACACATTGTAATAACCTTTTACGCATCCACCTCTATATTTAAGGTTGCAAGCAAATCATTAGACAAAACTAAAATTAGGAGGAAGAAGGTGGGAGTTATGCTTGTGTTGTCTATTCACTCAGAATGGTGTACACTTAGTGTAGGAGTTAATGAATGCATCCCATTGTCTACCCACAGATGGCTTTTTACATCCTCATTATAGACTTTGTATAGCTTTTTTCTGACATGTAAAAATGTTTACTGAAAGCACTTTTCTTTGTGCTGTGCCTGGCAATTGTTAAGAGATTGCTTTGTTTTCCACGTCGGTGGTCACAAGTAAGTAATTTTCTTTTATTTTTAAGCCTTGTTTTCTTACTACCCTCCATCATATGGTAGATTGAATTAGAAGTAATGTTACTAAATTCATTCTAGCAATTTAGAGTGACTTGAATCTCAGTAAACTGACTGTTAGGATAAGAAAAAGCTAACCGCTCTGCACCATAACTGGAAGTCCAAATCTTCCCCCTTTTATTCTCTGTAGGGTGACATGATTCACATTTTGTATGATGCATCCCAGGCCTCAAAACTAGAGAGTGCAAGCTTAATGTTTGTATTTTAAAAAAAAAAAAGGCAACCACAGTTTACTGGACTCTGTGCAAAAGGCAGCCTGAGTAGACAAATGAAACAGACCAGAAGAAAGCAAATGAATAATGTAAACAATACATTGTCACTTACTACATAGAACGCACTCTGCTCATAAGTTAAATATGTGATTGTAAACTTTCCCTTCATTTTTACAAAAAACTTGCTTGAATGGAAAGAATGTAGAAGTGACATGATTAAGGAATCAAAATTTTATATTGGTTTCTCAAAATAGATAGCAAATCTGTTGTGCCACAAAAACCTGAAATGTGTACTTTAATCTGAACTGAGCAATCATCTTAAATATGAAAGAAAAGCTACAGAGCTGGTCCATCAAGTATGCAGATCTTCAATATTGTCAGAAGTAGGCAGGCTACTTGTCTTGAACTGTAACATCCACACTGTTTTCTAAAACTATAGTATGATGCCGTGCAGTATGCCTCTGTAACGTAACAAATGGTTGCCAGCTGCAAAGTCCGCTACATTTTTTAGTTTTCCATCCTCAAAATTTGCCTGTGGTTTTCTCATCAGGGTTGAAGGTTGTGGGTTTCTTTATATTTTACTTTGGTTGTACATTCTCAAGTTTGACCTGTGCCAATTAAAACCCATCATGTCCCACATTAAAGTATTAGCAGCAGATTTCACTGTCTGCAGCAGGTGAAGACATCTGGCTGTAGAACTTTTATGATTCCAGCTATATTTAGTGGGTGCATTTCTTCTTCTGGTCATTAATAGACCTCCATTATTTTGAGGACTACTTTGCTGGTCATCAGATGGACTCAGAAAAGATGCCAGAGTGTTCACTCTCAAAGGATTTTCCATATGTAACAAAATTATGTAAAGAGTGGTAACAGCACATTTTCCACGCATGCCTGTGGCTGTGCACGATTTGTTCACATTTCTTCCATGCATGTGCTTGAATAAATAACCATTCCCATAGAAGCAGTAAATGTAAATCCACCATTTTTACTGGGTTTGGGTGAAGTTGCAAACAAAGATGTTTAAGCAGCTGTGAAAAATAAAACCAAGTAGCCATTTCTTTCCATGAAATCTGCTAGTTTTAAAATAATATCCTTAGCCAATTATGTAGAACCAAATGGTAAAAATGTGGGGTTTGAATACAGTAGTGCCCCCCCTCCAATAGGGGATAGAATGTTTGTAGTCCCTGAAAATTACATTTTTGGTTAAAAAATGTGAGCCTAGTACTTGCTCCTGTCATGACTGAATAACGATGACGCATTATACCTTCCTGGTTTAACGCTCCCAGAGGGTCTGGCAGCTTATGCATGGTTAAATTATCTTGTATTATAGTCTTTGCTTTCACAGCTTTCTAAGGTACTGGATTTCACTTATTTTATTATGGGACATAGTGTAAGTCCCCCTCCATATAATTCCACTAGCTCTGCAAAGAATCCAGCATAAATTCCTAAGACATCCTGATTGGGGACACACATTATACCTAATTATAGAATCCTCTCTACAATCCATATATTTAATAATGACCAAACCCTACTTTTGCTTTGTCAACCACTGATCACCCCCCTTTTTTAAGACAAGGCTAAGCTCATAAGCATTGGGCTTTAAAGGAAACCCATCAGACATCTGCTAAGCCTTTTTGCCACTTTTATTTCCAGCAAAAATCCTAATATTTATAGATTACTCTAGTACAACCCATCTTTACTGCAAATGTTTGAATTCCCTCAACATTTTCACAGCTACAGCCTTTAAGATGGAGGTGGCAGTTAATGCTTCAGACAGAATAGGAGTACAATTATTTTAATTTATCCTCCAGTACTTGAATGTGTGAAGCAGGTGGCCAAGCTACATGACATCCCTCTTCTGGATATTTCAACATAGAATCTACTTCTAATTTAGAAATTGGCAGCTAGAATGCAATGTTGCACAATGATCCAAGTACCAGAATACAAAATACAAATTAGCAGGGGAAAACTGCAAGATATTCCTAAACAGTTGACACATCCTGAAGTGGTAGGAGATACAGGAATAAGCAGCCATAATCAATTGAGATGATTCTACCCAAACTTTAATTTTCATAATACGCTAAGTAGCTAGAAAAAAGTGGGGGTGGGGGTGGTTGCTATATAACAAGAAATAAGAAGCATCTTGCAATATAATGTAAGAAATGGGAAGAGGGTTGTGTGAATTTATGGTACTCTTTTAATGTTACTGCGTTGAGCTATACGTTGATTGCATTTCATGATAAGAATTTTGTTTAGCACGGGAATTTTGGCAAACTTATATATGTGATAAATTTTCTTAATGGGTTATCTGAGCGGGGAAAAATAAAATTCTACAATTGTGTGCATATCTGTAGAGCAGAAGAATGGTACTTAGAGCAGCAAAACCACAGAATATAAACTTAGACAGATGGCACACTGTAAAAAAAAAATGTAACTCGACACCCACAGAATTAACTCACTATGTAGTATTAAGTATTGTGCAAGATTAAAAAGAAATATCCAGCTTTGGTGAATGTCTACATTTTGTGGTAAGAAAACCATATTGCTGTAAAATATAAACACAGTGCAGGTTAGATGAAATTCCGTACACAATATAAATTGCATATGAAAATATCCTGTGTTTTACATGCATCATGTTCAGTTGCTAGTGCATTAGTAGTGTGTAAATGGACAAACGAAAATATCCTAGATGTTTGCATCAAAATAGGAGGAAATACAAATGAAACAAAATTGGATTGTAGGGCATGGTGTAGTAGTATCCAAATAACCTATCAGACCATAACACACAAGTTGAAAAGATAAAATTGGGTCTTACCATACAAAAATGCTAAACTTCATCTCCTTGTCTGAAATAACTGGTATTCAAACCAATGGTCTGAAACTAAATACCAAAAAATGCATTATTGTATCCTTTGGGAAATCCTCTATCCCAAGGAACTACCACATTGACAATACTCCCCCAAGTGTTGACCCACTTGTTCAGTATTTGGGTACTTATGTGGAACAAAAATTTTGACAAACGTGTCCATTGTTGTAAGAAAGTCCTTCTGTACTGCAAAGCTTGTAAACAAAGCATTTGTGTCTAGGTCTAGGGATGCCATTGTCCTTTACTCAGCCTTTATTAGGCCAGTCATTGAATATAGTGCCCCTTTTGGCATGTATCTGCCCAGAAACATGCAACAACTGGAATGCTCACAGAGATGCCTTACTAAAATGATACAAGGCCTAAACAACATGTACAGAGTCAAAGCCCTGCCATTATACTCCTGTATCTTGTAGACTGAGGTGACCTGTGTCTGTCATACAAGGCATCTTCCAACCCATTGCTGATTGATTTACTGCACATAAAGCCAAATGAAATCAGAAATACTCTATCTAGGATCTAAACCTCTTCTGCAACATTAACAGAGTGGTTTGGAGGGACAGGTATGTTTTGCAGAGGATGAGCTGTCCATTTTCAGCTGCAACTTAGATTTATGGATAGGAAACAGAAACTTTACCACAGGACTATTGCCTGTACTACTAATGGACAGATGCAACTCCTTAATGCTTTACCACATGCATGGGTCCCTGTAACAAATCCATGTTATGATCCCAGTTATTCTCATTAGGGGCGATTATATAATTATTGACCATGAGATGGGTTAAGGCCAATCTATAACCAAATAGGATACGTTATTTCTAATAGAAAAGGGGAAACTGGCTAGATTAAAATTAGCCCACAAGAGCAGCTAGCCTAGTACTTGCCTATGAACTTATTAGATGCTTGAGGAATGGTCCATGAAGGAATTACAATAAACAGATTTCTGTATTAAGAAAATCAGAGTGCAACACATTAGACATGTTGAACAAGGATCATGACATTAAACTGAAAGCCTTTCTAAACTGGTATAAAGGCATTCTCACCAAGTTAAATGTAGAGTTTCAGGCTGAGTAAAGTTTTCAATATTAGATATTTACTTATTTCAAATAGACTAATGTAGGATCATAGGAGGTTACTAAGCTAATTGCTCTAGGGACCTTACAATCCTAGCCAAGTACAACCCTTGTTCCCAAGAATATAAAGGTATTAAGCAGAATGAGGTCAGCTACTGCCCCAGTCCAAGAGGGATCCATATGAAACTCCAGGGGTGAATTTGCAGTTTCCCATCCAGTCATTCAAATTACACCTAAATAGGGTCAGCAAGGGGCTCTGCTTCACCTGAATTGGAAATTTGTTCCAAAGGAGAGGTAACCTCTGTGAGACATATGTCTCTCCATCAAGTCCTGTTTGATGTTCCATACTAGGTTGAGTTCCCTAGAGCAAGTTCATCTTATACCATTTGACTCATGAATGTGCAGCATTTCTATTAAAGTGGCATCTGAGATTGCTTTATATGCAAGGCAGAGGTCACCTTTTAGTAGTCTGTAAGAATAGTGACAGTGATTTCAGTCTGAAAACGTATAACATATGCTGAAAACCCTGAATTTTCTTTGAAGGAAACCTTTGAGGTCTTTCCATTTAGTTGCTGCAGGTGCCTGGTATTAGTGTCTTGATGAGTGAGGAGAACAGGGAGGTTATAACCTCTTATGTTATGGATGCAATGCCCTTACTTATGAGTTGGGTGATGTAGAAAACCTTTCTTCCCACTGTGGAGACATGGAAGTTAAAGGAAGGTTGCTGTCAACCTGTGTGCCCAAATCTCTCACCACTGATTGTGTGCTTAGGGTGGTGTTAATATGGTAATCTGCAGGGATGTCGCCCTTGCTGAAGGGGATGATAATGCATTTTTTGCATTGAGTTTTAGCCCATGACTTTGGCACCAGTTGCTTGTCTGTGTAAGGCCCTCTTGTAAGATGTTGATATAGTCTGGGGAATGTGATTGATTTTACCCAATTTGCAATCATCAGCAAACATAGTCAGCTATAGGCCTTTTGTGTTAGGCTGTACATCCGATAAGTAGATTCCAAACAATAGGGGCCCCAGCACTGATCCCTGTGGAACACCACTGGTTATGGGTCTTCTGGTGGAGGTAGAGTCACCAATTTTGACTGTGTGTGTTCTATCAGTGAGCCAGTTTACAACCGACCTGACAGTATACAGGTTGTTCTCCAGTTGGGCAAGTTTATCAATGATGCCTGAGTGAGGAATAGTGTCAAAGGCCTTGGTCAGTCCCAGGTAGTCTGTATGCATGAATTTACCTTCATCCAGGACATTGGTAACTGTCTCAAAGAAGTCCAAGTTCATGAGGCAGGATCTCCCTTTGACAAAGACAAACTGGGTTGGGTTGAGTGTTTGGTGGTCTCCTATATCTTTGTTGTTAAGGTCCGTAATTATTCTTTCCATACTATTGCAGATTAGGCTGGTCAGGCTTGTGGATCTATAGTTCCCAGAGTCTGTGGAGGTGCTTTCTTTATGTAATGGGATGACAGTTACTGTTTTCAGAAGGTACAAACCAGTACTTAGACTGTGGTTAAAAAGAGTACCCAGTGGTGCAGCTAGTTCCTGTTTTAATTCGTTTAGAATGCAGCCTGGGATATTATCAGGTCCCATAGAGACTGTGTTTTTGGCTTTGGAGAGAGCATTTACAACCTTGGAGATGCTAGGTAGAGGGCAGGTGGTAGAGATGCTTTGGGGGATATGTGGTGTGGACAAAGAGAAGTTTTCAAGAAAGCAGTCAGCCAGCAGGTTGGCTATTTCTGTGGGTCCAGTATTTGTGGTGCCATTTGACAAGTAGTTCTATACAGATCTGAGTTTTTACTTTAAGGTTTTTGACATAGCTAAAGAAGGCCTTATGGTTATCCTTGGTAAATGAGGCTAATTTAGATTCATAGTTAGCCTAGAATGCCTTACAATGTGTCTTATTTGATTGTTTAAGCTGAGGAGGGAATGTTTCCAATTCAGAGCGTGTTCCTTCCTGCTTTTGGAAGGCAATTTCTTTCTTTTACTGTATAACCTGTTAATGGTGGATGTCCAACATGCAGGCTAGTTCTTTCTTGAGGAACTTGCGTTGATCTTATCGGGTATACTAACGAAAACAGCAAGCAGGCTGTAAGTACACCACACCACACCATTTATTGTGAGCACTTTTGTCAGAGGCAATGCTCCAACTTCATCAGACAAAGCCAAGACAAATTACCACTTTATATAATTACAAGTGGATCCAATTAAACCACTTAAAATTGGTATTCATTAAGTTGAACCCATTAAATCATATACATTGGTTAAAAACCTCTAAATAAGTTATAAAGCAAATAGTTAAAAAAAAGAACTTGATAGGCAGTGTTTAAAGCTGGTGGTTTAGTTCTTTATTTTATTCAATTTTTTATTACTTATTAAGTAAAGTTTGATGGGGATCTGGGGTATTGTTTGTCTTTTCACATAGTGTGTCACATTCATTATCTTACATTTAAGTACTAGTCCACTTGGTCGAATTTGTTGGTTTTTGATACATACACATCTATGTATATAAAATGAAATATTAAATGTGGTATAAAATGAGAAAAAAACTTTAAATTTTTAATGTTGCAATATTTGCATCAATAATTTGTTTGCCCTATTTTAGTATTCTAGTCCAATTGGTATCATACCTTGTTAATTTTTAATGTTTACCTCCTCACTTATATGTATTTATTTATTTTTTATAGTCATTCTTTGTGTTTTTATATTTTGTATAGTGTCTTAACAACATACATTTTTATATGCAGAATATATATATATATATATATATATATATATATATATATATATATATATATATATATATATATATATATATATATATATATATATATATATATATATATATATATATATATATGTATTAGGTTAACTATTTGCTTTATAACCTATTTAGAGGTTTTTAACCAGTGTATATGATTTAATGGGTTCAACTTAATGAATACCAATTTTAAGTGGTTTAATCAGATCCACTTGTAATTATATAAAGTGGTAATTTGTTGTCTTGGCTTTGTCTGATGAAGTTGGAGCATTGCCTCTGATGAAAGCACTCACAATAAACGGTGTGGTGTGGTTTACTTACAGCCTGCTTGCTTTTCTCATTAGTTCACCAGTTTGTTTCTTTTTTGGAGTTATTCATCTTATCAGGTATAGCTGAATCAATACATTTGTATAGATTCTTATATAAGGCATTGGTGTAAATCCTAGTATAGGTGTAAATCCCAGTATAGGTGTTCATGCCATGAATGAGGGCAGGGGCTATGATGTTTTAATGCTGTCACATATGATGTAGAAGTTTTTTTAGTCTAGTTGGTGATAATTGGGGGGTGGGGTTCAGATGATGATGATACTTTTAATGAGACTGATTTATGATCTGACCTCAGTAGGGAGGGCTGCACACATGGGGTAGTGCAATGATCATCCATGTTAATGAGCACCAGATCCAGAATGCTTGGGCCCCTTGTGGGAGTGTCAACCAACTGGTCCAGGGCATTGAAGTTGAAGTCCAAGAACCTTTGGGCAAATGTGTTAGTACATGTATAATTTACCCAATCTATGGATGGGTAGTTAGTCACCTAAAACCAGGGTGCTTGGTTGTATCTCGAGTTATTCAAGTAGATCCTAGTATGCAGTATGGGTATCCTGGTTCATGGAGTGGGTCCTATAAATGGCAATAACTTGGCAGGGGTCTTACCTACAGTCAGCTAGACCCGGATTAGTTTAAGGGAATTGTTTTGTTTAACCAATCTAGACGTGTATTCATCTTTGAATATTGATACTCCCCCTCCTTTAGTTCTGGAACTTTCAGTTTGTGGTCTGAATGTGTGGAAGGCATTATAACCTGGTAAGACTGGGTGCTTTACTTGGCCTTAAACCAAGTCTCTGTGACTGCACAGATGTCATGTCAGGCAAGAGCATTAGCCAGAGGTGACAGATGAAGGTAGACCATGCTGCTCAGCTAGAGATAACCTACCTTGTTATCCCAGGCTGACAGGTACTGGATCCCCTTAGAATGAGACCAGAAACTCAGACCATTATTGAAGTCAATCCTATTTTGTTTATATTGCGGTATCATCTTATTGATGATAGTATGCTGCTCAAGGCTAGGGACATAGCTGTCTGAGACACCCATTCAGAGAGCTCAGTCATGTCTCTCTTCATATAGTCCAGTGAGGTATGTCTCAATCATTCACACCAACATGAACTATGACTGAGTCATAACAGTATGTGTTGTGGAGAGACTTGAGTACATGTGTGATCTGGCAGATCCTCGAACCCAATAGACAGCTGACTGTAACCTTCTTGTCCAGCCTGGTGAGTGGGGCATCTGTGTGTCACACTATAGAGTCACCTATGACCAAAACAAAATTTGGTTTAGATGTGCATTACCTTAGGGGCTTGTTTTGTGAGACATTTGAGCTTGTGGCTTTGTGTATTGAATGCTGTGTATATGCTCTCTGGTGTAGCATGTTTTTGTTTTGAGGTCTCTGGTGTTTAGGTAAATATTTGCGGAGTACCACCTCATATGATGGGCTTATATGCTGAGAGCGTGGATTGTGCAGGACGTGTATGTGGGCTTGACAACCTGTTTAGTGCCAAGTGTTCTGTGAATGAGAGAGCAAGGATTTCAAATTCTTAGTGTATGTACATCTCTCTCAAACTGAGCTTGAGTTTTTTAAGAGTAGTGGGTTCTCAGTGATTATGAGGCACTTGCTATACTGTCTCGGGGTATCCATGCCAATCAGGCTGGCAGGAGAAATGGAGGAGAACTCCCCATCCATAATAGTAGGTGTAAATCTACTTACTTTAATGAGGAAGGATATGGTTTAATTAGGGGGCTTAATACTGGGTTTATACTATTGGGGCTCTCAAGGGGTAAGAGACTATTAGGAATTAGGAGATTTCAGTTAAAGTGGCAAATGTTGTAGAAAGCCCAGATGAGGTGCTCTCCAAGTAGTTAAGCTCAATTTAAGGGATTCCTCAGTTGGAGCAGGGCAGCTTCTAAGGGGAAAATGAATCTCCTTTCGCTTTTGCATCTATAGCCACCAATGGTTACCTCCACTGTGCAGTGTTGTGTGAAGGTGTGATGTGCACAAACAGCTGCCTCTGATTGCTCAGATGAAGATAGTAGAGCAGTGGCTGGTCACCAAACTTTGTGGAACTGTGTTAAAACAGGCACAAACCCGTGCAAACACTGGGCTTATGTAGCAACTGTGAGGACCCTTTTTATTACAAGTTAAGCAATTTTTAAACAAGATAGCCAATGGAAATATTCTGTACTGAGCCTTATCCCAACAATCTCCAACTCCAATGGGTCCTTTTGTACACTCTTCTGCCACTAGGGTGCAGGGGCCCCTGTTAATGTAAGATGGCTGGTTTTTAGTGCTCAGATAATGCCAAACAGTCCAGATTCAGCAAATCTAGATCTAGCAGATGGTATAAAATACACAAGTACTAGAAAATACAAATTGTAGGAAAAAGTCTCAAACAGTAAACAGTTGAAACAGTGAAACAGCAAGACTGTCAAAATGGCTAAAAAACAAGTAAAAGTAAGTGACATGTCAGTAATACACAGTTTAAAAGTGCAGTACAATGTATAAAAATACTTTATTTCTCTGTAGATTTCAAAGGATGCTTTGGATTTTGTTGGGATTCACCCCATAGATCAGAAAGAGCACACCAATCCTAGAACAGCACTTGTAAACTAAGCCAACTAAAATCAATTGAATTTAACATCTACTGGGGATAATGATCTGTATGTGTTTGATTAGTTTTAGAGTTCATTAGAAGTTTGATACACTAACAGAGTATTTTTTTACTGAAACAACATATGCAACCATGTCTAAGAAATATCTTTACCTGCTCTCTAGTTGTAGTATTGTCTGCCTCACTACCTTTTCTCTCTTTCTGTATATTACCAGCCTTGTGTTCCTGTTTGTCCCTGCACCAAACACCTGAATTTACCCTGCTGGACTCCTCAGAAAATTAGTTCAAATTAAAGAATTAACCTACCAGCTCCCTGAGAGACATTTCCCTTCTTAAAAGGCAGTGAAAGTATGTATTGTTACAGCTAGGAGTACTTTGCAATTATATTAATGTATTAAGACTCTGCTATGTTAGGCAAGCTTCCCAGTCAGGTTAGCCAGCAGCCAAACCCCCCCTCACTTAACACTTATCTCTTTAAATAACCCCTACTTCCAGCTTATATAGTCTCTTTCCCTATCTGGTCCATCCCCACCTCTCCCTTAGCCTGCCATCTCCTGTAGGAGACCTATCTGTGCAATAAAGTGACTAGCCACTAGGTGGCGTCTCAATACAAGCTTCCTGTATATTAATTTCTTACCCTATTGTTAACCGTACCTCCAGAACTCTGTCCCCAGTTTTTTTACAGACTTACTCTTTCACCATCTCTCCTTTGTCCTAAGGTATCCTTAATCACCTTCTACTCCTCTAACAGTCTGATTCTCTTCTTACTAGCCTCTTAAATTTCTTCTACGCTCTCCCCCTTTCAGACTTACCTGCTGAATTCTCATACTTCATTGATTATTTTCCTCGACAGTCTACTCTCTCTTGTCTCTACCCGCTCTGTTCGCCCTTCAGGCTCACTCCGCTCCCCTACCTTGCCCCCAATTCCCACCCACCCCCAGTGCTCCTACATTTATTCCTCTAAAAGACATACCCCTCTATACCTACTCCTATCATACAAAGCACATCATTAACACTCCAACCCCCCTTTTTCTCACAACACACCCACTAATACCTACCTCTCATCCCTCCTTGCTTTAATACCCAACCTATTGCTATATCTCTTTAGTGCTTTTAAAACCTGGCTCCCATTTCTCTCTCACCTCACTACCTTTAAAATGTCTATATCATTCTTCCCTCACAAATTACATTTATTAATCTGGGTCTCACTCCTACCTCCTTTAGCCACCACCTATCTCTTTACCTCCTATGAACAATCACTCTACTCTACCCTTCCCTTCCCATCCAAACACCTCAACACCAGCATTACCTTTCTCCTCAAACTTCCTAAACCTCATTTTCAAACCCAGCTACCTACTAGCTAAATATCACAGACTAGCACACATTAAGCTCACCAACTTAAAAACTAGAAAATTATTTGACTATTATTGTAAGCCTCTCCAGCCTAAACATTTAACACTCCCCCACTCATTATTGGATGGGGACATTCATCCCAACCCTGGCCCTAACAATCCCCTTACCACTGCAAACAGCAACCAAGACAAAACTAGGACCCTATCACCTACCAAACCTTTCATCTCACTCTCTATAGCACATCTTAATATACGTAGTATTTGCAATAAAGTTGCTCAAGTTCATGCCCTCCTACATGTTCACCTATTTGACATCCTATGTTTATCAGAAACATGGCTAAAACCTACCATTAAAGACAATGAAATCACCCCACCTGGTTACAATATCATTAGACTTGACCGTACTGCCAAAAAGGGAGGAGGGGTAGCAATCCTCTATAAAGCAGAGCTACAAGTCAGCACTATAAATCTTAACCTACCTTTGGACAATAGTGCAGAAATAATTATCTCCAAACTTCAGGTCAACACATGTAAAGCCATAAATATCACCTGTGTTTATCTTCCCCCAGGAAATAACATTAATACACTTGAGTATATCCTTAACTGGCTTTCTATTAATCTCCCACAAGAAACCATAGTCCTTGGGGACGTTAATATAGATTGGAATTCCTGTACTAGTACAAACCCCACCACCCATATTAACCTATATGGCTTCTCACAACTTATAAACTGCCCTACCAGAACTAATAGACTCAATAACAAAGAAAGTACCCTGGATTGGATACTTACTAATACTCCTCATCAAAGCTACATAATAGGAACCCTTCCAGATGACCTAAGTGACCATTCTCTAACTTATATTATCAGACATAAAACCAACATAATATTCCCTAACACTTTTAGAACAATACGCTCAAAAAAGCAATTTAACCAAGAACTTTTCCAAACAGAACTGAAACAATGTAATTGGTCACCATTAAAATCTCTCCCTCTAAATTCTACATTCTTAACCATCCTTGACCACCACGCACCAACTCGCTCTATAAGAACCAAAGCTAAACCAGCCCCTTGGCTCACTAACAATACTAAACAAAAAATCCTTCTCTGAAACAAATCCTGGGCAAAATGGTGTACTACTAAGAATCTGGCAGACCGCCAAACCTTTAGAGAACATAGAAACATTACAAAAAAAGCCATCCTGCTAGACAAAAAGAACTTTTATCTCCAATTACAGCAAACCTCTCACAAGGAACCTAGAAAATTTTGGACTAGTATTAACAATCTTCTTTTCCCAGGCCAATCGATCACACCCAACCCACAAGGCTCAAACCCTAAAAATCCCACACAAACAGCTAATGCCTTTAACTCTTTCTTCACAGACGCCATCCAAACTCTAGCTAGCCACCTATCTCCTGATACCTCTAACCTGCCCACTTCTTCTACAAACCCACCCCCTTTATTTCACTTACAACCAGTGTCTACTTCCTTTATTTCCTCCCTTCTCCAAAAGTTAAAACCTAACACCCCCTCAGCTGATAAACTCCCAGCAGAATTCCTGCAAAAAGGAGCTAAAGCCATTGCTTATCCCATTTCCATTCTGATAAATAGATCCATAAGTGAAGGAACTGTCCCATCTATCTGGAACATTTCTCATATCATCCCACTACATAAAGGAGGGAACTCCAATGACTTTTCTAAATTTCGCCCCATAGCTTTACTATCCCCTATTGCAAAAATTATGGAAAAGTGCATCCATAAACAACTTCTTAACCACCTTCTCCGGAACAACCTACTTGCCAACTGTCAACATGGTTTCAGACCTTTCCACAGTACCACCACTGCCCTGCTATCGTTCACAAACTGCATCAACAATAACCACAACAAAAATTTTCTCTCATCTGCAGTCTTCATTGACTTATCTAAAGCTTTTGACATGGTTAATCACCAACTACTCCTTCACACACTGAATTCTCTTTCACTTGATCCTCTAAACTATGAAGCTATGAACTGGTTTACATCTTACCTTGAAAACCGTCATCAGGCTGTACTCTGGCAAAATAAACTATCTAATCACCTTTCTATCTCCCTTGGGGTCCCACAGGGCTCCATATTAGGCTGACTCCTATTTTCCACTTATATTAATGACCTGAAATCAGCTATTCCATACTCCACCTGTATTCAATATGCAGATGACTCTACCATAATCTGCTCAGAAACTTCTCAAACTGAACTTCAGACTCTTATCCAAAAAGCTTTCAACACTGTAGAACAATGGTTCTCACACTGCTGCATCTCCTAAACCCCAAGAAAACTAAACTGCTACTCTTCACACCAACCCAAAAGTCCACCTCTTTACATTTCAATCTCGCTTCTAACAACTGTACTCTTATCTCTCCTGACCCAACCACTAAACTGTTAGGAATAACAATAGACAACAATCTTAACTTTGATACTCACATAAACACCACAATAAAATTAGTTAACAAAAAAGTAGGATCCCTTTACCGAATTAAACCCTATCTTACACCAGAAGCTAGGACCGTTATAGCCAGAACTCACCTAATCTCCACTCTCCTCTATGCTTCTCCTATATACACCAACCTCAATAAACTAGCAACATCCTATAATAATATTTCTAGATTTGCTACAGGCTCTCCTTTTAGAACCCATCACTGTTTAAATCTAAGATATCTAAACTGGCTAGAATGTCTTAACCAGGCTCCAATTTCACCAGCTCACAATAATCCACAAGACCCTGTATCAACCTAGCAACACTCCAATACTCTCTAGCCTAATTAGACCTTATAATAATCTCAAAAATCTACGCTCCTCAAACAAACTGCTGATCAATACTACTAAACCCAACAACTCAGAAGGTGACTCCTTGTTCTCTAACTCTGTTTGAAAAATATAGATTAAACTACCCTCTGAAATCACATCTCAGACTTCTCTCACTTTTTAAAAGGAATCTAAAACTATATCTCAATAAACACTGGCTATGCTCCTGTACTAACCCTGACTTAATTCTTTTCCTATTCTCTAAATCTCACCCTACATCCTTTATTATCTTCCCTTCATGTATCAATAAACAATATTATTGCATACAACACATATGTATATATGTATATTGCACCTTCTCACAAAATCAGTATGAGTATTCTAAATTGTACTACTTGTGTGAAAAAAAATGTTTTTTTTGCTTTTATGTAACATTTGCTGTTTTTATAATATCTCATTTAACTTCTATATTAACTTTCTATTAACTTTGTATGATTTCTTGGAGCTTTTCTCCCCGGGCCTCTACTGAAAATGGACATGTATCCAGCTAGACTAGCCCGGTCAACAAATGTAAAATAAAAAATAAATAAAAAAATGAGACATTTGTCATAGTTTAACAGACTGCTGCAAGTTACTGAGACATCACACCAAGAACTTGGTGAATGAACTGACAGACAGAATGGCAGCTTCCATTCTGATGGACCACATAGTAATATTACATTTCTTATGTAACTGAGAAGTACCTATATCCTTTGGATAGTGGACAGTGAATATAGGTGGCTTGTAGTACTGGACTGCTGGGCTGGAGCTACACAAAATGAAACATTGTTTTGATCATATTTTATGTTAAAATAGATTTTGTAGTTCATAGGGCTGTAAACTCCACACCTATGCAATTATACAGAATTCTGATTTTTGTCTAAAAAGTCAACTTAATCATCTGGGCTATTTTCTAAACTGTTTATACATTTGGCTTACTCACAGATAATGACACATTCACACCTTATTAGAAATCCTCCAGCTGTTTCTGTTGGGCAGACACTGGACTTTTGTATTGTCTGGTTGGGCTGCTTGACAAAGCAACAAGCAACCATTTCACATTGGCTCATACTGCCTCAAGTCATTGGAACCTGATGCCATCTGAAAAGTGAAAGAACTCTCTGAGAAGGGCTCTGATGGTTTGAGAATGGGGAAGTGTGTGTGTTTTAACTGACTAATTTTGATTATAGTACACTATTTCAAATGATCCCTTGTATTGAGGATGTCAGTTGTGTTGTCAGCAGTGACGGAATCACTATTATCTAGCCTAAAGGACCATATGCATTTTTTATGTAGTTAATATTTTGTGATTTTTCTGCAGTATGGATAGGTTGCACTAGGCTGCACTACATGTCTGACAACAAAGAGTTGAAATATGTTACTGTGGCCATTAATTTTGTTCCTTTCTTTATTGTTTTGATATATATGATCTCAAAAAGACATCTGAAGTGTACATAAACTGGATATAAGTTGCTGCTTGGATGTATGTGAGAGGGGGTTGCAATAAGCTTCACTATCTAAGATGAAATGTTTTGTTTTCATTTAATTAATATATTCAGCTAATTGAATGCAGTCAGACATCTTTGGTGCACACATTAAGTAGCTATAATTTAATTGGATACAGAGCAGTCTGAATATGAAAGTGACTTCTGCTGTAATTTTGATCAAATTTAAGCAGTCATTGATTTGCTTGGCAGGCTAGTGTACATTTGAGTGAAACCAGTCAAAGCACATTATTATGATATTAATTTGATCACAACTGGACAAATGAGGTGTATGCAATCAATAAAGTGGCTGTAATTGGTTGGTACTGAGAGAATCTGTACATGAGTAACTATCCTCTGCAGTCATTTTCATGGCTAAGCAGTAATTGTTCTGTATTGCTCTGGCTAGTGTGTGATTGAGCAAAACAAATTAAAATATATTACTTTATTTGTTGTTGGATATTGTAGGTGAAAGTGGATATACTGAACCAAAGGAACCTGCACAAAAGTTACTAATAAAAATCCAAATAAGTGCAGAAATACGAAGAGGTAGACCACTGAAGTATATCTAAGTGTTTAATGTAACCACAAAAACGGAAAAAATACGAAACTGCCAGACATGAACGCTTTTAAAATCCTTCCATGCGTTTTCGTCTATTCATTGACTTCATCAGATAAGTACAAATGCAAACTTCCTCTACTCCACATATATATAGTTTAAATCATTATTATTACAGCCAATAGAAATCATTATCTGATCAATTTCCCGCTAATTTGTTTAAAATAAAATTAATACATAAAAATATTGTTGAAATTTAATGTGTTATATCACTTGTTAATAATTTAAAATAATCTTTATAGTTAAAAACAGTTAAAATCACTTAAAAAAACCTTTATTTGTTTAAAAACATTCATTTTCCTAAATATATGAAACATATAAAAATCTACCTTGAAGGGATTCCAAATGCCACCTAGTGGCTAGTTATATTATAGTTTTTATACCTCTTTCAAAGCTTTGCTGACCTTAGTTTTAACAAAGGCAAAATAGAAATAAACTCATTTAAACCTGGAAATTTCCCTGCTTCCAGGGTCACTTGCCACCATAGTTCTCTAAACTCAATTCTTTCTTCCCAAGGACCACCTCTAATATCCTGTTGAATTTGTTCTAATACCATAAATTTATATTTGTATTCTAAACATATTTTACTGTGTTTATATAAGGCATTGCACTCTTTCTCCGTTGTTATTTCATATGTGTGCTCATAGATCCTTCTCTTTAGCATTCTCTCAGTTTTTCCTATGTAGAAGGATCCACATTTTTCACAAATGGCCATATAAACTATTCCCTTGGATTCACAGTTATAATATTCCAAACTGTGAATCCATCTTTTTCTACTTTCCAAATAAAAATAATTATTATTTATTATATATGTACAATGACTACAATGCCCACATTTGTATGTACCTATTCTTTTTCTATTATTATTAAGTTTCTTTTTATTTTCTATAATGTTTCTAATACTTTGTGAATTCTTGTATATTATTTTTCTAGGTATTTTGGATACACTGTCGATATCTGTGAAGGTTATAAATTTCTCCCATTCTGCTTTAAATATTTTTTTAATATAATTGTTTACTCCATTGTATTCCAAAACTAAAGCTTGTTGGAATTCTTCCCCACAATCCTGATTTTTATTAATACTTTCCTTTTTGTTATTATCACTTGTTTTTTTATTATTATTATTTTTGTAAATAGGTGCAAATTTAGTTTCTCTTCCATATTCAACTTCCTTCCTGATTCTTTTAACGAAGTCTAATGGATATCCCCCTTCTCCAAACATTTTCTCTAATAATTCACATTCATCCTTAAAATCATTTTCTAAACTAGTCATGCGACTACCCCTGACAAATTGCCCCTTGACAATATTTATTTTGCAATGAAGGGGATGTGCACTCTCAAAATGTAGGAACGAGTTACAAAATGTCTTTTTTCTAAATATTTTTGTTTCCAATTCTTGCCCTACTTTATATACTTGTAAATCTAAATATTCCAGTTAATTTTCTGAGATTTTATGGGTGAATTTCAAGAATTTCGTAGTATTACTCATATATGTCAGGAATTCATAGAATCTATCTCTTCCTGCTGTCCATAGGATTACTATATCATCTAAAAATCTATGGTACATGATCCAGCATGTCTTATATTCAGAGTCCAGGATGTATTTTTCTTCCCAATTTGCTAGTATAAAATTGGCGTATGTTGGGGCGCATGCTACTCCCATAGCTACACCTTGTATTTGTTGAAAAAATTCACCTTTAAAGTGAATACAATTATTTTTTTCAAAAAAACTAGAAAGAGATGTTAAAGAGTATGAGGACCACATTAGTTACCCTAAGCCACCAAATAAAGATTTTAGTTATAACCCTGGAATGGGATATAATAATGAGGAACCACCATGGTGAAAACAGTGAAGGGGGAAATAACCCATTTGGAGAAGGAGAAATTGATTATGATCAAGCATATCCACCATTACGTAGATCAGAGAGGCTAATAAACAGACAAGGCCCACCACAAAGGAATTTTCAGATGAGGGGAGGGAGAAGGGGGCAGAGGAGATATTAAATAATACCTTCCTAACCCACCCTGATACTCATTCAAGCCAAGAAATATATATGGATGAAATTAAAAACATTTACAATAACTACACTATATACAACTTTAGTAGTACCAAAATAGAAAAAGAGCATTTTGGATTATTTTCAAAAGGTTTGAAATTCATACCATATAGGAAAGATGAAATTACCAGAAGTTTGTTGGATATTAAAATATTTTTAAGAAAAGTGAATTTGAGTATTATGTTTCCTGGAAGAAACAATTATAATGGTGAACTAAGGAAGAAAAGCACCTACAACCCACTCCTTCATCCACAGTTGAGGAACCTGGAAATGGTGGTTGAAAGTGAGATAAGAAAGTGGCAAAATGAACCCAAATATAAATTGAATTTAAGTAAAAAAGAGAGTGAATTGATGTATGAAATAAAAATGAACGAAGGTATTAGAGTCATGAAACCAGATAAAGGGGGAGGTATAGTTTTTATGGATAACATCACATATGAGAGTAAAATGAATACTATACTATGGGATGAAACTAAATATATAGTGGTTTCCATGAATGAAATGAACATAGCTTATAATAAAATTGATATCAGTTTGAATGATATGTTACAAGAGGAAATTATTGATTATAACACTTATAAATTTTTAAAAGTAGATAAACCAAGGACCCCCACTATATTTGGTATACCTAAAGTCCACAAAAATGAATGGGATCCACCTCTCAGACCTATAGTATCAGCAGAGGGATCTAAAACATATACCCTTGCTAAATATGTGGATACAAAATTAAAAAGTTTATGGACAAGACGACCAAGTATATTAAAAGATTCCTGGGATTTTTTAAAAGAAATACCAGAGTATATAAGTGAGGATAATCTACTTTTTATTACCATAGATATTGTGGATTTATTTTCCTGTATTCCATATACTGAAGGTATGGCAATGTTAGAAGAAATAATATACGAAAATAAAGAGATGACACATAATGAAAAATTAGTTAATATCTGGTTGATGAGTCTAATATTGAAAAATAATTTTATTCACTTTAAAGGTGAATTTTTTCAACAAATACAAGGTGTAGCTATGGGAGCAGCATGCGCCCCAACATACGCCAATTTAATACTAGCAAATTGGGAAGAAAAATACATCCTGGACTCTGAATATAAGACATGCTGGATCGTGTACCGTAGATTTTTAGATGATATAGTAATCCTATGGACAGCAGGAAGAGATAGATTCTATGAATTCCTGACATATATGAGTAATACTACGAAATTCTTGAAATTCACCCATAAAATCTCAGAAAATGAACTGGAATATTTAGATTTACAAGTATATAAAGTAGGGCAAGAATTGGAAACAAAAATATTTAGAAAAAAGACATTTTGTAACTCATTCCTACATTTTGAGAGTGCACATCCCCTTCATTGCAAAATAAATATTGTCAAGGGGCATTTTGTCAGGGGTAGTCGCATGACTAGTTTAGAAAATGATTTTAAGGATGAATGTGAATTATTAGAGAAAATGTTTGGAGAAGGGATATCCATTAGACTTCGTTAAATGAATCAGGAAGGAAGTTGAAGATGGAAGAGAAACTAAATTTGCACCTATTTACAAAAATAATAATAATAAAAAAACAAGTGATAATAACAAAAAGGAAAGTATTAATAAAAATCAGGATCGTGGGGAAGAATTCCAACAAGCTTTAGTTTTGGAATACAATGGAGTAAACAATTATATTAAAAAAATATTTAAAGCAGAATGGGAGAAATTTATAACCTTCACAGATATCGACAGTGTATCCAAAATACCTAGAAAAATAATATACAAGAATTCACAAAGTATTAGAAACATTATAGAAAATAAAAAGAAACTTAATAATAATAGAAAAAGAATAGGTACATACAAATGTGGGCATTGTAGTCAGTGTACATATATAATAAATAATAATTATTTTTATTTGGAAAGTAGAAAAAGATGGATTCACAGTTTGGAATATTATAACTGTGAATCCAAGGGAATAGTTTATATGGCCATTTGTGAAAAATGTGGATCCTTCTACATAGGAAAAACTGAGAGAATGCTAAAGAGAAGGATCTATGAGCACACATATGAAATAACAATGGAGAAAGAGTGCAATGCCTCATATAAACACAGTAAAATATGTTTAGAATACAAATATAAATTTATGGTATTAGAACAAATTCAACAGGATATTAGAGGTGGTCCTTGGGAAGAAAGAATTGAGTTTAGAGAACTATGGTGGCAAGTGACCCTGGAAGCAGGGAAATTTCCAGGTTTAAATGAGTTTATTTCTATTTTGCCTTTGTTAAAACTAAGGTCAGCAAAGCTTTGAAAGAGGTATAAAAACTATAATATAACTAGCCACTAGGTGGCATTTGGAATCCCTTCAAGGTAGATTTTTATATGTTTCATATATTTAGGAAAATTAATGTTTTTAAACAAATAAAGGTTTTTTATTAAGTGATTTTAACTGTTTTTAACTATAAAGATTATTTTAAATCATTAACAAGTGATATAACACATTAAATTTCAACACAATATTTTTATGTATTAATTTAATTGTTTTAAACAAATTAGCAGGAAATTGATCAGATAATGATTTCTATTGGCTGTAATAATAATGATTTAAACTATATATATGTGGAGTAGAGGAAGTTTGCATTTGTATTTATCTGATGAAGTCAATGAATAGACGAAAACGCATGGAAGGATTTTAAAAGCGTTCATGTCTGGCAGTTTCGTATTTTTTCCGTTTTTGTGGTTACATTAAACGCTTGGATATACTTCAGTGGTCTACCTCTTCATATTTCTGCACTTATTTGGATTTTTAAAAGTGGATATAGCTGCCTTGTACATCTGAAATTAACTATGTGCATCTCAAAATAGCTCCTGCAATATATTTTGATTTGGAAGTTTACTACCAGAAGAGTAACATACAGTGGTATATGACAAATTATTTATATAAAATTTACAACAATGCTGAAAGCTGATCCTCCTGTAATGTAGTCCTGCCCCATTATAGTTTACCTCACAGAGTCAGTTTCTTCCTGCAGCCATCACTTTTGAAGTCATCAGCTGGCACTGACAGTGACATAAACTGATAGGATGTGCTCCAATCAGAAATAATATCTGGCTTTTATTTATGGCACGCACAAGATACACAAATCTTGTATGTTTGCAAAGAGCTTGTGCAGTCTAACTTGTACTATAGAGTAGCCTATAGTAAAGACCTATATTTTCTGAGCATGCTGAAAAGATTATGAAGGATATCAGTCAAATTGCAAAAAACATAATGCTGAAGACTGACCATGCTTGAAAGGTACATTATGATTTGTGATACTTGAATCAAAGTATATCTACCTTGCAATGCAGGTGAATGATCAGTCAGGTCTAAGACCCCAAGTTTTAACCTAATCCACTATGTATACATGTTCTAGGAGAGAGACAAATTTCACCAAATGGGAATTTCTGAAACTAGCAAGATGGAGACAGGCGTTATCCTGACAGAGCAAGTGTGTATCAGGAGATGCTGGGCACTACTATTCCTTTTTTGAGGAAATCAGAACAGCGATACCACAATGCACGCTGAGATGAAATGATGAGGTCTGTTCACATACATCTAAGCATGGAAGATTCTCTAAAGGTAAAATTGTGTTTATTTTCAATGGATGAATAACCGCACAAATACTCATTGTAGTTTCTGATTGCAAATATTCAGATTTAGGGCAACAGAAAGGGTCTCCAATTCCCACCAGCTAACAGCCAGCCATTGGTCTAAGCTGAGTGTAGATATATATTCACTTAATATTTTTTAACAAGAAACCTCTTTATTAAATTGTCACTTTGGCATAGGCAATCATACATTTAAATAAATGAAAACAAACCATATTGACATATATTTTCAATTGCAAACATTATACGTAATTTATAATCTGTCTATCCAGTCATTGTCAGTCAAACATTACGAAGCATATTCCATTCCTGCTTTCCCTTAAACCTCATTTCCCCTTCAAAACATTATTCTGCATGGATTGTTCCCACAATTCCCTTTTTTCATATGTAGTTTGCTCCTACCCTTTTCTAAAGATCCCACTTCCAGTTGTTTTGCCTCTGTTACTATATTCAGTACTTCTAGTACAGTTGGTTTAGACTTTGGTTTACATTTTCTAGTAATTACATTTTTGGAGACCACTAGGATTAAACTTGGCAAGGCCTTACTATGTCTAAGCAATTCTGATTCTGTATCACAGCTCAAAAACATATTTCCACAGTTACACCAACTTGCTCACCCAATATTTCTGATAGAGCAGTCTGCAGGAATGTTTAAAGTCTGCCAGCTCATTACACTCCCCAAAAATATGTTCCCGGTTGTCTCTCTTTTTCCCTGTCACTCCTCCAACATTTGCAATCTACCTGAGGAAAATGTATTTGGAGTCTTCTTGGGGTATAAAATACATTGCAAAATCTTGTAGACTTTGTTGAATATTTGGGAGACATATATACATCCTCCAATTGTTTCTTTTGTGAATTGATTATCCAATCTCTTCCTAAGCCTTTCTGACCTCCATCCGATTAGTTATCAAGCAATATTTTACATGCACTACTAATTATGCCTTTTTTAACAGCAGCTTCAGTTTAGATTCTTCTGTAAACTTGACCAGTGCTGGTGGTTTACTTAGGATCTCCCTATTTCTTTCTGTTTGTCTATACTCTCTATCAATCCTGGATAGGTAAGGCAATTTCTAACCTGTTGTCCAAATTCATTCTTGGCCTCTTCCCATTCTATTACCTCTGTCTGATTATTTGCTTATAATACCTTGGTTTATTTTCCAGTTTTCTCCATTAAATTCCAGCCCCTCTTGCCCATTCTCTGTACCCATAATTGCAGTCATCCCTACTAGCAGAATATCCTTTCTCCATCCCCATGTTGCTTTAATTACTTTCTGATACTTCACGAATATAATGTTCTTTGGGATTATTGTTCTCCTTAAAGATCTGCATTCAAAATTCCAGTCTGTCCTTGTTTCTTGAGCTTCTCCCCTGTTTCATCATCATCTTCATCATCATCATCCCTTTTCACTTGGAATTCTAGCTTTAGGAGCCTTAACTATATAGCTCTGAAATACCCTTTCAAATCAGGTAATCCCAAAACACCTTGTTCTGTTGGCAGGATCAACTTATCCCACTTGACTCTTGCCCTATTACCTCCCAGAAAAAAATCCTTCAACTCTTTATTAATTATCCACAACTTCACCTCTGGTTGATTTTAAAAAATATGTTTGACATGTATATAAATCTAAAGAGATAAAAAACATTTTCAGTGCTTGTATCTTACTATTCATATCCATAAAACAGCACTTCCAATTTCTGTTTTTGTATTTTTTTAGTCTCTTCCTTTTTAATCCATACTCCTAAGTACTTCATTTTATCATGTCCCCATTAATATGGGTATTGCTGAACCAATTAGTGTGTGGATATATAATTTACAGCTATTGACTTTGAAACCATATCAGAATGTTTCACAACGCTGAAATGTCCTTTCCTGGTTTTATCTAGAATAAAATATCATCTGTAAATAAAACCAACTTTTCTTGACTACTATGCCAATTATATCCTTGAATTTCTGAGTCCCTTATTTTATTTGTCAATGGGTCTAAATATAATGCAAATTACAAAGTGGGGAAAAAGAACATCCCTGCCTGTTTTCTCTGCTTAGACAAAATTTAGAGAAAAAACCCTCAACCTTCCAGTCCCTCATATATCTCCCTAATCAACCTTATAATTTTATCAGGGAATGCAAATTCTTCCATTGCCCTGCTCATAAAATCCCAACTTATCCTGTAGAATGTTTTCTCTGCATCAAGACCCCCCCCAAATAACAGTGGTATTTTCTTACCTTCTGTTTCCCTCTGGATCACCATTGTTCTATTAACATTGTCAAATGTTTGCCACTCCTCCACAAAAATACAGTGATTCATATCTATCAATTTTGGAATTACATTTTCTATTCCTTTTTTAAACAGCCTAGACATAAACACTTTTTATAATTTAAGATTTAGGATAGAAATGGGCCTATATGAAGCTGTATCTGATTGGTCTTTACCGTCTTTAGATATTACAGCCACCTCTTCTTTCTTCCAAGATATTAAACATCTTCCAGATCTTTATCACTTTCTTTACTCCTAGATTCCAAATTTCCAAAGGAATGCCATATGTTTCTGGGGTTCCAAATTTCCAAAGGAATGCCATATGTTTCTGGGGTCTTTCTTGTAGATAAGTTACACAGCACTATTTTTCTCATCTTCTCCTATCCTGTTAGCAATTGAGCCTTATCTACCTCTAACCTTGGCATATTTAATTCTTCCATAAAAATTTAAATTTGTACTTTTTCTTGATTTCCCATATTCCTCTGCTTTATACAGATTTTCATAAAATTTCCAAAATATTTCTAATACCTCTGCAGGATCTCTGGTTATTTTCCTCCCTAAGTTTAGCAACAACCTTTTCTACTTTATGTTGCCTCAGTCATTGTGCTAAAAGGTTTTGTGCTCTGGAGTTACAGCAGTCTTTCTGAACTCATGTGTATTATTGAGGTAGGTACTGTATTTTCTCTTTAGCACACTACAATTGTGGCTGTTCTTGTTCTGTGAGATTCCCCCATTCTGCAGTACTTTAACCTTTGTCAGTCCCTCTAAGTAATTTTTGTTATTATTTAACCACATCAGTTTTTCTTTTATTTCCACCCTATTTTTAAACTCCACTTTAATTTTTTCTCACTCCCCAGCTATATTTTCAGAAACAAAATTATATCTTCTCCAGTAACTCTCAAATAATTTTCCACTACCCTTTCCTTAAATTCCTCCCTTTTTAACAGATGGGTGGGGAAGTGCCATTGTCTCATTTTTATTTTATTATTGCTGTGTGATCTGAAATGGTAGTTGCTAGAAGTGTAGCAAAATTTTCAATTAAATGCACTTTCCTGTGAAATATAATTTCTGTCTAGCCTAGCACAGTTTTTGTACCTTGTTGGACTAATATATAAATTCCTTCCAAATTCCTACTACTGATTCACATCTTTCATACCAAATCTTTTCAAATATTTCTTTAAAAATCTACCCTCTCCTGTTTATATTTTTCCTGCTATGTTCTGCAGATGCATCCTCACTACTGCAAATCAAATTCCAGTCCCTACTTTTATAAGTAATATTCCCTACTGAAAGATGATTTTCACACAGAGTTTTCTTAAGCTCTATTGTAGCAGTTTTAGGTGGAATATAAATACATATCAGCGTAATCCTCCTCCCTTGCCAAAAGCCCCTTAGTCCTTCCTTTAGGATCTTAACATCATGAGGTGGGGATGGATTCTATGGTTGGTTCTCAAAGAAGTCCACCAGGCTGACGAGGCATGACCTGCCCTTGATGAAACCAAACTGGGTTGGTACTGGTGTCTGAAGGTTTTCTGTGCACTTATCTTTTCTGTGCCCTTATCACTTCCATAATTCTTATGAGACTAGACAGTTTTGTATTTTCCAGGCCCCATTAATGACTTTTCTTTGTGCAGAGGGATGACCATTCCAGTTCGTCATTCGCAAGGCACAAAGCCTATCTGGTGGCTATCATTAAATAGGAATTCCAGTGATCCTGATAGGTCATGTTTCAGGCTGTTTAGAAGGCATACTGGGATATTATCTGGGCCTGTCAATGCAGTATTTTTGGCCTTGGTACATCTAGGAACTGCTCTCTAATGATAGTTTGGAGGGGTTGGTATTTCCTGTGGGGCAGCCAGGGAGATGGGGGGTAAAACTGAAGCTGAATTTGTTGGTCAGCAGACTTGCTATTTCTTTTGGCTCTGTCTGTAGCTCCATTGTGTGCTGCCTTCAATGATGGGAGTAATATATTACAATATGTAATATATTACAGCTTCTAGTAACTAGTAATATAACTAGTTACTTTTTTGAAATAGTAATAAAGTAACAGTAATATATTAGTAACTTTATGGTTCTCAACGTTGGCGATACTGCCATCTAATGATTGATAGAAAAATTCCGGGGACCCTGGATAGTATTCGGATGTTAGGAGGTAATAGAGACTTTAAAGGGACAATTTGGATAAAACAAATTACAACATAATGTTGGCACAACTCGTAGCATGTAGCATTCATAACATACCTCTTAACTGTACCAAATTTCTTGGCATTTCCTGGTATTGGGCTCAAAGTAATAGGGTGTCACAAGTTCCCAATTGGCCCCATTAAATCCAGATTTTGGTGTGCAGACAAGGGCATCGGAACCATCCCACTTTTAAGAGGCTTCAATTAAAAAAAAAAAAAAACACCCTGTGATGGCAGCATCCATTTGCTACTCCTTATTGATTACAGGAACAATTGCCAATGTCATTGATTTCATGACCCACAGGTAATGCCGGAGGAGGGGTATAAGGATTCAGATTCACGCATCTATTCTAATTCGCTTACAGATTTCGTTTCAGTATGCATTTTGAACAATAAGATATACTGAGTTATTGAAATCCTCAACAACTTGATTTTAACAGAAAATCAATTATTTGCCAGAGGTATCCTGCTGTTTGTAAGGTGGACGTCATGTTAGTGAGTTTGTTTCAAATGTTTCCCTGATGTAAAGAAATACAGTTTGAGCATGCAGCCCTCAGAACCCGTATACCGCTTAGCATCTCAGCACAAAAAAATTTAAACATAGCCATTAGCTAATCATAATGTGTGGAGGGGCAATGGTCTGAAATTGGGAACAAATTTTCAATAGGGCGCTTATAAACTTAGAATGGCTTTAGAATGACAAATTTTGCATTAGTGTGCATTTTCTGTAGGATATCAAGAATGAAAACATTTTCGAGAAAGAGTAATACACTGCAGTCAACTAATAATGATAATAATTAGAGCTGTACTTGACGGACGTAACCATAGAATTCTGCACAAGCGTGGTGTCGCATTAAAATAACATTAAGTGCAGCTTGTACAGGTTTTACAAACTAACAGAGGCACGCATTCTTTCCTGGTTGTAATAGAGCAGCTGCAAGTTAATAAGTCCACGTGTAGAATGGGAAAATATTTTAACTGTCCTCTACACGCATACGTGCCATAATTAAAGTTTGTAAATACTAGGTATCTTAAGTTGCAACATTAATAAAAAGAAGAGACCACCACAAAATCTAGCATTTAACTTCTGCTTTAGGACTGAAAGGCAGCAACTTCAACTCTAGTGTGACTACTAATGCATGCTATGGATGTAAACTCAGTAAACTCAGTCCGCGCTTACTGCAGAATTTAAACTAGCCATGCTGAGGTAAGTGCAAGTGAGTGTATGAGTGTACAAGTATGTGTGTTAGTTAAACTAGTGGTTCATTGTTCTGTAAGCGAAAGAGTGTGTGTATCTATGTAATTTAAGCTAGCCATTCTTATGACAAAGTGTGTGTTACTGTGTCAGACAGTAGGTGTGTGTATGAGTGTGTGGCTGTGTGAGAGCAGAGAAAAAGTTGTGTGTGTGTGTGTGTGTGTGTGTGTGTGTGTGTGTGTGTGTGTGTGTGTGTGTGTGTGTGTGTGTGTGTGTGTGTGTGTGTGTGTGTGTGTGTGTGTGTGTGTGTGTGTGTATAAGAGAAGAAAGAAAGTGTGTGTGTGAAAGAGCAGAGGGAAGGAGTGAGTGTGAGTGTGTAAAAGAGCAGAGCAAAGGTGTGTCTCTGTGTGACTCTGTATGTGTGTAACATACCTTTCAACTGTCCAGATTCAGACTCCTAGTTTTGGTCTCCTTCTCATAAAATTTGTGGTTTTCTAATAAATCACAGAGGACTGAAGTCATTAAACAACATATATACGAGTTTCAGACTTCATATCCTTCATAAAATGCATACTAACACATATCCTGTTATTCTATCATTTTTCTAAGTTTATAAGAGCAATATTTTAAATTCTGTCCCTATTTTTGGGCCTTTGTCCTCCCATCATGCTAGTCTTTGACCAGATTTATTGCGCTAAGAGGTTGAGAGGTATGGTACTATAGAATGCTGAAAGTACCAATTTATTATGTTCTAAATTTAAAAAACTGTTTTGCATTGTTTTGAAGTTGCATTAAACACTAAGTGATGCAGTTATCAAAGTGGAATGCTCCACAGAGCAAAGGCCTCCTCCACACCCATGCTACTTAATTTTATTAAGTCTGAGATAACCGTACCACAGAATAAATTTAATACCCTAAGTTACCACACTCTTAATGCTGGTATATACATATCTGATCAACCAAATGTTTGCCATTGCATGGTTTAGAGTTTAACACGGCTGTTTCACTACATATGTGTGGTATTATTTGTACTGCTTAATAAAACAAGATATTTTAACAGTGCATCACATTCCACTGTGAAACATTTTACAATATTTTTAACGTGGTATTTTAAGCACACATTGCTGTGCCCTTAAAGAACAATACTGCTACAGCTTCTGCATATATATTGAGTACAACACTACTGCTTTACAATACATTCCAGCAACATTACTTTACTGTTTTATTCAGTCCTTTTGTGATATTTTATTTAACCAATTCAATGTTGTGAGGGAGCAGGAGCCACTCATAGCAAGCAGTGGGTACAAGGTAGACAAAATCATGGGTGCAGTGCCAATCTGTGAGGACACACACACACACGCACACACACACACACACACACACACACACACACACACACACACACACACACACACACACACACACACACACACACACATGTCATACTATATATTCTTACAATTTGGAGGATTGTCAGTTGACCGGTGGTACAGCAATTAGCATTGTTGCCTCACAGCAAGAGGTTCTCCTGTTCAATTTTCATCTGGAGCACCTTCTGTGTGGAGTCTGCATGTCCTCCCTGTGGTCGAGTGACATCTGAACACATGCAGGTAGGTGTGTGCATGAATGGGTGTGCCTTCTTTGAAGGTTGGGTGTTGGGCTGGCAACTCGGCACTGTAACAATCCACTGCCAATCATTAGCGGACCGGAGTTCTGCTGTGGTGAACCCTAACTGGGAAAAGCCAAAAGACTTTAGTCAATTCACCAGTGTATTATTTTTTGGAGACAGCGGTATGAGTCAGAGTCCAGCATCAGCAGCTACCAGATTTGTTTACAAAATCTACTAATGCACATTGGTATTTACAGAATTACAAGAGCAGAAGGTTTCCAAATCAGATTTATTTTATCTCTTGATCAGATTGACCCAACACTCACATATTGACAACAATAGTGGCTTATTATACCAATGACTGTTATGACAAACTTTAGTTTAATATTAAGATTAATAGATTGCACTGTTCTTTTATATATGTTACAGTTACTGATGTATGTTGTTTTAATTAATTTCTGTAGGGTGCAGCTAATGTGGCATCCGTGTGTATATGCTAGAAGTGTGGTAGTGCAGAAAGTAGAATGCTACGTCTTTTACATGTCTATTGCCTACTACTTCCCTTAAGAGTTTTTGTTAATGCTACAAAGGGACTTTAACTGGTGTTTCTGTGTGAATGTATATTTTCAGAGTTAATGTTAAATTAGGGAATATTTTCACAATTATTTTAATGTTGGTATCTCACAATTCCATTGGAGTGGGCAGAGTTACATTACTATACATGCAACTTTTATGTTGATTAGTGTCCAGACTTTTGGCCAATTGTACCTACTTTTCATGGGCCTTTGTCCAGATTTTATCTCCAGGTTGAGAGGCGTGATTTATAATAGATCATTAGAATTAGTCTGGAACATAATTTACTTAATTTTCTAGCACTGCATGGAGGTGAAAGCTAATGACGACCAGACTCCAGCCTTGCCCTGGTGCTGTGGGACTCTCGCCCACAAAAACACCTCTTAACACTGGGACAATTCTAGCCTACTAGAGATCATATCCTTACCTTGCCATATAATAAATGGCATTGGGTCTATATACTGCAGTCAATCGGAATCGAACTCACCACTAATTGATTTAACATCAAACTCCCCAACCCACTGCACCAAGCAGGACTCTTCAGGTGGATCTATGATCAACCAACTTTTGTCTTGACTATTTTTATGTTCTTTTTAAAAATTATTTTCGGGTTTCGATTTTTAGCTGCTGAAAATAGACAAAATGTGATAGGTTTTTATAGGTCTTGTGCTGCTGGCTGTGTAGGTTTGGTTTAATTATTATTTGTGACTCTCTAGCTATAAAGACTATAGTCTTCTCCTTTTGACTGCTCCCATTAGGGGTCACCACAGCAGATCATCAGTCCACAGAACAAGTGGCAGTAGAGTTTTACAGTATCAAGTTGCCACCCTGGCACCCAACCTTCCTCAGAAGGCAGGCGCATGCACACACTCACACCTAGTGCCAATTTAGAATGTCCAATCCACCTGCAGCATATCTTGGGAATGCGGGAGGAAATGGGAGCACCCAGAGGAAACCCACGCAAATGCAGGGAGGGCATGCAGACTCTGCACAGAAGGCACCCCAGCCAAGAATTGAACTCGAGAACCTCCTTACTGTGAAGTGATAATGCTAATGGCTGCACCGCTGTGCTGCCCAGCTACAAAGACTAGTCTACTGGAGTTTTTCAACTGTTAAATGCTATTCATTATCATTGTAACATTTTGTATAAACTTTAATAATGCACTTATATGCATGTGCTTACGTGTGTGAGTAAATCTCTAGATTATACTTGATAAACTATAGTTATGTAGAAGTAACGCGTTACTTTAGTTAGTAACTAGTAGTATATTACTTTTTCAGAAAAGTAATATTACTTTCACTGAAAAGTAACTAGTAATAGTAACTTGTTACTTAATAAGTAACTAACACAAAACTGGCTGCCTTTCAGGCTTTGGACATGGATAAAGAAAGCCTTGAGATGGCTTGCCTGGGGGCATCAGAATTACCCGTTTTAAAGACTTAAACCTTGCCTGTGATATAACTAGGGCCTGCTGGAGTGACTGGTATGTATGTATTCCAGAGACTACCCCTTCTCTGGAACAGTCTTCCCTAGCCATGTGAAGCAGAGTTCCTCCCTAACCAAATTCAGGTGTACCTTGGACAGTTGAATGGGAAAGAAGAAATTCATCTCTGGTTTGGAACCTATGTCTGCAATGGACACAGGCAAAGGCTGTAAACACTTTATTTTCCTGGCCCCTGATTGCAAATGTTTCACCTCCCAAGCTCCTGCTTACACTTATCAAGGGTACCAGAACTTGTCAGAGATTTGATTCAATAGGTTATCAGTGTTCCTGTAGTGTGGAAGGTGTCGAAACCTGCTGCAGGATTCTTTGTATCATGTTCATGTGATGCTCAGATGTATAAACTTATGTTTTCTTCTTGTCACGGCTTGTAACCCAGCAGTAGGGGATGCTCTTTAAGGAGTGTTTACACTGGTCTATTTCTTGTCTATCTGTTGACTAGCCGTCTGTATACCCATTTTACATAAGTATGATATGTCTGCTTATCAAGAAAACTGTAAGTTGGGCCACAATTGATAGAACTATCAAACATCAATTCCCACATGGCACCATTATATAGCAGATGTCCCACACCATCTTCAAACAGGTGTATATTGATGTATTAATGTCACTGTATACCTACTCTGTCCTTATCTCATGCAATTCATGCTACAGGGCAGGACATATTCTGATTTGAGAAGACATGTTATACCAACATGCCATGGATGTTCATGAATGTGCCAGGACAGTACCTCCTATATCCTCTATGGCCCTGTGTCTGTCATCACCCCCTCTGTCTCATCAGAATATACTGTAGCATCTTTAGTAGGGTGATGGATGAAATGTTCATCATATATGATGTGGAAACTGTCCTTACTGTGAAGAAGAATACTGCACACACTTTTTAGGGTATCCTGCCCTACACAAATAGTTCACATATTTGCTGAGTCATACTAATCACTTCAAAAGATGTATCACTCCTTGTCATTTGTAGCAAGCTGTACACAGAATTAACTTGTGCTTTGCCCTGTAAAACAGCTACTAGCTGTAGAAGTGTATTGAGGTAGGTATTACTGATTTAAAATTTGGGGTACACACATACTTTGGTATAGTCACTGATAGTTACATTTGCAGTCCTTATCTCATTTTCTTATCTAATGACATCCTGACACCTGGATTTGAACCCTGACTTACCTGTGTTCTGACCAGGAGCTCACTGCTGTAATACCCTGTGCTATAGCGAAAGCTAGGTAGCAGGTGTATTTTCCACACCCTTACTTTACAGTGTTGATGGCTGCACATTGCCTCTGAGCTTGTTACCGCAAAGGAAGGCCCACTAAATTTTAATTTTCACTAGTTTCCTTAAGCAGAGAACAGTGTTTGCTCGGAGCTTAACATCTCAAATGGGGAAGGCAAGATCAAAATTATTTATGTAATAAAACTTTGGCCCCAACATTTCAAAGATAGACTTACAGCATGCACATACTAGCTGTCAACAGTTTCTCCCAAGGCGAATCTTGCAAGTCTGACACATGAAACATTAACAACGGATGTATTTTGCAGTTAACCCCAATCAAGTGAGTTACTGTATGTCCCTATTTGCACACAATTTGGCAATGAGCACCAGTGGACACTGATACTTCACAAGTCCAGGTTGAATTCTTGAAATTTGAGTCATGCATGTGCTAATACTTTGCCGTCATCCATGCAAATCAGCTTCTTAGCCACGTACTTTGTGAAGAGGTGTATAGCATGTCTAATTCTTGTTACTGAGCTGTAATCCTCCAATGCATGAAAATGCATTCATAAACAGAAGCAAAGGGTAGAGACGTGCTTGGTATGGGTTTATAGTGACAGTTACATTGGTCATTGCATGATCATACCCATTGATATTGTCAGTAACTTGTATTAATGCTTCACTTTTCTAACTTCTCTGCTGCTCATGCCTACTAACCTCCAAGAGATAATAATCATAAAACTGATATTCTATTTGTAGAAACCCTATTAACACAGTTAATAACACCATACAATGTAAATGTGTATTCTGTAGGTAAATACTCTGTACTCTTGTAATCGTACTATTTATGTATTTTGACTGTAAATACTCTGAATTTATCGCATTTTGTCCCCGGGCCTCCACTGAAAATGGGCTCGACTAGGCCCATTGTATCTTCCCAGAAAAAAATGCAATTAAAATAAATAAATATTTTACTTTACTGTGGACAAAAAAAAATCTTTTGAGTGGAAAAAAGCTATAACAATGTTTAGTATTACTAGAGGAGTGAATTTTCCTGTGGTGCATCTTATGTTTAATAAAGATTCTTAGTATGTCGAGTCTCTGGCATGTGGTTGGAGTGCAAATGTTAAATAAAGCTATGCTGCACACAACAGGAAGAAAAGCCTTAACTAGCCATTTTGAAGGTTGCTGCAAGGACATAATGTAGCACCTCCCTGTCAAGGGTGTAGCTAGGCGATTTACTATGGTAAGGTTAAAGTGGGTTCAGCCGAACCCACTTCAGTCGAAGTCCGGAGGTGGAACTCGATATTCTCAAAGTATGAATCTCACCCCTATCTTGACCCATGTTAAAGCCCGCTCCGAGGTCGAAGTCGAGTCATATTTCGACAATGTCGGGATTCGACATTGTCGCTTTCACGGAAGTGGGCCAATGACCCCATCATTCAATGGGGTCCGGTTTGACCTTACTATAGTAAACCTAGCCAGGCATACTCTTTGTACTCAGAGTACATTTTTTTCTGCGCATCACATCAACATTGCTTTCCTCAGGTCATATTATTTCTGCAACTGTATAAGTCAATGCCTTTAACAACAGGTGCAGTATTTCTAGTCTAAAAACAATATTTTTAATTTTAGGGGGAACAGTCGAAAATGTTACTTGCATTTATTATGTGCTTGGGGGCAGCAGTTTGAGAGATGTGTCCATTTTTAGATGTCAGGTGTCCAAGGGGAATACCAGTAAGAGCTTGTTGAGTACAAAATGGAATTTGCTTGCTATTCCTGTACTCTCTTACCAAATCCTTGATTGTTGAATTACTCCAAAGTCCCGTCTAACTATATGGGTATTAGCAGCATGAGCAATGAAACTGTATAGTTCTTTCTGCTGTATTTCTCGTGCTCTATCAACTGCATTGTAATTTAATTCTTTGTATTGGAACAGACCATCTTTATTTGAATACCTGGAGCATCTCGGGTTATCCAGACTGATGACTAGATCACAGGATATCAGTTTATACACATTTACTTGTGGCAACTTGACTCTTGTAATTGTACAAATAGTTTCATTTCTCTTTGCGGTCCCTTTTAAATATCCATTTAAATCTTGTTTTGTATGCAAGAGAACTTGGTAGATTTTTGAAAATGCCGTGTTAAAGAAAATGAATTCTACTTTAAAAAAGCTTGGAGTCTGTGTCTCACAGTCCTATTACTCTGATTTCTGAAGAACAGGCAGCACAGCAGAGAGCTACACTTAACATGATGCGTAACTCATGCAGGTCTCTAACATGAGCTTGCCACTAAAAGCCATAGGATAATATGTTTCTGTATATACTTGTGCTGGAAGATAGTAAGTGTTGGTATCCTGTGTGTTTTCATGGTTTTGTGTTTTCAAGCTTTTGAGTTTTCAGGATTTTGGGCTTTAAGGATTCTGTAGCGCTTTATATTTATATATATATATATATATATATATATATATATATATATATATATATATATATATAAAATGTATGTGTATAAAATTTGTATATTAAGTATTTGTGTGTTTTATACACATACATATATATTGCCATATCTATCCCTACATCTGCATATGGCATAGCCTCAAAGCTATCCTTGTGAGTATATATGATATAATCAGGTTACCCCATTGTCAGTTGCTTCCTGTTATTAATCCCTGTAGTTTTAACGGTGTAGCTCTATGGCATGTGTTTGCAGGTGTCTGCATATACAGAGGCCAAGGTGGACGGTAGAGGCTTGACAGTTTCAGCCCTATAGAAAATGATATGCTGACACAGGTATTTAGGATACATAGACTATGCTTGTTGGAAAGAAGGTGTGCCAACTAGCCATTACTGGACTAAATGTGGGAAACAGCAGTCCATGACAAAAATGTTGTGGGAGGATTAGTATGTTCCATGGCAGTTGGCAGGTGATCTAAGGGGGGGATGGTGTTTTTGGGGGGAGCACAAGGTGCAGCAGGCTGACCAGAATCTGAAGGTCCATATGAATGGTTGTACGAATTAAACTACTTACTAGTATCATTTTTTTTGGTACAATAATAGTTTCATTTTGTCTATATCCATACAGTGGTTTTGGCTCATCCTTTTCCTTGAGGTTTTATAAAATGATTTTAAGAATAATTGTCCAAAGTTTAGATCCAGTCTCCAATTAAAGCAGCACTGTGTAACATGGTGATTACCTCACAATAGTTAAAACATTTAATAAAGTGCCAGTGTAGTTTCTGGCATATTTTAAGTCCACCATGACTTGCTGTAAAGTTTTAAATTTTAATTGTTAAAACTGTGCTGTCATATTCATAGGTCAAGTCAGATTGGTTGCAGTGGTAATTCTGGACAGCACATGTCTGAACTGAGCTCTCAGAATTTGCCAGTAATATAATGCATTTAAAATATGTTTTGAGCTTGTGGAAAGTTTTAATTTATTGCTGTAATTTTGTAGGTTCATGTTTGTGAGATGGGACCTAAAATGGCTATGTAGATAATATTTCTGAACATTTTCATTACTATTATGGAATGTGGGTATTTCTTAATGGTTAGACTCTCCTTCAGAAATCTATATACAACTGATGCAATGGACTCCCTCTCATTTCAGTATTCATTTTCCATTAAAATGCTTTCTTCATTGACCGGTATCTGTCTGCTGTATCTGCAATACATCAACTTCCTTTAGAAATATTGCTTTTAGGCATATTCATAAATTCAGCATTGTGCAGCCTAATATTTTCTTATAATTCCCTTAATCTTTTCCTGACAGGGAATTTACCTTTGAATTTGCCATCTGTAAAACAGAATAAAATATGCACTTGAAGTATGCTTTATTAAAATGGTATGTTCAAAGTTGACATGCAGATTTCAGCTGGTATTCCATAACAGTTGCATTTAGATGGGTGTTCAGAATTTTTAGTATGTGTGTGTGTGTTTTGTAAGTTCTGCTGAAAAGATCATGGCCAAATCATACTTTGAAAAAAGAAGAGCGTCAAGTACTTGTATATCCGTTAATAAGATTAATATAATACAATAACAGCTTAGAACCCCATATGCTTCCCCATTTTGGGGGTGTATTCAGAAAGGAGGATGATGTGACTGTGCTGTGATAAATATATTATGATTTAAGATGTGCAATGCAGCTAGATGAGGATTTAGGTATATTTAAGTGTCAGCATAGTGTAGACCTGGTAGAGATAATATTGCTTAGGGAAGCTTTACCTTCATGAAAATGGCAATGCTCATGTTTACAAGAGGTCACATGACCTGGTTCTGTCTGCACACACATGATATGCTCCCCACAATGAACATTCCCATTGAAACATTACTTATGTGCAACATTCACACAACTGAGAGCTCATATGAAAGCTACACAGCAAAGTGCCAACTTTATTTTAGAATTGAAAAGGAAATGGGTAATTCAGCAGTCGGAAAGAAATTGCAGGCAGGGAATACAGAGATGGAAAGGAAAAAGCATTGAGTGTGGAAGGAGAGCATTTATCTTTTGGTACATCCTTTTAGAGTGGAAGGGTAGAGGGGAGGGAAGAAAGACAATTGCAGTTAGGAAGGAAGGTATAGGGATGGCAGCAAGGACAGATGCACATCACAGGCAGACTGAAAAGGGAAGTGCTGACATAAAGGAAACAAGCAGATACATGGACTGGAGAACAAATACTGGAGGATGAATGACACAAGGGGAGCATCATGATGATAGGATGGGGTGTGGACTGCCGTCCAAGCTGTTGCATTGAGAAACATATGCAGACGTCCGTTACCTTGGTCCCTGACATTGTGTAGGCTCTTCCACTGGTTACCTGATGGTCAGGGCCTTGTACCTTTTGAGCTCTTCTAGGCATATGAATATGTGCTCCAGTGTGCAAAGGTGATAATCAAGCCACCAGGTCACCTCAGTCCTGTCCAGCTACTGCACCATGAACCAAGATGACCCCTTCAGTGTCACTATGTATGAAAAGAATCCTGTGTATCCCACTGGAGAAACAGCAGGGGCTACCTTTTGAGTTCATATCACCTCCAACAGGATGACCTTCACCCTGCAAATTTGCAGTTGTACTTAAATATGCTAACAATACATGTAACTCTGTATGAATTATAGATGGAAGCAATTCTGGGCATGTTATGGGTGCTGAGAAGAGAGGACACTTGGCAAACATCAGACTGAAACAATATTAATTTCATGACCTCTAATCCTACCATGATTTAGGAATGGTATTAAAAACTGACAAGACTTTGAAAATTTTAAATCTAGAGGCTAAGCTACATAACTAAACAATTACTGAAACACTTGGTGGCTCTAGCAACAATATAGTACACTGTGTTTGGGTAGCAAACGCAGTTTATAAACAAGTGAAGAATGCTACAATGCTGGAGATAAAGGAACCTTATCCAAAGAGCAAGGCCATGAGGGTGAAAGAGTAGTTATTGTTCCCCTGATGGGAGGAATAACCAGCCATGCCTTATTATCTGCACATGATTGTCTGTAGTCACTTGACCTGTGAAGTGTCCCTTCATAGGAAACTGGCAAGACGGCAAACATACCTGTAAGGGCTGGGGATCTAGCATGTGCACAGGGATGCTTAGCCACATGGAAGTAGGTGCTGAGCAGTATGGGTGGAGCCAGTGATCTGCAGAGCCTTGGGGAAATTCCTACAGAGAGAGCTTGTAAAAGGATCCAAGGCCTAATCAGTGTCTTACAATGGACTGACTTAAAACCTGTCACTATGCTCTGCATTCTATAAATTGCTAAGAGTGATCTGTGACAAGGATACAAGGCATCCTCTGATCTAATACTGATGGATTTACTGCAGATCAGCAAGTCAGTTGGCATTAGAAACACGCTGTCTAGGGATCTAGACCTCTTCTGAAACATCAATAGAATAGTTTGGAGGGACATGTATATCTCTCAGTGGAAAAAATATGCACTGGAACAGACTCCCCATCCATATGAAACAAAGCTCATACCTGTCTCTCTCCAAATGCAACTTGGATATCTGGATGGAAAAACAGAAAATGTACCCCAGCACTGCCCCCTATACTACTAATGGACAGAGACAGCTCCTGAATGTTTTATCCCCATACATGGGTCCCCTGAAATGATCTATGGTATTACTCATTTATTCCCATTTGGGGTAATATGTAATTATTGACCATGAGATGAGCAAGGCCAGCCTAAAACCAAATTGGATAGTTTAATTTAAGCACCAGAATGGAAACTGGCTAGGCTTAAAATGGCTTGCAAGGGCAGCTAGAATAGTACTTGGCTATGAACATATGAAAATGAGGTCTCATAGAATGTGAGGGGTTTTATGTCTCCTGTCCATATGAACCATAGGAACTGGGATCGGATTTGTGAGGCCAAAGGATGCAAATCTCCTTGTATGTGCCAAGTTGGACACTGAAAGGTCTTGTAGCAAGAATGGTTGCTTAAACCAATGTGTTCACTGGGACAGACATTTTCTCGATCTCATATGGGGATGATACCAGTCACTTTCAAAATTTCTTGAATTGTTTGCCAGGTGCATGTACCTTTCCAATTGATTCATGGAGTTTTCTATTCCTTGCTGTCACCCAGTAAGGAGTGGAAACCTTGTGATTATTGAATGGCTCACAAAAGGGAGCAGCAGCAGTGGATGGGGGGGGGGGGGACTATGAGGGAAGGTTTTTTTTTTTCTTCTGGCAGACAACCAGATATATGGCCAGACTGGAATTATATTTGGAGGGTAAATGGACTGCCTGTTTTTGGTCCTTCCAGCTGTCTCTGGTTTTGAACAATGTCCATGATATTGCTTTATATTTTTGTCCCCTTCCTCAAAATGTTTGTCTTCCTGCTGGATTACTGTCAGCCAGTAATACAGCAAATTAGAGTTTTATTATTCAGGAAATGCATACTGAAGTAATGCCTGTTTTATAACATTATGTATTACATATTTTTTAACTGTTCCTCATTAATTTTTTTTTCTTATAAATAGCCAAGGCTAGTGGAGGATTATACTCTACATCAATAACAAACTAGTGTTTTTGATGCAAGTTTTGGTTCAGAAAATGCATGTTTCTTACAACGCGTATTGTCATACTTCTAGGCTGCCCATAATTTTGCTTCATTTTTGTTGTGTCCCTCATTCAGTGTTTGATTTTCTTCCCAAAAAGTCACTGAGGATTACAGTCAGTCATAAATGCCAATCATCACATTTTCATTCTTCAGAAAACACATGTTGGTTAGAGGAAGCAGCCCCTTAACATTTCAACACCTTTTGCTAACTGATTTGTTCCTGATTTTGGTCCTTTACCCCCCCCCCCAAATTATTTTCGCTTGCTCAAGATTTCTTGAGCAAATAAGCTGTTCTATTAATTTTTAGGTGAATTAAGAGTAATAATTTGTCCCTGATTTTTTGGGCCTCTCACCCCCCACACACAATAATTTCTGAATTTTTATCACTGATTTTTAAGCATATGAGGTGTTCATGCAACTTGCGGACATTCATATTTGGTATGTTCTTGATAAATGACGAGAAAACCAGAACATTCTGAGGGTGGCAGACTAAATGATGGCCATTTGAGTTTTTGATGTCCTATTAAGAAAAATGGATGCTATGCAACTCTTGTAGTGACTCCCGTATTTAAAAGCACTATTTAATCTGTCATTCTGATTTTTGGGCCTTTGTTTCTCCAGTCTGTTTGGCTTTGTCCAAATTCTTTTGTTAAGAAAGTTGGGGGAGCAATTTGTTTTTAAGAGTGCACATCTGATATGTAGTCAGATAAATTAGCTATAAGTGCAGTTGCTGGGGCTGTCAGTTAGGTTTGCTCCTTATTCTAGTTTTACAGGATTAATGAAATTTGTGTGAAGCAACATGGAATACTTTAATACTTAGCTATGATTTGTGTGGAACAAACGTGAAACTCATTACATGCCCATCAGTTTTATTACTATTAGATGTCTAAATTGCATTCAGAAGTGGCTATAATAATTCGCAAAGGAAGCCTTTTCCACTGTTGAAACTTGGTTATCCGATGCCCAATTAATACTTAACCCAAAATAAACAAAACTACTCATCTTACAACCCACCAAACATACTCAGAACAACTCTCACTTTAACATCACAGCAAAAGACACCACCACTATATCCCCAACTGAACAAACCAAATTGCTAGCGATGGAAATAGATAATAAACTAAAATTTGATATTCACATATCCATGACCATAAAAAAGTCCACAAAAAAACTAGGAGCGTTATACAAAAATAAACAACTTCTCACCAAAGCAGCAAAGATTTCAATAGCAAATTCCCACCTTATCTCCACCCTACTTTATGCCTCTCCAATATATACCAACCTAAGGCAATGCGATCTAAACAAGCTAGAGACATGCTACAACAAAATTGCCAAATTCGCCACAGGGGCATCCTACCGTAGTCACCACTGTCTCTCACTTGCTGAACTGGGCTGGCTTGAACTCCCTCACCTCCTTCAATGGTATTAACTATCACTTACCCACAAACTAGTAAACCATCCACTAAATGTCCCATCCATCCAGAATCTACTCCAACCCTATCGCACCACCAGACCACTAAGATCCAGCAACAAAAATCACTTGCAGATCACTAAAGCCAATAACTCTGCTGGTGAAGCACTATTCTCTTGCACTATAGCCAAATTATGGAACTCCCTCCCACCCACAATTGCCTCCGTACCATCATGCACCTAAAAACTTGCTGGCTATGCCCTTGCAACTCCCACTCTAATATCACCCACCCCATCCAACCTCTACCTTTCTTTCCACACCACTAACTACCTTGATTATAGCAAGTTCAGATGCTCATAAGCTAAGTACTTATTATACAGCAGGAACTTCTTACTGTAACATTTGTTAATGTCTGTTATGTACTTCACAGATAAAGATTCTAGTTGTCTACTGATGTACTATGTTCTTCATCTGTAAATATGCTTGTAATTAATTGCTATGTTAAATTGTTAATTGCTATGTAAGCCAATGTAACTACTGTCTGTTTATTTTAACTATGGAGCTTTTCTCTCCAGGCCTCTGCTGAAAATGGACCTACGTCCAGTCGGACACTCCCGGTCAACAAATGTAAATAAATAACTGCCTGGGTGGTGGTGGGATGATCTGTCAGTGGATGAAAGTAACTGACACCCTTGTCATTTGCTTGGTCTAAACCACCATTGATCCGGCTTTGCAAACAAAGTATGCATTTGTGTGAAGTAAGATAAATACTTTATTACTGCGACCGGATTTATTAATTACTGCAATATGACATCTTGAGTTATATGCAGTAAAGTGGATATAAGTGATGGGTACAGAAACATCTGTGTATGCAAGTGAATTATCCCTGCTGATGTTTGATTGCTGTGAAACAGTAGTAACTGATCTGTTGTGGCAGCATTGTCCAATATATTTGCTAAAACTGGTGTGTGCGTGTGAGGGGAGTAGTTGTAACGTTCTGAGTAATATGTTTGACATACTTGTGTTTGGAAAGTGAAAGATTATCCGCATATATATATATATATATATATATATATATATATATATATATATATATAGATAATAATAATCAGTGGCTTAGGGACTGGGGTTGCCCTCTTACAGTGCATAGCTCTGGTTACGTTCTTAATAATCCCTTCTGTTTGGAGTTTGCATGTGCTCCCTGTAGAGTTGTGGGTTTATCCATGTGGTATATTTTCCTCCAACACCCCGAAGATGTGATCTAGGAGAAATGGCATGACCCCAGTTTGCCTGTAGGAAAATGTGTAGCATGCTTTTTCTACATTGTGATAGACCTGGCTTATCAGGGGAAGTGTCAGTATGGGTGTGCTTATGTGAGAAATCACTATTGGTTGTGAAAGACATGACTTTCAGGGACAATGCCAGTATGTGTGCAATTGTGAGATAGTGGTATGAATTTTATTTATCTAACATTTGTTTGCCACCTGGGATGATGATTTTTTTTGAGCAAGCTAGCTAGCATCTACTCCACTATCTCCTCACTTGCTATTTTTTCATTTTTCTTAGCTTTGGGTTATATGCCCTATATGCTACACTGGAAAGCTTAATTTCCCAGTTAACCAGCCCAGTGTCAGACCCTACATGATAGCTTAACATGAGGTATTTGCAATTTCCTGATTGTTCCTGACAGCTATTTAATTCAAGGTCCCAGGTCTGGCTGGATCCGTTTGCCCTCGCTATGCTCAGGCTCACCTCGCTCCCCTACCCTACTCCCACACCCCCCCATATACTTAATCCCATAACTTTGCCTACTACCTGACACTAGCCAGCCATTTTCCTATCCATTAGCAGCTTTTCCTAATGGCTCCTTCTACTTTACGTGTACTTTTCCTGTCTCATACTATGCTACTTCTAGTGCTATTTATACACCATTCTTCACTCAACTCTACCTTGCTTATCAATAAGCCTACATCTGTAACCATCTTCCAATCAACTCCATCCACTACCTACTTAGAAATATCTCCCAATCTCTATCAAATAACTCCTCTACTCTTCTCTAAAGTACTAATTCTCCCTACAGACAATTCTATTCCCTTTACTAACTCTACCCTCACCCTCCTACTGCACGCCATAAGCCCTAAGTGACTGCAATATCCATTTCTCCACTCAGCAGTATTTTTAATACTAACCCTCTGCGGTGACATACAATCTAATCCAGGACCCATTTCCACCATCCATCCAACTCCACTAATCCCTGCAATTCACTACATATTGTAGTACTAAACTTACAAAGTATTCACAACAAAACAACTGACCTTTATGCCTGCATAACTCTCAATAAACCTGATATCATTGTTGCCACCAAGACCTGGTTAAAACCAAACGTACAAGACTCATAAATCCTCCCTTCAAACGAATGTTATAAAGGCCAATGGACACCTCAAAAAATGAGGTGGAGTAGCACTCCTTTTCCCTAATAACTTCAGTCTATTCCCATATAAACATCCCACAGTTCTCTAATGCTGCAATTCTGGTCTCCTTCCCAAAAATAAATAAATCAAAAAATATTGTATCATAGTACTTTACATTCCCTCACAAAATAATATACCTGTACTGGAAGAAATTATATCTTGGGTCTCCCACACTGTTAAAAATGAAACCATAATTCTAGGTGATATAAATATCTACTGATTACACTTCTGCTCTAAATGTCCACCCTCAAACATAAACCTATTTAATTTCATTCAACTGACTGGCTCTCCAACAAGATTTAATAACAAGACTCAGGAAGGTTCCACCCTAGATTGGATACTACGCTCTGACCCTACTAAAATCTCTTCAGTCAGTACTCTGTCTCATGCTATAAGTGATCACCTTCCAGCCTTTTTTCAACAAACAGCACCCCCCCGCCACAAATGTCATCATTTCAAACTTGTTAGAAATCTTGCCAGTTTAACTCCCAGACCTTCAATAACATCCTAAAAAGCATGAATTGGAATAACTTAAAACATCTTCCTCTAGATTACACACTGGAGTATTTCAGTACTACCTTTTTACAAACTTTAGACAGTCTTGCACCGCTCGTAGTAAAAGGGGTGAATACTAATCATGCTCCATGACTGACCAAACTACAAAAGAACTAATGCTAACTAGGGATAAAACATGGAAACAGTGGCAAAAACACAAAAAAACCTTTAGACTTACTGAAATTTAAACAACTCCATAATCAAGTGAAAACACTCATATCCAAAGATAATCAAGACCTATTATTTAAAGCTTCAAATAATGAGCGCAATCCCAAAAGATTCTGAACTTCCATATGATCTCTTTTCTACTTCTGGCACATAAAGCAACCTATGACCAAACCCAGACAAAACAACTGAAGAAATAGCCAGTCTCTTCAACTCACACTTTATGAATTCTATAGCTAACATCACTGCTAACTTTTCACAGCATCATTCTTCTACAAATTATACTGGAATAGCCTATTCCATCTCTCCCCGTCCCATTCCACCTGAACCTCACATTCAGATAAATGAATAATAAATGCTTCACCTAAATTCTCACTCGCTTCAGTCCCAACTTCTACTATAAAGAGACTACTTCTCAATCTAAATCCAAGCTCCAATGCAGCCGATATGATACCCACTAAATGTCTACAACTTACCGCAAAAGTCATTGCCTACCTTACTAGTATAATCATTAATAAATCTATCCAAGAATCTTATTTCCCAAAACTTTGGAAAAAAGCTTTTATTCTACCCCTACACAAAGGTGGTAACACAACCAATATCTCAAATTTCCATTCCATAGCCATTTTATCTCCTATCTCTAAACTCCTTGAAAAATGCATTCACATGCAACTTCTGCACTTCCTGCTTAATAACCAAATCATATCTGCAACTCAAGATGGATTCAGACCAGGCCGTAGTACTACAACCGCCTTAATATCCATTATGGACAGTGTCAACAAAGCCCATGACTCAGTAAAAATTTTATCTACTCTATTTCTTGACTTACCAAAAGCCTTTGATAGAATCTATTGGTCACTCCTTACTCAACTCTCAAATACCGGTTTATCTGCACCCTCTCTCAGCTGGTTTTCAAGTTATTTGTCTGACAGAGAAGAGGCAGTTAAATGGCAAAACTCTCTATATCTTTCCAATTCTACTGCTGTTCCCCAAGGCTCCATATCAGGACCACTCCTTTTCAGTATATTTATTAGTCATCTTCACTCTTCATTCAGCCAGGGGTCTCTCATTCAGTATGCAGATGACTCCACTATTACATGCTCTGCTGACACCACATCTGATCTTCAACAAATTAATCAAGCTGCATTTATTTCAGTGGCGACCTGGTTATACAATAACCATCTGTCCCTAAATCCTAATAAAATCAAACTTCTCTTATTTACTCCCATGAAAAGTACTTCCATAAACAGATCACCATTCACCATGCTTTCCCAGAGCAACACAAAAATTAAAGTTGCCAGCCACTCTAAACTGATGGGAGTAATAATTGACAAAAACCTAAAATTAGATCCACACATATAAAATAACATTAATAAAACACACCAAAAACTAGGCATTCTGTACAAGCATAAACATTTCCTTTCTCCCCCTACTTAAATACTTGCTACCACTTATCTACTTTCTTCTTTTATCTACAGTGCTCCCTTGTTTACTAACCTGTTATCCTCTCTAAAAACAAAACTTGAAACGTGTAACAAAATTTCCATGTTTGCCACAAATACCAGATACTACACACCACTGCAGAGCCCTATATTCATTAAACTGTCTTGAACTCGCCCACTATCTCTCCTATCTGCAACTAACCACCGCCCACAAAATAAATTTCAAAACCCTTAGATTGTCCTGCCCCACATTCTCTATTTACCCACTACCTTCCCACTAGGTCTCTTAGATCTGAAAAACAACACCTCTTAGAAACTCATAAGCCCAACCTACCTGCAAGTTAACTACTTTACTCTTGTGTGGTAGCCAAAGCTTGGAATGCCCTTCCTTTATTACTTCAAACCACTCTGAATAATGCTTCTTTCGGAACATCTTTGTGTAGATACTTCTCTGCTAACTGGATCTATACTTGTAGTAACTCTTCTCCTTCCATAACCTAACTGCCATCTCCTACTTGTATACACTCACACCTCCAGATTACTCTTAACAATTAAGTGTCGTCAGATATTTTACACCTGCATGTTGTACCACTTTTTCACTTTTTAAGTTATCAGTATCTCTAATATTGCATTTAATCATTCTCTCCATGGGATTTCACTCTCTGCTTGTACTAATTGCCAATCTTTGCTATTCCTTATATTTTTCATGTACATTCCTTATAGTCAGTTCTCTGTAAATGTTATATTTCATGTAATTTTGCTAGAACTAGTAGCCAATGTATGTTTCATGTAAATTCTATTTAGTCAATTTTTTAACATGTTTTTCCCTATGTAAATTTTCATAGTAATTGTTTTCTTATGGAGCTTTTCTCCACTCAAAATGGGCTCTCAGTTGCTCAGTGGACAATCCCAGTAAACATGGCAATAAATAAGAAAAGCTCCACATTAACATAATATGGTTACAGTTAATTAACAAAGTTATTACAAACCTAATATTGAAGACAACATCAGAAGTTCAATTTATATAGTGCACTTATCTCTGTCCAAATATTTGCATTCTGTATTTATAAGTTGAAAAAAAAGCCCATTGGTAATAGTTAAGGAATTCACAAGTTACAGTTCATAGGGAGGACATTATAAACTGAGTACACACTGTGGAACAGAGAAGACTAGATAACCTAGCCTAGGCAAAATTATATTAGCCCTTTTATCGAAGACTTTGCATATGTTCTGAGGGAAGTAATCAAGATGTATGCTGTGGGGGTGAGGCAGGGACTAGTTCAGCCTGGGGTAATGCTGAAATGGCTAACCAGACAAAACCCTCTGGATAATTCCCTTCATCAGTGAATTTGTTGCTTTGTTGCTGTCTACTCTGATCACTCTATTCCTTTGATCCATCTTTTTTTTGATGTACAGCAGAAATGGAGCCATGTTTTCTAGTCGGTGCTTGGAGTTGGATTGGTTGGAGGTAGATCTAACTTGCAGAGGGATGGAATTCCATTTTTAATGACTGAGGGTGAGTAGAGACTTCAGCCAGAGGATTTGTGAGGTTTATATATGCTGAGAAAATGTCGTACATTAGGCTGAAGTGGTCTATTAGGGAGATAAGAATGGAGAAGGACTAAAAGCAGGGCAGTTGTGTGTGGAGATTAGTGGTGGGGCAGTCTGAGACAATTCAAAGCCCTAAAAGTATTGCTTAGTGTAAAAAGAAAAAGAATCACTTGTCTGTGGACATGAGCTAGATGCATGCAACCCTTCTAGGTAGAAGTACAAAAAAATATTTGCAAATGATATTCCAGAAAGAGGGTATAGAATGCATCATAGAACATCCAGAGTTTCTAGGGGTCTGGTGGCCCCCCAGCCCTGGCTTTATAAGTGATTTTAACAAAGCTTAATTACTACTGCTCTGAACTTTACCTGATCTAAAACTGACACTGTTCAGAAGTGTGCACAGTCTTGTAGCTTGTGTGTGATACGTGGACAGTGTGATAATTTTTTTTTAACTTTCTTTGCAAACTTGTGTGGTTTTCATAGAAGGTCATTATAGCTTGTCTAGTGACAATGTAATGTTAAGGAGCAACAAGCTGGAATATATTATTCTGGTCATTATATTTCTTTCCTCAAAATTAAACATCAGATGCTGATACAGGTAATTATTTTTTGATTTTAGGATTAAAGAGTCCTGCTGCTATACATGTCTGACAACAGTTTAAAATATATTGTTGTGCTTTGCTTCAGATGAAACACACATCTAGAAGTCTGTCTTTTGGGGTGTAGACATGCTGTATATGCCAGTCTTTTTTGGAGGAAGGGAGGGAAGCATGCACTATACTCTATGATTTATATAGCCTCACAAGCATTTATCTCCTAAGTTTATTGTTAACTGTTATTTTATCATGTCATAACTTTTTGCTATATTGAAAGAAAACAATAGAACAGAATTTTTATTCTCATGATTTTCTTTCAGACCATTATTGCTTCAAAATGTTGGAGAATGGCTCTAAAAGTCACCTCAGAGCATCTACATCCCCATGGCTTATGGCACCCAGTATACAGTCTTAATTTACTTATAAGTTCCACATTTATTGCAGCACATTCTTGCCCAGTTAAGGAAAGTTAAAAGGATGCAAGAAAAGCAAAGGTGAAGAAGTAAGAGTACATTTCTTACCTTGGTCATGACTTTTATTTAGGCCATCATTTATATTAAAGGGCTGGAAAAAGCTCTTACTTTTGAATTTAACCAGGGTAGAAAACTGGTCCCATTGGACTTTGTCTTCGCTCAGGGGTAAACACAATAGATGTGTGACACTATATATAGGGTAATGACAGGCGGACTGCAATACATAAATATACAAAGTGAATATCTGGGTTAACTTAATGCCACATGCCACTATAACAGAATGACTGATAAAACCAATGTATATGTGCATTATTACAGAGTGGGTATCCAAACTGGCACACTGAAATAATCTTTATGAAAGGTAGATTCTCGCAAATTATGTAGAGGGAACTAGGATAGGAAGAGGTTGTTTACTGACCAGAGAGACAGAGAGAACAGCTGCATTTCCTAGAGTCTTGTTATGTGCTTTTAGTTCTGATTGTAAAATGAAAGAAGATTGATCTGAAAGAAAAGAAAGGAGCAATCTCCACACTTTGGGACCAAGGACTGATAGCTCAGTCTATGTACTGAAACCTAGGTTGCAAAGGGGTGGGTGGGTTGAAGGGACCTGAGTGGGTGAGATTTCTAAGGCTGTATGTTGCTGCATCTTTGAATAGTCTCATTTTTAGGTTTAAACAGTTGACAGCTAGTTATCTTTTCAATGGTTTTACAGTGGTGGTTATTTCTTGGAAGTTGTGATGAATCTGCATATGGTATTTGAAATATACTAAGTGGTGGATGCATTTCTTTGAGGCTGAAGCAGTCCGAGGGATATCATATCCTAGCTAAGCTACTGGGATACCAGTGCTCTAAAATGCATTTCAGAACACCCAGAAAATTCATAGTTTTTGGGGGCCTGGTGGCCACTAGATCTTCAACTTGATTCATTTTTCTCCACATTTACTACTGAGTTATTTGGCCCAGTTAGGAGGTGTTTAAAGATGCAGGAAAAAGCTGAAGACTAAGACAAAATGTGAGAAAAGATACAAAAAAGTAGTCTCATAGGGAGAAGCCATGCTTTGTGGGAGGGGCAGGGGTGGAAGCACTGTGGGTGGTGTGTAAGGGGGGGTCAGTGATATTAGGAGGTACTATAGAGCCCATTGCTTAGGGCATCATTTCACCTAAGGGTGACTCTACCTAGAGGATAACATTAAAATTGAATTTGTGACCAAAGTAAAAATACGTTTGTGAACAATGAATGTAAATAAACACACACACACACACACACACACACACACACACACACACACATGCACACACATGCACACACACAATGACACAGAGACACCATTTGTATGTGTATGTACACACCCACTCTTTTAACTCCTGTCTTATCTGGGCAAACCCAATTGACACAAGCCTTTTGAGGGTTGATAAGGGAACACCATCTGGTTAAATAAGTTACTCAGAGTCCCAGAGCAGGCAAATGGAAGGTGAGGGAATTAAACTGAGCACTACAGCATGAAGCTCATTAGCAGGTCCTAGCATTAATTCTTTGCCTTATGCTTTTAGACCCTCTTCATTTATTTTCCCATCCATAACAGAGACGGTCATGTGTGCATTACCATCATTCTGTTTCTGCGTCACTGTTTTCAATAACTGCGTTATGTCTATCCCGTTCCACCTATTCATACATATAGCAATGACTTTTGCCTTGGTCACTCGGGTCAGAGACAAAAATGGCAAGAAATAAATTGAAATATGTCCTTTGCAGTTTACAGCTAAGCATCTTTAGCAAAATTGTTTCATGTGTCGCAATCTTCTGTTCAAAGAAATATGCCCTTTCAATAACTTGTGCCAATCTATGAAATTTATATATGCCTTCTTGTGCTCTGCATTACATATTATTCTTATTCTTGTTTTATTATTATTTTTAATAAAGCATCAGATTTCATGGGTTCTATAGTGTTATGAAAATTTCCTTATGCCTGCATTCTTTCCAGAGAGTTGTAAATATTAATCTGTTAGTAAATTTTCTCATACATTTTGAGGCAGCTCTTGTACCATTTCATTTGTCCTTCTTGGGACAGCTTCTTACTTTCTTGCTAAGAAAATTGGATTTTCACTGCATTAATGTTTGGATGATATCTTTGTGTTTGTTGGTTTTGTATGCGTGTACAAAAGACACCATTGCTTCATTGGAGCTCTTTTGTGTTCAGTATGGAAAGTAATCAAAACTTCAGATTTTCTGACTGAGATAAGTAATGCTAAGTTATCAGTGACTCTAAATAAATGTTAGCATTATAGAGTTACAGTGGCAGGTTCAAATACGTCTTTTAGCACTGATCACATGAATACTTGTGTAAGATAAATGTATTTTTACTGCTAATATCTATCATTACCATTAATAAGGATGAGTGTCTTGTACTATTTAGTTGAAGAGAAAGTCGCAGTCACCAGAGATCGTCTAAACTGAATATATTTTGATATTTTCCATTTTTTGATTCCTTTTTTTTTTAAAGCATGCATTTTTGTTTGCCATCACCCTAAAGGGAAAACAAAATTTGCCAGTGGAAAGCAAAATGCTTTTCATGTGTTCATCTCTTTAACTCAACAGTACAATATCTGCAAAACAACATTTGACATGTAATTGTTGTATGTTCTTTCTTATTGGCTCATAGGAGTTTACTAGGCTAATGGCTCAGGATTTTCTTTCTTTTGCTGTACAACCTATTTATATCAGGGGGGTCAAACAGGGTAGCTTGTTTTGGACATTTGTCCTGGGCTTATTTCAGTCTTTTACTGCTGTTTTTATGCAGTTATCTATATGGCCATGCAGGGTTTTTGTGTATGCCTCTGCATAGGGGTTTGGGGGAGCTTGAAATCTAGCTATGCCATCTTTTAATTGGTGGTAGTTTCCCTTCATAAGTTCTTTAAGGTTTTGGGTTTAGGTGTGGGTTCTAATTTTGGATTTCTGCATCTTGATTATTTGTAGAGCAAAGTGTGAGTGCTCTAGTGTCATCTGATGGGTTTTGTTAATTATTCTAATATAGAATTTAATTATTCTGAATACATTTTGTCTCCTAGTGTTTAATGGGCCCAATTCTAAAAGACTTGCTCTCATTATAAGTAACTTACTCCCTTGTAAGTCTGCAGTCTAGATAGGCCTTACTAGATTAAGCCACATATCACTAGGAGCAAGTTTTTTGAAATGTGGCCCAAAATGTATCATGCAAAACAGTGCCACCATGAGTGTGTATAGACTGCATGTGGTGGCATATCAAGATAGTTGTTCCTATATGTACTGTGCAAAACAATGTTTGCAGTGCAAAGTTACAGTATTGGAGTATTACAATATGTATTGCTTAAAATATATTGTACAAAGTAACAGCATAACAAATTTTGTGAATTTGTGCCATCATTTCTATGACTACGGTATTGGTTTACTCTATTCCCTGAAGCTTTGCTGGAAGTGCCCAAAGCATTGTTTATACATATCAAGCAGCATGCTGCTTTCAGTCATTAACATAGTCCATGAAAAAGGACTAAGCAATATTGATATATCTACTTGCATATAGCCGGTATTTTCCCATCATTAGTCTATCTACTACTCCTACACTCCACTGCTTTACTAACTACACTCAGACCTTAAACAGTGCAATGACTTACTTCTTCATTTGTGTAACACCATCATTGAGTAACCTGCTGAACAGTATTCTTGAATTCACTAAACTGTATTTTTTCAGCTGCCTTACTACTGTGCCGTTCTGTAATCACTGAAAAAACTAAGCAGTGTTGAGAAATATACTTTTAAGATAACTACTAATTCATTAATCTTTATCACATGAATTATGTCGTCTTGGGTCAATATTATGTTGCCGAAATAGCAGAACACCAAATGTCGTTTCAGTGACACATAGTTATCAAAATATCACTACTGAATGGTCAGATCACCATTTTTTTTCCTAGGGAAAAAAATTGCTTGGCTCTCACCATGAAATTGTCCTTTACTCCACTGCAGTGCGATCTCAGAGTTGGTATATTTAGTTGGGGGGGGGGGTGAAGCCCCCCCCCTTTGTAATGTTTGAGATGGTGTGTCATGTCTGGCTGGCCGACCGATTTTTTCCTTTTTCTTTTCCCCTAGGATAAAAATCAGTGATCTGGCTGTTCGCGGTAGTGGTATTTTGATGTTTACGTGTCGCTGAAACGGCATTCGGTGTTCTGCCGTTTTGGCAACATAATATAGACCTGTCTGTCTTGTATGAAATTGCATGCATCTGTACTTTCGTATAATGTTATACTTTATGATATTGAGTATCTTGACAAAAGGTAAGGCATGACTTATGGCAACTGGCAACGTTTGACTTTCTGTTCAAGTAATGCAATTTATTTAGCCACTTGTGACTCCAGTGATTTCTCCTGTATAGGAAAAAAAAGCCAAAGTGAGCTACATTTCTCTGAATGTAGATCACCCATAATTTACTCTTAGACTGATTTCTCGTTGTCTGCTCCTAGAATTCTTTAACATTTATTTAGTCTCAGTTGTGAGACTGCAGGTGACCTAGTAATGGTTCATCCTTAATCCCATGGGAAAAGGGAAAACACCTGTTATCATCCCACAGTCATGTTTTGGGTGGGGGATGGGGGGGTGAGTTGTGTTAAAGGAGTTTGAACTGTGTAGAAAATGTTTTACTGATATATTTTTTTACCTCAAATACTGCATTGATTAGAATTTGGGGAGATTGCTGCAAGTGGTACGGTTAAGCAGCCTGACTTCAGCTAAACCTGTACATAGTTATGTCTAATAATGGAGAAGCAAAATGCCATATGGAAAAAGGATTATATTGAATTATTTAGACATTCTTCAAAGTGTGCAGTTTATAAGAAAGTTTGTTATACTGGAGGGCATCCAGCTTTCAGCAAGTGGATGGTACCTCCAACTTTTGCTGGAAATGTGAAAACTGTAATGTGTAGTAGCCAGTATGCCTCCAATCTTAAATGGATATTTGTTTATAAACCCTGAACTGAAAGCTAGGAGACTTTGTAGTTGCAACATAGTGTTATGTTTGCCTTTATTTCTGCTTTGCAAATGGATTTTTTTTGACTGGAGGATTCTTCTCAAAATTTTTTTAAAGTTATTTCATGAAGTTTGTGATTAATGTTTGACTGCGGAAGTCCAAGGTGCCCTTTTAGAATTTCGACTCAATAGTAATAATCCAGAAACTTTCAGAGTACAAGTCATTGGTTACTGTTTACACATTTTAAAGTATTCACACCCCTGATGACTGAGACTGCCTTTCCTGTGAGAAAAGGGAATTCTCAGACAGTAAACCTCAGTTAGTATACATTTATCTTTAGTGCATTTAAGTACAGACATTGGAACTGCAGAAACTGAAGAACACTCAGTCCTATAACAGGAACTCGACGTCCTGGTTTAATTGAAGGAAGAAAGACACAATCTCATGGTCTGTGTGGCATTTTTTTATTCTTTATATGTGCATAACTACAAAGCTGTACAGAAATCTTACAATTTCCTGGCCATTGTAAAGGAGTATAACGTTTTTCTATAGGAGCCCAGTTTGCTCCTGGGGTAATGATATCTACCCTTTATTTTTTTTAAATTGATCAGCAATGTGCTCAGCTTTCATTTGTCATAGTCTGAGGGCATAATCAAAATTAACCTGGTTTAATGAATTCTAGCCGTCCTAATCTCAGATTCTGAACCCTGTCAATTGCATCCAGATCTTGCAACCTTTGAAGCCAAGCTGCCTAGCTGTAGTCATCTAATGTCTATTTTCTTCCTCCATGCAGAGCAAGGAACTGATTCAGTCTGTACCTTTTTCTGTCTCCCGCTCTTCCTGATTTGTCTCAGAAGTGCAATTAATTGCCTCACCCCACTCTCTTTGATGTGCATTAAACCAAACCTAAAACTCTTTCAGCAGCATATACTGCAAATTGTATTTCCAAATTTTTAAGAGTAATAGTCACTAAGAATTAATTTTTATGAGCAGTAGTATGACCCATTTAAGAATACAAGCTTTTTAACATAATCTAATATTGTACCTAACCTGAATATTAGTGGTAATATATTCTGGGGTTTCTTGATCTAGTAACCAGACACCCGATCCCTCATTTGGTCCCATTCTCTGGGATGTGCATTACTAGACCAATATTTCTCTTTTGCTTCAAACATTAATGCATTAGAAGAATCGTCTAAGGTTTTTACATCTGAACCTTGAGCAATTTCAGTTATCCTTCTATTTTCTTATTTCAGTACCTTTGTGTCCTTAGTCCCCAGTTGTTCATATCCCCCTCTTTCTTTCACCTCTATATGTATGTGGCTGTTGTATTTTAGTTACAAGTTCACTTAACTGATTGTATACCGTAAGCATTTTTTTTCAACTAAGTCAGCAATATTTTGACCACCGTTTCTTGCCTGAGAGTGGTCCTTCATGACTTCTTGCATACCAACATTTATTCTTCCTTTTTACCAGTTGGGGGGATTTAGCTGGAGAATTTATCTGCTTGGTTCTCCTCCATTATGTCCCTTGTATCACCGTCATCTCTGCCTCAATTGGTACAGAACAAGTATTCTCTGGATGGACCTCTTTTAAGTATAAGCTTATAAACCTTCTCTGACTCCATTCTGGAGGGAAGTTCTACCTTCTGTCTTTCCATAATGGTGCCACACAAGTTAATGTACCCATGTAAGGGTCCCGAATTGGTACAGGTGTGAAATCTTCTCTCCTCCCTCCTAACATTTTTATACAACACACTGGATCTTCCCCTACATTTAGTTCTCCGTCAGTAAGCAGATTGTACCATTTGAAGAAATCGCTTATACTAAAACAATGTCAGAGCAAATGTATTATTTCATCTTACTATATTGAGGGCAACTGTAGTACATTGTCACAAAAAGGGCTGATTTTAGGATCATAGGAAGTTACTAGGCTATTGGCCCTGAGGCCTTTACAAGCCTAGCCATGAATTTTGCCCACGTTCCAACAAGTCAGCACCCTATGCCACTGCCCAGCAGGGACACAGGTGGAACCCCAGGGGTGTATTTTCTGTTCCCCATCCAGTTAACCAGGTTGCGCTTAAAAAGGTTTAATGAGGTACTCTGCTTGACGTGGAGAGGGAGTCTATTCCAGAAAAGGGAGAGTCTCTGGGACCCAAATCTGTTCCACCAACAAGTACTATTGATATCACAGACCAGGTTGAGGTTGCACGTGTGGGTTACTCAAGTGGAGCTTGACTTGCAGATATGCAGCAAGTCCTATCAGGGTGGGGTCTGCGATTGCTTTGTATTCCAATCAGAGGTCACCCTCTGAGGAGTCCATAGGAGACTGAGTAGAGGGACAGGGCTTTTAGCGTAGATGTTTGAGGCCCTGGATTCTCTGGGTGAGGAACCTCTATGGTGTCTACAGCTGCTGCATATGCTTTGTGAGGTACATGCTGAAAGTGGCATTGTACTCAATAATGGGTCTTATAAGGGAAGACTACAGGGATGTTATGACCATCTTGTCCCTGGATGAGATACCTTTACTAATGAGGTGGGCCATGTAGAAAACTTTCGGTACAATGAAGGCAATATGGTGGTCAAAAGTCAGTTTGCTATCAACCTGGGTGCCAAGTCCCTCATGACTGATTGCGCACTTAGTACCTTATTATCAATGTGATAATTTATGGGGACATCACTCTCCCCAAAATGGATGATGATGCATTTTTTGGCATTCAGTTTGAGGCCATGTTTCTGGCACCAGTCATTTGTTTGGGTGAGACCCTCTTGGAGGATGTCCACATCACTAGGAGAATTGATGACAGCACCTAGCTTGCAGTCATCTGCAAACTTGGTCAGCCATAGCCCACTAGATTTGGCCTGCACCTCCGAGAAGTATATCCCAAACAGCAGAGGCCCCAAGACCAATCCCTGGGGTACACTGCTTGTTAAGGGTCTACTACTTGAGGTGGCTTCCCCTATTTCTCTAGGCAAGATGTATAGTGGTAGCTGTGATGATGTCCTCTCTTTCTGGGCTGATCATTGTTCTTAATGAATTGCTGGACTGACATAGTAGCAAATATGGGGAAAGCGGTAGTGCGAATCTGTAGTGAAGTTCATCATACTGGTAAGTATTTATAAGTGTTGTTGTTTGTGAATGTATTTCACTGGAACCCTGTGAACTAATGACCTACATTAAGTACCATATGTTTGGGAATGCATGTGGACTGGAACATTCGTATCTGTTTCATTTTTGCCTGTTTTTAGTAGAAATAAACTACACTAAGCAAAAATGATCCAGGAAGTGTATAAAAACATTAAAAGTATAGCTTATAATCTATACAATAAGAGAAACTTGATTTGCAAAGAATTACAACCACTAGTTATCACCAGCACCTATACAGTATACAGCTTCAGTTAAAACTGCATTTAGGGAAGCACAAATTTGCTAACTGGATAAAGTGAGACATTATTAATTATGTTGTGATAAAAATGATGCATTAAAAAATAGGAAACATTTAAAACAAATGAAGATGATACAAAAAAGGACCTTGTGATCTGGCAAAACCACACATCAGTGATCATATATCGTGTCCATGCAACTATAACTAGAGTTGCTACCTTTCGAGATGTCCAAAGTTGAACAGTGTGTGTCATCAAAAATGGCATCACCATCAAGCATAAATGAAACGGTGATACGGCCAAAAATGAACCTATTAAGGGTGTAGCCATTGACAACCAGCGGCCATGTAATTGTCAGTGGTATCCATGATTCTTCAACCTTTTCTTGCAAAGATTGCAGGGATTTTACAGGAGGTGATGTGCTTTCTCCAAATCTCTCAACTGTTTAGATTTCCACAGAATGTCCAGATATTTGCCTCATGGTTTTGGTCTGTTCGTCATAAAATTTGTTGTTTTCTGGATTTTTAATGGTAAATCAGTGAGGACTGAATTCCCTAAATAATGATGCATGGCAACAAAACACATTTTATTCTAGCAACTTCAGTTTATAAGAGCAATCTTTAAAACCTGTCCCTATTTTTGAGGCTTTGTCCCAGACCCCCCCCCTCTTATTTTGTGTCTTTGCTCAGATTGTTTGTGCTACGAAGTTGAGAGCGATGGCTTCCTCAGCTGTATCAGTAAGTGTAAAGTATCATTTCAAATTATTGAATTTGCTGACCTGCTCAACATGCAAAATAAAAGCATACTGTTTAGACACTAAAATGCAGTAAATAAAATGCATCTATTTTTTTGTTGAGTTATAGACCTTAAAATATATGAATGACAGTACTGAACCATTCATGGATTACACCATATCCTCGCTCATACTTTTAAGCAATACCTCTCAGGATTTGTCAATACAGTTCACTTAACTTGCTCATATATCAAACAATTCCTGCTTTTCTCTGAAAGCTCACATGTAACTTTGTCAGAAGCATAGCAGGGTGTGCAGGTATATTAATGAACTATTGAAACATCAGCAGTATTGAAATAAGAGTTGCAGAAAAGTATATATTCTGGCACCATAGAGGAGAGATGGAGACCTTACTGCAAACTAAAGACTGGATGATCTGAAAAAGAGAGACAAAAATATTCTTAAGTAGAAGACCAACCAGAAGCAACATGTGCAAAAATAGTTTTATTAAATATTACCTGAGAATTTCATGCATGTTACATAGGAACAAGTAAACTTGTACAGCACTGTTTTTCTATGATGAGTTATAATTATCCCCCACCAGTAATCAATTACCCATTGCTTCTTAGTAATATCAGTATTTGTAAACCAAAAACATTTTTTTGCATAGGACTCATTTACTACCCAAAGGTAAAAGCATATTATTTTTATCCTTGGTTATAGAATTATCAAACATGGAATTATATGCTTTCTAGATTATCCTGCTAATTTTAGCATCTGAAAGAAGGCTCACTGCTAGATTATCTGCAAGTGGTATCTTGTACTGGTACACCCCAAAGAAAAGAGAATCCATCCAAAAGCCATTTAGATAGAAATACTCTTATAAATATAAGACTCTGAATATGTTTTAATTCCTAGAAACCAACCTATTTATATCTCCTAACATCTGTAACTCGCTCAAATCCTTGCTTTGTCTTTGTGGTTCTTATACTACCTTTTCTAAAATGCTGTGATTCGCATCAGTCAAATTCTCATAGCTTCTATTTTGATTCACAAACTGCATTACTCAGATGACCCAAAATGTCCTTACTGCTTATAGCTTGCACTGCTTTCCTACTCAAGTGTACTGATGTATACCGTAACTCTGGTGTATATATTCTTCAAACTATTCAAAAATTGCAGTGTCTTAAATCCTTCTACCTCATGTTTGTTTACAGTGTATACTTGAATATGTTTCCACAGGCCTGCAGTGAATATAGAACTTTTCCAAGTTGGATTTGACTGATAGACAAATGGCAATAAATAAAATTTCAATTGCACAGTATGCAGTGTAAGTTGTGTTATATATCAGTGTATGAATGAGGACCAGTAAGGGGATGAAATCAGGTGACTTATCCAAAGACATCACAGAGTCAGGACTAAAACCACTACTTTGGAAAAAGAGGTACACTATGATCACAGGTAACACAGGTGTGGCCATTAAATCATGTACTGTGATGATAGGCAAGCAGCAGCCATGTAAATTTCAACAGGCTCCTTGAGTCTTCAATCTTTCCTTGCAAAGACTGCAAGACTTTTACAGGAAGTGACTCATTTACCCTGCTATATCAGTAAGTGAAACATGTAATGCTGAAATTATTAACAGAGACCTGAATTTTTTTTCTCTTTCAGAATAACACTCCAACATCTGTTTGTATCAGCAGGAAACTAAGCAACCATTATTTGGCAAATCCTGCATAATCTACTGCACTGCATATGGTAGGCAAAGATCACCTGAGTCAGACAACAGTCTTGGAATGTTGAGGGGAAACATTCCACAAAATTATAAGAAGAGCATTAGAACAATTCGCTGCTGGTTCCTCCTGCCAGTGTGTGTCAAAGTCAGATCTTACATTTTCCAGTGTTGCTAAAGCAGTAGTCTGCAGTGTGACACTATTAATAGCATGTCACATTTTCCAGTGTCGCTAAAGCAGTAGTCTGCAGTGTGACACTATTAATAGCATGTCACATTTCCAGCTTGTTCTCATTGTTTCTTTAATATTTGAAAACACCTCCTTAACACCTCTCTGGCAAATCTGGCAGTTTCCATACTGCCACAGTAGGCAATACATCAAAGAAGAATAAAATGATAACTCTGGAAGATGGTGAAATAAGGGAGAATTATGTTAAGCTTGCTAATGTATGCTATGCAGATGAGGGAAACTGAGTATCAATGCAAATTTTGTAATTTTATGGCGGAAGGTAATAATTCTGTTATCTGAGCTCACACTTCTTACTTAAAATACAAAGTTCATACAAAGCTTCACTTCTACCTCCTCCTATCGCTCCCTCCCCTAATACTAAAACCTCCCAATCCCCTTCCTTCACTATCAAACCTATTCCTATCTCCACCATAAAAACACTCCTTTGGAAACTGCCCAGATGACCTTCCTTTGTACTTTCTCAAAATTGCTGCTGATGCCATCACCTTTCCCACCTCCATTCTAATAAACTGCTCAATCCAAGAAAACTATGTACCCTACTCTGGAAAAAGGCCTATATCATTCCCCATTCACAAAGGGGTTAATAACAACATTCCCAATTTCTGGCGAATAGCTATCTTATCCCCTATCTCAAAAGTTCTAGAAAAACATATCCACCTTCAGCTTCTACCTTGCCTCACAGACAACCACCTACTTACCCCCACACAACATGGTTTTAGACCTGGCCACAGTAACACAACCGCTCTCCTTTCTTTCCTCGAAACAGTCAACAAAGCCTGGGATTCCGGCTGTCTAGTGTCCAGCCTGCTTCTGGACTTATCCAAGGCCTTTGACATGATCTCCCATAATCTTCTCCTATCTAAACTCTCTAATCTAAACCTATCCTACTCTTCTGTCAACTGGTTTTCTAGTTACCTCTCTGACAGACAGCAAGCTGTGAAATGGAAAAAAGCCACCTCCTCCTTTCTTAATACACCTACAGGCGTACCCCAGGGTTCCATATTGGGTCCCTTACTGTTCAACATTTTCATAAATGACTTCCACCAAAACATTCCTAGTGCTAAACTGATTAAATATGCAGTTGACTCTATGATCAATTGCTCCGCCACTTCCACCTCCGCTTTCTCTTATACCAAATGTTGGATGATAGACAACCACATATCACTCAATGCATCAAAAAGAAAAAGAAGTTCTGTCTTACCATAATGTTTCATTTGTGTTGTTCATCTTCTTTCTTTCATCATTGATAAGTTTGGTTCCGAGCCTTCAGAACTGAGTCGGCCTTTTTACCAAACTCGTGCCAGCCAAAAAAACTCTCGAGTTAAGTCTCTACCCATAATGCCCTTCTCCCTGTTACCTCAGATCCAGATTGCTAGAGAAAAAGAAGTAAAGCCGAGGCCACTTCTGCACAAATACCCTAGGGCACCACTTAGATCCAAAGCATCCCCAGGAGCCTTTGGAGGGGGAAGGAGGGTGGAAAGTGATGAATGAAAGAAGATGAACAACACAGATAGAACGTTATGGTAAGACATAACTTCTTTACCTGATGTTGTTAATCTTCTTTCCATTCATCACTGATGGGACAGAATCCCAAGCTACCTTGAGGTCCATGGGCAGCCCTTATGGAAGAACATTCCTGAGTACCATTGAGCGAAGGCAGCTCTCCCTCTGGAGACCAAGTCCAATTTGTAATGATTGATAAAGGTATGAGGCTTAGCCCAAGTAGCTGCTATGTAAATGTCACTCATGGAAGCCCTGGAATGGTAAGCTACAGATGTTGCCATAGATCCAGTGGAGTGAGCTTTAACTTTTGGCATAGGTTCATTACTGAGGGAATAGATGAAATGTATGCAGTCCCTTAGCCATTTTGATAATGTAACCTTGGAAATGGCCTCTCCCATTCTGGGCCCAGAAAAGGAGATGAAAAGCTGTTTAGATTTATGGATAAGTTTGGTCCTGTCTAGGTAAAATATCAATTGTCTGTGTACATCTAAGGAGTGAAGGCAGTCCTCTCCTCTAATGGAAAAATTTGGAAAGAACACTAGTAGATCAATGGTCTGGTCTATGGAGAATTCAGAAACAACTTTGAGGAGGAAGGATGGATTTGTCTGAAGTGATACTCTGTCTTTATGAAAGACCGGATCGGACCTCTTGATACACAATGCCTGTAGCTCAGAGACTCTTCTGACAGATGCGATGGCTACCAAGAACTAGGATTTCCAAGACCAAAACTTTAGGTCAAACTTTGCAGCAGGTTCAAAAGGTTTTTGTGTCAAAGACTGAAGGACTAGAGAGAGGTTCCATGGTTCCATGGGCTATTTGACAGGAGGTCTGATATGAGAAGCCCCCTTGACTGGGTGGAACATCGGGACGTTTTCTTGGAAGATTTGTCTGATAAGAAAGGGGAATGGTGTAACCTCTGGTGATGATACTGTGCACCCAGCTACCCCCGTAGTGCCTTTTTTAGGCAAGGCTCAAAAGACAAACCCACTGCCGTAAATAGCACAAGTAACAAAAAACTGAGGGTAATGCTACTCAATGCCAGAAGTCTAAACCTCAAAATGCACGCACTCGAGGCACTCCTCAGTATGGAGAAAATCGATATATGTGCAGTAACAGAAACCTGGTTTAAGGCTCCAGAGAGCACCCCAGCACTACCAGGCTACAACACATACCATACATTTTGGCCACAGAACCCAAACCGAAATACAAAAGGCGGGGGCGTAGTCATCAAGGATACCCACACCTCCAGGGTAGTGGCACAGCACAATGCTTCAGAGATCATCCATGTGTAACTAACAATGGGCAAAACTGCAATCACCCACCATGTACCAGGATCCCCATTCCACATTTCTGGAAACACTGGGAAACATAAAGGTCCTACCAAACACCCTAATATTGGGTGATTTCAATTACCCAAACATAACTGGGAGAACTACTCAAGTGCTAACTCCCTTGCCCAACTTTTCCTAGAATTTATAAACTCAAATGCCCTGGTTCAACCGGTCAACACTCCCACCAGAGGTGACATATTGGATCTGGTCATCACCAACATGGGTGACCGGTGTTCTATACCAGAGGTCAACCACTTGCTCGTTAGATCTGACCATAAACAAATCACTTTGGATATCCATATTCCGCCCCCACCCCCGGACAAGAAAACCACCGTAAAAAACTTTTCAAAAGCAAACTTCACGTTACTTAAGACCGTGGTGGAAAGTTTCAAAGCCCCCATACTGAAGGATAATACTGTCCAAGCTGCAAAATCCTTTACTAATGCATTCTACGGGCAGCTACAAGAATGCATGGATCATGCCATCCCAAGCAAAACCAAGACTCACTTTTCCAAGAAAAGGAAACCAGTCTGGTGGACTTCTGCCACAAACAAGCTATACAATAGAAGGAGGAAACGAGTACAGGAAAGAGTAAAATCCCAAGAAGGGAAGACATCCCTAATCAGTATCAGCAAGAAACTGTGATCCCTCATAAAATCATCCAAGGTGAGCTTTGAAAAAAAATTGCCAATGACTCCAAAGATAACCACAAGGCATTCTTTAGCTATGTCAAGAATCTAAGTGGCAATGCTCAGATCTGCTCAGAGTTAGTGCAGAATGGCACAAAATACACTGAACCGACCAATTTTGCCAACATCCTGGCAGACAGGTTCAGCGCAAACTTCACCCCCCTCTCACCCCCAAAAGGGCCCATAGCCATACCAGAAGAATGTAGAGTCCCTGAAATCACAGACACTCAGGTTAAAGCAACCCTCTCCAAAGCCAAAAACACAGCATCAATGGGACCGAATGGTGTCCCAGGCTGTGTCCTACATGAGCTCAAAGACGAACTAACCCCTCACCTAAACACACTGTTCAAACTCAGCCTCTCCACAGACTACATACCCATAGAGTGGTGCACAGCAAAGGTTATTCTACTCCACAAAGGTGGAGCCACAACAGACCCTGGAAACTATCGCCCTATAAGCCTGACTAGCTTGGTCTGCAAGGCTATGGAGCGCATTCTCATAGAACTCATTAACAGAGACATTGGGAACCTCCAAACACTGGACCCTACCCAGTTTGTCTTTGTTAAGGGCAGATCATGCCTTCTAAACCTGGTGGACTTTTTTGAGACCATTACCAAGGCTATAGACGAGGGAAAGTTGGTAAATACAGCCTATCTAGACCTCGCTAAGGCCTTCAACACCATTCCCCATTCTGGTATTATAGACAAGCTCACCAGCCTGAACATAAACCCCTATGTCACAAGATGGGTTGCCAAATGGCTCACTGACAGAACCCACATGGTGAGAGTTGCGGGAGCTAGGTCTGACTCTAAACCAGTTACAAGTGGCGTTCCCCAGGGCTCAATCCTAGGACCCCTCCTGTTCGGCATATACTTCTCAGAGATACAGGCAAGCACAGGAGGACTATGGCTGACCAGATTCACAGACAATTGCAAACTAGGGGCTATAATTGACTCTCCAGCTGACACAGACATCCTCCAAAAGGGTCTCACTGAGACTGATACCTGGTGTCAAAATCATGGCCTCAAGCTAAATGCTAAAAAGTCCATAGTCATCCCCTTTGGAAAAAACAAAGCACCCACAAACTACCACATAGGTGGTAGTCCCCTAAATACGGAAGAAGTAATAAGGGATCTGGGGACCCAAGTAGATAGTAATCTCACCTTTGATAATCACATTGCCAAAGTGGTTAGAAAATCCTTCTACGTGGCCCACCTAATCACAAAAGGGTTTGCATCCAGATCAAAAGAGGTCATTTTGCCCCTCTACTCATCACTCATCAGACCCATCATAGAGTACAATGCCACATTTGGGATGTACCTTACAAGACACCTGCAACAGCTGGAAAGACCACAGAAGTACCTCACCAAGAGGATCACTGGCCTCAAACAGATGCCCTATGCAGCTCGACTGAATAAACTCCAGTAGTACTCGGTTGCATACCGCCTACTCAGAGGTGATCTCTGCCTGAACATACAAGGCCATGTCCAACCCAGAATTGGTAGACATGCTCCACCTAAAGAAAACCTTATCCCCTCTAGCCACATGCTCTAGGGATCTAAACCTCACCACAACAATAAATAGGACGTGCTAGAGGGATAGATTCCTGTCCCAGAGACTTCCCATGCTTTGGAACAAGATCCCAATGTACATTAGGCAGAGCTCCTTGCTAACACTCTTCAAAAGAAACCTTGACGAGTGGATGGGAAACGGAAAGTTTACCTCGGGGATCACTTTAGTGACTCTGCTGGACAGAGGCACAGGGAACTAATCTAAGGGGTTGGTGAAAGCCAACACATTCTGGCTAGGCTTATAAATGCCTTCGGGCAGATAGCCTAGTACCAACCTATGAACCTATGGTGATAGATTGCCAGGCAGCTTGGTGCAGACAGAAATGACCCCCAACTGCTTCCAGGGGTAAGCAATCGGGATGCTCCTCAGAAGCGCTGATAAGGCTGTCCAGAGATGGAATCCCTGGAGCCTTGGTTCCGAGGACCCCCTCTCTCTCTATAGGGGAGTCTTCCAGAATTGTTGCCCCCTCTTCCCCTGAGGGTATCATCACCACATGCATCACGGAAAGGCCCCTGAGATTTTTTATGCCACATTTTTTCCACTCCTCTGATTCCTGGAGAAGGTACGTTGAGGGTTGGAAAACTGTAGACCTATGGCAGACAATGTCTTTCTGTCTTGCTCACACCTGGCTAGCATGTCCTTCTTCACTTTGGAAACAAAAAGGGATGAAGCTTCAATCATCACCATCATCCTCTTCTTTCGGCTGTTCCTGTTAGGGGTCGCCACAGCGGATCATCTGTTTCCATTTCTTCCTGTCCTCTGCATCATGCTCTTTCACACTAACCGCCTGCATGTCCTCTCTCACCACATCCATAAACCTTATCTTAGGCCTTCCTCTTTTCCTCTTACCTAGCAGCTCCATCCTTAGCATTCTTTTCCTAATATACCCAGCATCCCTCCTCAGCACATGTCCAAACCAACGCAAGCTCGTCTCTCTTGCTTTGTCTCCAAACTGTCCAACCTGAGCCGACCCTCTAATATACTGATTCCTAATCCTGTCCATCCTAGTCACACCCAGTGCAAATCTTAACATCTTTAACTCTGCCACATCCAGCTCTGACTCCTGCCTTTTTGTCAATGAAAAATGATGAAGCTTCAATGGGAGCATTCAAAAAGGAAGACCTGAAGGGGTCTGTGAGGTCAGAAATGCACATCCAGGCATGACGCCTCATAATGCCCAAACCCACTGCTCTAGCTGCCTCTTCGGTCGCATGTGACAGCAACCTCATGGATGAGTTGGATATTGATTCCAGAGTTGCAAGCTGTGAGGCCACTTTGTCCCTGACCTCATCAGACAACTTTCCTGTGAGCGTCCCAGAGAATTCAGAGATAAAGTCCCTCTGGAGCCTCATAAAATGTGCCAAATAATTCAGGGACCATATAGCAAAGGTCCCGGATTGAAATGCATGCTTCCCAAGTCTATCCACTGCTTGGAACTCCCTGTTGGGGGGCTGGACAGTTGGACTTCCTCAGCCAATTCCTTCTTCATTGCCACCGCCATCATCATAGCATCAACTGGTAACCCTGAGAACCAATGCTGGTTCTCCTAAGGAGGAAAGAATTTTGTCTGGTCTCCAAGGGATGACCTCAGTGGAATCAGGGTTCTTCCAAGCTCGCTGCTGGATGAGCTCGTAGGCAGGCGGGGTCACCCAAGAGGCAGAAGGCTGGGCGCAAAAACCTGCAGGAACACAGAATCTTCAGATGAAGGGTTGGAGGGCTTCCAGTCACCTCTCTGCTATAACATTTCCAGGATGTCTCCAAAAGAGACATCAGGAGGTGACCACGGGGACCCTTCACCATCATCATAGCCCATGTCTTCCGTTAAGGACTCCTTGGGTGTGTCCATGTGCTTCCTCTTGCATGTCTTCTTTCGGGGAGGCGGGTCCCTCAGTGGGAGTCTCTGAGGAGGACTGGGAAGAACGGGTACCCTGAACAGGGGTGTCCTGCGGCTTCTCTGCCCGGTGTCCCAGGGGGGTGGTCTGTGACAGCTGTAACTCAGGGGGTGAAAACTGGGGTTCCGACCTCAAAGGAGTGCTGCCAGAAGCAAGAGCCCTCTCTATTATGCAGAAGGCAGGTCCGCCTGAATTGGGATGGGAGCCTGGAATAAGAAAGACAACCTTGGGACTGGGGTCACACTTGCTCTGAACCCACCCCCATGGGTGGAGCCTCAAGCAGGATCATCGCGGACAAGGCTATCAGCGCTGGGGATGAAACTGAGGAGAAAAATGGCTCCGTACCCCAAGCCGAAGTGCCCATCTCCCAATCCCCAAATTGAGGAAGGACTGGTTCACCGGGAACCGAAGACCAAAGGGACAAACTCGGAGCTGGAGTGAGATGCACTGTAGGTGCCGAGGTGATGGGTTCCAAGAAGAATGTCAGAGCAGAAGGTTTCAGAACCAGGATGGTTGAAGGAGGAGTGTAAGATGGATTCCGTGGATGGGTCTTAGCCAGAGGGATCCCCACACTTTCTAACAATAGCTGGTCCACAAGCTGCACCACGTCGTATTCTGACAGGCTTCTGGTGGATCTAGTGGATACTCCGGATGGGGAGTTTGGGCATTCAATGAAAGGACTATAGGCTTGGGCCAGAAATGGATCTGTGGAAGGGGAGTATTGGGTCTGTGGTGCAAGGTCTGCCAGCACTGAAGTCTCTAGTTTCGAGACCAGAAGTAAAGGGGTCAAATCCAGTGAAGTTGGTACAACGCTCGGTGCTGAAGTGGCACTCTGAGGCAAAAACATTGGTTCCAAAATGATAACTAATGAAGTAGTCGAAGGTATGCCCTCAGCTGAAGTGGCCACAGGTACTGAAGTTGAAATAGGCATAGTAAGGTCTATGATCAGTGCTGGAGGCAGGACCGGTGCTAAATCTGGCATCTGTATTGAAGGTTTTGAGATGTTCAGAGCCGAGGAAGATGGAGCTGTAGGGACAGATTTATGCTTGAAGATAATTTTGAGACCTTTGATATCCCAGGCTTGCTATGATCACCCGATGGTGAAGAAAGAGCATAGTGGGATCTCTTTTTGTCCTTAGTAGGAGGGATTGAGACCTCCATTGCAGAAATGTCCTCTGAGAAGAGAGACTTGAGTAACCCTTTTAGGATCAGTTTGTTTTTGCGCTCATTAAGAGTGTGTCGACTGAAACTCTGACAAATGTCACACAGAGGCTGGACCGAAAGGTGGGACACTCCCAAACAGTATACACAGTCATCATGGGAATCACTATTAGGTAACTTGCCATTACATGAAGAACAATGCTTAAAACCTGAAGTACCCTTCTTATCTGACATCTTGAGAGAAAGACGCCACAGGCCAACTGTATAATCCATCTAGAACAAAGTCAAATACCATTCAAAAAGCCACAAATATAGCAACACACTGATGTAAACAAAACAAAAAAAAAAAAAAAACACCTTACTAAGAGCCAAAGCTAATAGGTTAGACAGGAAAGACCACTACCAGCTATGGTATTGTAGAAATACCACAAGGGTAAGGGAGGGAAGACCGTACCAACATTGGTACTTGAAAGTTTACCAACGGTAATAATGGGTAGAGGAAAAAACAAGATTAGACAATAGAAAAGACACTGGAAATACTAATCTCTTAAATAAAATATGAAGATATCAAAAGTTTTTCACACAAATATCAAATAAAGTTGCACTTACTGAGAGCTCGGCTGAAACGCAGCTTTCCGGCTATGAGGCAAACAAGATCTGAGGTAACAGGGAGAAGAGCATTCTGGGTAGAGATTTAGCTTGTGAGTTTTTTTTGGCTGGCGCGAGCTTGGTAAAAAGGCCAACTCTGTCCTGAGAGCTTGGAACCTAACCCATCAGTGATGAATGGAAAGAAGATTAACAACTTCAGATCTAAAATTGTTATTTCCCCCTTCAAAAAGTACCATTATAGATAAGAACTCATTCTCCATTACTAGCCAAAACAATACCTCTCCCGAGGTAGCCTCCCATATAAAGCTTCTAGCAGTTCTTACTGATGAACAGTTAAAATTTGATACCCACCTACTAACCAATATAAAGAAAACCCACCAGAAACTAGGCATGCTCTATCGCCATAACTGCTATATCACTCCCACTACTAAACCTGTACTCTCTTAACACCTTTCTCATTCCTTCCCTGCTATCAGTGTTTTCAGTTTGATCTAGTGTGTCTTTAGGCACTAAACCATATTTGAGTATAGGTCTATGTTTAATGTGCCTGTGAGCTGCTACTTCTGTGAAAACTTCCTGCACTAGTTGTTCAGGGTAATGTCTCTTCACAAACAGGTATATCAAGAACTTGCTTTCTAAAAGAAAAGTATGGCCATCAGTGATAAGTCATGACAGTCTAAGAAACTGGCCATGCAGCACATTTTTTTTTAATAAAGAAAGGATGTTGGCTGCAAAAGTCTAAAAAATTGTTTCTGTACATATCTTTTCTGTACACATTAGAACTAAGAAACCCTGTGTCATTGTGTATAGAAATCTTGGTGCCAAGAAAATTGATTACTTTGCCACTACCTGATGTAACAAAATCTAAGTATGGAATACTGTTGGAGAGTGTATTAATGAACAAATCTAGTTCAGTTTCAGGCCCCTCCCACATGAAAAAAACATCAATGTAACGGCAGTAAATATGAATTTAGTCAAACCCTGGCAGATGGATTAATGTCTCTAATTCCCATGCGCTGAGCACCAGGTTGGCAAAAGCTGGTGCCATCTTGGACCCCATAGCCACACCTTTTATTTGCTGATAAATCTTGGTGTTAAAATGGAAAAGTTGTTAGTTAAAACTACTGTGGTCAATGTGATTAGTGTTTCAATTCTACAGGTGTTGAAATTGGCATATTTACTAAGAAACAATTCAACAGCTTGTAAACCCTCTTGGTGAGGAATGTTAGTATACAGGGCTACAATGTCAAGAGTCACAAGAATACATTTATAAAAATCCAGTTGTAAATGATGTAGCTCATTACGAAAGTCCCAAGAATCCTTAATGTAAAATTTGGTGGCCTGTACCAAGGGGTTATACTCTGTGCGTTGGTACATTTATTTGAAATAATTAATCTGAATGGTGGATTCACTGGGTCTTTTGTGGATTTTTGGAATGCCAAATAACTTCCCAGGGCATGGCTTATTTACTTGTAGATATATAAACTCTTCTTGTGATAGCTGGTCATTTTTCTCAAGTGTTTTTAGCATCCTGTCAATTACTGCAAAATGCTTAACTTCTTTTAGGGACACAGTTTTGTAAAAATGATGATCAACTAGCATGTTTTCTATAATGTTGATATAGTCCTCTGTTTCCATTAAAACTAGTCCGGTGCCTTTGTCAGCTTTCATAATGCATAAAGTTCTGTCCTGATGAAGCTCTGTAAGGGCAAGTTGTTCTGTCTTGGAAAGGTTGTACCATTAAATACATTTGGTTGCTGTAAAAGACATCTAACTTCATGCTCACAGACACACTCAAAGTGGATAGGCTGTTTTCAAAATTGGATTAAAGACATTTCTTTTCTTAGGAATGAATCTGTGTTTCAAGTGTGCTAAGTGTGGATATATCCTCATCATCCTAATTTCTACAGAAACCACCTTAAATCAAGTAGTATGTAAGTGATCTTAGTCCTTTGTGATGGAATGAAGGTGAATCCTCTATTTAGCAACTTTAAATGTGCCTCGGAAAAATCTCTGTTAGTGAGGTTGAAAACTGCATTAGAAAGCATAAGCTTTCTTTCAATTAAAATTGTCTCTTCATCGAGTTCCTTGTCACTATTCTCCCTGTGAACGAAGATCTCCTTTGTCCCCCTCCCTCTCTCGTGCCTGTTGTGGATGTAGTCACTGTGCACATATGGACCGCTTGTTCTTGCAATAAAAAAAGGAACCTGTGTTTCTGTAGAAGTAGCCCTTAATATGTTATTTTGTGAAAATTCAGCAAGGAGTGGAGTGTGAGAAGTATTAGCACCATTCTGTTGAGATGTAGACGTGATGTTAGAACGTTCCTGTTGATAAGGAAAGTGAATGGGGGGAGATGCTGGTGCCACAGTTTGTCCTGGTTGTCTTGTCTGCTTTTCATTTTTGTGATAAAAAAAAAAAAATATATATATATATATATATATATATATATATATATATATATATATGTGTGTATGTATGGTATTCAAAGTGTAGAACAATGTAGAGAAGAAACTGTCATAATGTATATATTTTATCTGCATAGTCCAAGAACTGTTACACAAGTTGAACAGCTTTGCTAAAATGAAGTCCCCATATCTATAATAACAATGAATAAAGGAATAACCATAAGCATGTAAATCGCTAAGCATCCAGCATTTAAATGGGATGATATGCATACAGAAAAGTTTTGTCCAAAGATAATTCAAATGGCAACTAGAGCTCTTCTCCTTCACACATGTAAACCTTTTTATTGATAAGTGCAAACCGCTATCAAGGCGTGGCACTTCACACAAATTGAAAATACTGACTTTAAGCATAGAGCTCTTCTCCTTCACACATGTAAACCTTTTTATTGATAAGTGCAAACCGCTGTCAAGGCGTGGCACTTCACACAAATTGAAAATACTGACTTTAAGCATAATTGCCTGAGTGTATTTTATAGCACTGGTTAGATTCAGATTTGGTGAATTTAGGCTGCTGGGCATTATCTGTGTACTAAAACCAGCCATCTTACATTGAGAAGGACCCCTGCACTCGTGTGGCAGAAAAGTTGTAGCAAAGGAGTTGCAGAGTGTTGAAATAAGGCTCAGTATTGTCCATTTCCATTGGCCAGCATGTTTGAAAATTGCCTAACTTGTTTTAAAAAAGGGTTCTTAAAGTTGCTATGTAAGCCCTGCCGTTGCATGAGTTTGTGACTGTTTTAATACAGCTTCTTAGAGTTTGGCGACCAGCCACTGCCCTACTATCTTCATCTGAGCAATCCATCCAGTGGAGGTAACCATTGGTAGATATAAACACAAAAGTTAAAATAGATTTATTTTCCCTTAGAAGCTGCCTATGCTACAACTGAGGAGTCCCTTAAATTGTGCTTAGCTGCTCGGAGAGCACCTCAGCTGGGCTTTCTACAGCATTTGCCACTTTAACTGAAATCTCCTAATCCCTAATAGTCTCATACCCCCTTGACAGCCTCAGTAGTATGGACCCAGCATTAAACCCCCAATTAAGCCACATCCTTCCTCATTAAAGTAAGCAAATGTACTTCTAGTATTATGGATGGTGAGTTATCCTCCATTTTTCCTGCCAGCCTGAGTGACATGGGTATCCTGAGGCAGTGTAGCAATTGCCTAATGTACACCTGACAAGCCACTACTCCTAAACCACTCGAGCTCAATTTGTGAGAGATGCATATACATGAAGAATTTGGAATCCTTGCTCTCTCGTACAGAACAGCGACACTGAACAGGTTGTCAGGCCACGTACTACACCTCCAGCACAAACCACGCTCTTAACACATAAACCATCATATGTGGATGTACTCACCAGAAATTTATCTAAATGCCAGAGACCTCTGAAACATGAACATGCTACACCTAATATAGTACCTACAGCACTCCGTACACACAAAACCACAATCACAAGTGACTAACCAAACAAGTCCCTAAGGCAAAGCACATCTAAACCAAATGTTTTGGTCATAGGTGACTCAATAGTGAGAAACACAGATGTCCCACTCACCAGGCTAGACAAGGAGAAGGTTATGGTTAGCTGTTTGTTGGGTGCCAGAATCTACCAGATTACACACACACTCAAGTCTCTCCACAACAAATACTGTTATGACTCTGTCATAGTTCATGTTGGTGTGAATGACTTGAGATGTACCTCATTCATATGAATAGAGACATGGCCAAGCTCTCTGAATGTGTGTCTCAGGCAGGTATGTCCCTAGCCTTGATCAACTTACTAACTTAAACTAAGATGATACCACAATATAAGCAAAAAAATAATTGACTTCAACAATTGGCTTAGTTTCTGGTGTCATCCTAAGAGGATCCAGTGCTTGTCAGCCTGGGTTGGCATGTAGATAGACCATGCTGCTTTGCCAGTTCTGGTCTTCATCTCTGGGATTTCTGTTGCTGGCTAAGGCTCTTGCCTCCCTCATAGTGCCTTTTTTAGGCAATGTCGCAACAACAACATTCCTGATGTAAAAATATCTTCGAAAAGCAACTTCAAGGTTATGCTGCTAAATACTAGGAGTTTAAACCTAAAACTGCACTCACTGGACGCAGCCTCACCTTAGAAGATGCTGACATCTGTGCAGTCAGAGACTTGATTTAAGGCCATGGAAAACACCCTGACCATACCGGGTTATAATGCCTTCCACATATTCAGACTACAAACTGAAACTGCAAGAAACAAAGGAGGTGTGGTATCAATATTCATCAAAGATAAATACACCTGTAGATTGGTTAACCAAAACAATTTCCTTGAACTAATCCAGGTCTAATTGAATGTAGTTAAGACCCCTCTCCAAGTTATTTCCAGTTATAGAACCCCCTCCATGAACCAGGATACCCACACTGCATACCTGGATCTTCTTGAATCACTCAAGATACAACCAAACACCCTGGTTTTAGGTGACTTTAACTACCCATCCATAGATTGGGTAAATTATGTGTGCACAACATATTTATCCAAAGGTGCTTGAACTTCATTGCCCTGAACCAGTTGGATGACACCTCTACAAGGGGCCCAAGCATTCTGGATCTGATGCTCACTAACATGAATGATCGTTGCACTACCCCATGTGTGCGGCCCTTCCTAGTGAGGTCTGATCATAAATCAGTCTCATTAGAAGTAACAACATCTGACCCACCATTAGCAGAAAAAAACTTCTCCATAGCCAATTACATCCTAATACGTGATGGCATTAATAGCTTCATAGCCCCTGCCCTCAATGATGGCATGCACACTTCTACTGGGATTTACACCAATGCCTTGTATAAGCATGTATACAAATGTATTGTCTCAGCCATAACTGATAGGATCAAAATGAGATCCTCAAGTAAGAATAAGTCTGCCTGGTAGACATCCACAATTAACAGGTTACATAATAAGAGAAAGAAATTGCTGTCCAAGAGCAGGAAGGAACAGTCTCTGAAAAGGAAGCATTTCCTTCTCGGCTTAAACAAGCAAATAAGACACCCGTAATGCATTCTAAACCTAACTATGAATCCAAATTAGCCTATTTCCCTAAGGATAACCATAAGGCCTTCTTTAGCTATGTCAGAAACCTTAAAGGAAAAACCCACATCTGCAAATAACTGGTTGTTAATGGCACCACATATACTGAACCTGCAGAAATAACCAAATTGCTAGCTGACAGGTTTAGTGAAAGCTTCTCCCCCCTGTCCTCGTCACATATCCTCCAAAGCATCCCTACCACCTGCCCTCCACCTAGTGTCTCCAAGGGGCAGGTCATAAACGCTCTCTCCAAAGCCAAAAACACAGCCTCTGTGGGACCCGATAATATCCCAGGCTGCAATCTAAATGGATTAAAACAGGAACTAGCTACACCACTGGGTACTCTATTTTTTTACCACAGTATATATGGAAAACAGCAACAGTCATCCCGTTACATAAAGGAGGAGCCTCCACAGACCCTGGGAACTATAGACCCATAAGCCTGACCAATATGCAAGGCTATGAAAAGAATAATCATGGACCTTATGAGCAAAGGTATGGAAGACCTCCAAATGCTTGACCTGACCCAGTTTGTCTTCATTAAAGGAAGAGCCTACCTCTTGAACTTGGTGGACTTCTTTGAGACAGCATCCATGGGACCCGACAACATCCCAGGCTGCGTTCTACATGAACTGCACAATGAACTGGCAACCCACCCTAAGCACCATGTTCATTCATAGCCTCACCTCAGGCTTTGTGCCCACTGAATGGCGCACAGTAACAGTTATCCCACACTTCAAAGGGGGAGCCACCACGGTCCCTGGAAGCTATTGCCCCATTAGCCTAGCGAGCCTGGTCTGCAAGGCCATGGAACGTATCATCATGGAACATATAAACAAAGACATTGGTAATCTCCAAACTCTGGACCTCACCCAGTTTGGGTTTGTAAAAGGCAGATCATGTCTCCTAAACCAAATAGACTTCTTTGAAGCAGTCACCAAAGCCATAGACGAGGGTAAGGTGGTTCACACAGCCTATCTTGATCTCGCCAAGGCTTTTGACACAATCCCCCACTCTGGAATTATAGATAAACTCACTAAACTAGGTACAAATCCCTATGTCACAAGATGGGTTGCCAACTGGCTCATGGACAGAATCCACACTGTGAAAGTAGCGGATTCCAAATTCGACTTCAGACCAGTGACAAGTGGAGTACCACAGGGTTCAGTCCTGGGTCCTCTCCTGTTTGGTATCTACTTTTCTGAAGTACAGGCTAACACAGAAGGGCTTTGGCTAATGAAGTTTGCAGATGACTGCAAACTAGGAGCCATAATTCAAACTCCTAATGATGTGGACATCCTACAAAAGGACCTCACTGAGACAGATGCCTGGTGTCAAAGCCATGGCCTCAAGCTCAATGCCAAAAAGTGCATTGTCACCCCCTTTGGTAAAAACTCTGCACCCATGAGCTACCACATAGGTGGTACTAAACACTGAAAGTGTGATAAGAGACCTTGGGACACAGGTCGACAGTAGTCACATCGCCAAAGTAGTCAGGAAATCCTTCTACGTGGCACACCTAATCATAAAAGGTTTCTCATCCAGGAAAAAGAGAGGTCATTGTTCCCCTCTACTAGTTACTCATTAGACCCATTATAGAGTACAGCACCCCTTTTGGTATGTATCTCACAAGACATCTACAACAACTGGAAAGGCTGCAGAAATACCTCACAAAGAGGATTACCGGCCTCAAACAGATGCCCTACACAGACTGTCTCAAAAAACTCCAGCTTTACTCCATCGCATATCACCTACTCAGATGAAATCTCTGCCTAACATACAAAGCTATGTCAAACCCAGAGCTGTTGGACATGCTCCACTTAAAGAAATCCCAATCCCTCCAAGCTACATGCTCTAGGGACCTAAACCTTGTCACCACAGTCAACAGAACATGCTGGAGGGCGAGATTCCTGTCCCAGAGACTTCCCATACTCTGGAACAAACTACCTATCTATATCAAAACAAAGCTCCTCATTAGCACTCTTCAAGAAAAATCTTGATGATTGGATGGGGAATAGGAAAGTCACCCCGGGGATCACCTCTGCGGTTCTGCTCGACAGGGGCACAGGAAAATAATTTTCTTGGGTGGCGAAAGCCAGGGTACATTTTTGGCTAGGCTTGTATAGGCCCTAGGGCCGATAGCCTAGTACCTACCAATGAACAGCACCTTGGACAAAGGCTAATCCATGCATAGTGTTGACCTGGACCTGACCAAGGCCTTTGACACTATTCCCCACTCGGGCATCATTGATAAACTCGTCCAGCTGGAGATCAACCCATATATTGTCATGTGGGTTGCAAACTGGCTCATTGATAGAACACACACAGTCAAAATAAGTAACTCTACCTCCACTAGCAGACCCGTAACCAGTGGTGTCCCACAGGGATCTGTGCTAGGGCCCCTATTGTTTGGTATCTACTTCTCAGATGTACAGACTAAAACAAAAGGTCTATGGCTGTTTGCTGATGACTGCAAACTGGGTGCAATCAAGAGTCCCCAGATGATGTCAACATCCTACAAGAGGGACTTTTTATTTATTTATTTATTTTACATTTGTTTACCGGCAAGCTTTGACTGGACTATGTGCCCTTTTTCAGTGGAGGCCCGGGGAGAAAAGCTACATAAATTAGACTGACATTTACAGTGATAGAGCAGTTTTTGTTATACAGTAGAACAAATACTTTCTTTAGATACAGAAAAGCAAGACAAAATAAAACAAAATAAAGTAAGATAAAATATTACAATATAACATTTCAGCTCAGACTTTTACACTAACCATGGGTTACAATGCGGGTTATAACAGGAAACACAGCAATAAAGAAATTTGTCTAAACAGTAAAGCAATCTTGGACAGGATTATGATGGAGTACAGTCATGATGGCAGTACAGAGTTATTAGGTTGTTTGAAGAAATCTGTACCAGATCATGGAGTTAGATAGGTTAATAGCTGTTTTGGTTAGTTTGGGTCAGAGCAAGTGCACATCCAGGTTTTCTGTAAGTGTGCTTTAAGCATCTCTTTGAACTATGGAGTATTTGAGATTGTTTTTATATTTAGAGAGAGAGAATTCCAAAGTTTAGCTATGCAGTTAGGCGGCCAAGCAACTGGTGCCAAAGTCATGGGCTAAAACTTAATACAAAAAAATGCATTATCATCCCCTTCGGTAAAGGTGATGTTCCTGCAGATTACCACATTAATAACAACACCCTAAACATACAATCAGTGGTGAGAGATTGGAGCGCTCAGGTTGACAGCAACCTTTTCTTTGACTACCACATTTTCACAGTGGTAAGAAATGCTTTCTATGTTGCCTAGTTCATAAGTAAGGGTATTGCATCCAGAACAAAAGAGGTTATGACCCCCCCTGTACTCCTCACTCATCAGGCCAATAATAGGGTACAGTGCTACCTTTTGTATGTACCTTACCAGGCACCTGCAGCAACTGTAAAGACCTCAAAGATTCCTTACAAAGAAAGTTCAGGGTCTTCACCATATGTCATACACTGACGGACTAAAATCACTGTCCCTATACTCTCCATCTTACAGACTACTCATAGATGACCTCTGCTTTGCATATAAAGTAATCTAATGGAAATGTTGCACATTTGTAAATCAAATGGTATAAGATGCAATCGGTCTAGAGATAGCCTAGTATGTGACATCAACAGAACTTGCTGGAGACACAGATATGCCTCTCAGAGGTTACGTCTCCTCTGAAACAAACTCCCAATTCAGGTAAAGCAGAGCCCCTTACTGACCCTATTTAGGCATAACTTGGATGACTGGATGGGAAACTGCAAATTCACCCTGGGAGTTTCACCTGTGTCCCTCCTGGACAGGGCCAGTAGTTGTTGACTTAGTTCCGCTTAATACATTTATATTCTTGGGAACAGGGTTGTACTTGGCTAGGCTTGAAAGGGCCCTAGGTCTGTCAGCCTAGAAACCTCCAATGATCCTATGATATGCAGCTAGATTTTGAGGGAAAGCAAGATCCTTTGAAGCTACATTAACAGGCAAAATATATTCTCCTTTTACAGGAGAGGATTGTGTGCAGCCCTCTCCAAAACAGTTTGATGTCAAGACTGTATGTAAGCTCTCACTAGGTGACATAGTCTATTGCAGGTGTCAGTAACATTCAGCACCAGTTGTTTCCCACCACGCAGAGCTGGTACATTTTTAGAGGGGTCAAGTTCCATTGGTGCACTGACTTAAAAAGGTAAGGAGTAGCCTACAGTGTATTAACCTTTGCAGTAACATCTTTTTTCATGGTTTATCAAGCCTGTACTTTCAAAGTTACTTATCATTCCATTTGCTAAATGTGAATGGTTGGTATGATGGAAGAGATCTGCATATGGCACCAGAAGAAGACCATTCAAGTGGCCATTTGCTAAAAAATAAGTTGTCCGTTTTGTCTAGCAGCAATGGCCTTGTCTACAACCTGTATTTCAAAAAGACAAACTGAATTCTCAATTCCTGTATTACAACTTATATAGACAGACATAAGATAATTTGGATGGACTAAGTATTGAATTGTATTGATAGTACTTCGATTTGAGTAGAAGTTTTATTACATGGGATCAGTTTCTGTCACTAAATAGGCTAACTGTCCAACAGCAGCTTGCGTGAACTCCAGATGGTATTCTAGCACCAGATGTCAGGTTGCTTTCTATTTGCTTACCTAGTAAAGACATAGCCCTGTTATCCCACAGTTATTTTTCTTCTCTTCCATCACTGAGCATATGTAACTTTCCTAACACGGGAATTGGTTGTGGATTTGGTGAGCCCTGATAAATGAGCCAAGAAATGCAGAAAGACTATAGAATGACATGGTTTAGAATTATCAGAACTCCATACTTTAGAGGCTGTATAAGATTTTGTCTGGGTTGCTGAGGGTATTTTAAGTCTGAGAGAAAAAAATAATAAATTGTAGCTTGTCCAGCTGCTGACCCAAATAAAGGCCAAGGCAGTTCTTAGATGAAAGTAAATATTTTCGCACAGTTACCATTTTACAGTAAACTCTCAGTTAACCGGAACTCAAGCAACCAGAAAAAAAAAATCGAAGAAATACTGTATAATTTTCATGTGTTGCACTTTGTCTAACCCCCCCCCCCTGCAGAAACATACCTTATGTTTTTAAAGTTTTAGAGTTTTAAAAAGGAAGATAGGCATAAATTCCCTCTCTTCCCAACCTAAGAACAAGTTAAACCAAACAAATAGTATAGGGGTACAGTATTATTCAGGCCTATTAATAGTAATTCTCAAGCAACCAGAAACTACAGTTATCTGGCATCTACCAAGCCCCATGGGTGCCGGTTAACTGAGAGTTTACTGTAATAGTGTTGAGCCTAGGGAGAAATGGTAGGGTTATGGCCTGAATCTTTCTAATCTATTTAGCACAATATCATGAAAATGTACCTATTCCCATTTTATCAACTCATCTGTTCCAGGCAAGCTGTATCCTCAAATATGTTACAGCATTGGCTGTCTGAAACTCTCTTAGAGGTAGAGACTATAGTGCTACCCACTTGTGTCATTTAAGGGGAAGATGGGTGATTTTTGCTTAGTTTACTTTCCTGTCTGACATACGTATAGTAAATTGCAATATGTAAACATTTAACATAAAGTTAATAAATGGAACAAGTTACAGACATGTTATTGGTATTCCTAAAATAAAGGATAATTGACAATGGCACATCCAGTAATCTGACTGGGCACAGTTTGAGCTACTTGTGCAAATCAGCCCTTCAGGATACTAATATACAGCACGGTAATCTAAGCAAAGCCAGGTAGAAGGCAGGCAGGCAAAACACGACCACAAACACTTCTCCTTAGGGCAACCAAACCCTTTATTGTTAAAACAACAAGATAAGCGCTTTTGTCTCAATTTTAGACAATCAAAGAGACTTCATCAGATAAAGCTAAAAAAAACAAAACTAGATTTAAAAACCAGAACCAAGACCCAGATGACATAAGTTCCTGCTAACAGGATTAACCATTTTTAAAGTGACAGTATTAAAATCAAATAACAGTGTGCCGAAATCAAAACAATACCATACCAGTTATAAAAACATCAAACACTATGGCATGAAACAAGAACTTCATCTCGTATAATATCATTGCTACCTTATAAAATATATAGAATACATATACTAAAAATTATGAATGCACATAAAATGTATGAGCAAGTAATTGAATAAATATATATGTGGTTAAATGGAAATAGGCAAAACCAAGATAAATATATATAGTAAAAAGATATATGTATTAAATCAGAGTAATGTAATCCCATACTATAAATTCATATTAATATCCTAAAAATGCATATGAAAATATATAAATATATAAAAATGCAATAAATATGAATAAAAATGTAAAAATAGGAAAAAAAAATTATATATATATATATATATATATATATATATATATATATATATATAAATGAACCATGAATGCAAATACATCATAAATATTCAAATATTAGTGTCCAAAAATTAATGTCTACTCAACGCTTTTATCTTTAGTAGACTAATTGACACATTTTCATTCAAGCCTGGACAATATATTGAATTAAGACGAAGCTGCCAAGATAATTCCATTTTTTCAAGCGGATATGGCCAGGCACCACCCCTAGGGGAAATTGTTATATTATTCAATAATACAAATTTAAAATCATGCTGTGGGTATACCATAATATGTTTTGCTAGTGCATTGCATTCATGGCCATCATGTATATTCCTTAAATGTTCCCCTTTTCTACTTTTCAACCTACGCTCGGTTTTACCGATATAGAAACATGGGCAATTACTATAAAGGGCTCAATAAACCACTGTCTGTTAAACAAGAGAATTTCCCTTTTACTCAAATATTCATCTCATTTACTTCCACTACTTCAGTTTCTAAAATATTTTTACAAAACTTGCACATACCACATTTGTGCATATATCCTTTACCTTGTTTAGGTTTATTATATATTCTTTAAACAATGACCTTTTTTGTATACACAAATGGGAGCTTCTCCCAGAATATCCTTCATTTCCTTATGTCTTATGAAGTCCCAATTCTTGATTAAAATATTCCTAATAATATGTGCATCTCTGTTATAAGTAATTAAAAAACTATTTTGATAAGATGTACTTGTCCTATTAGTATTAGTTTCCCCAATATTAGTCGCAACTACCTCCTATATATTTAATTAATCTCCCATAACGTTATTAACCTTTATCATACCCTTATTACTCAAACTAGGTACAAAATGTCTACTTTTTCTCTTATTTTTTACCTCATCCATGATTTGTTTTATTAATTTACCTGGATATCCTCTTTTAACAAACATCTGTTTGAGTATATTGCATTCCTCCAAGAAGGTCTCCCACCCAGTAGTCATTCGGGCCACCCTGACAAACTGACCCTTAACTACTGCCGTTTTTGATAAAACGGTTGACAACTACTGAAATGGAGGAAGCTATGAGAATAAGTATTCTTGCGATAAATTTTAGCTACAAAACTATTATTGATTTCATCTTTCATTAATAAAATATCCAGGTAAGGAATACTCTTAGTATTTATCGAGTATGTAAATTTTAAGAAATTGGTCGTATTATTAATGTAATCAAGGAAGGATTCCAAATATCGAATATAACATTTACAGAATGAAAAATATTGAGATTGATGTAAATATCGCTTCTCCCATTCTAACATAATAATATTGTCATATAGACCCCCACATGAGGAGCCCATTGCCACCCCTTCATTCTGTAAATAATATTCTCGTTCAAATAAAATTAAATTGTTTTTTTAAATTATATCCAACATTTGTTCATATAAATTCACTTTATCCTGTACAATATTTTTATACTGTAAATATTCACAAAACCATTTTAGTCCCACCACATGGGGTATCACCCTATAGAGATTAACAACATCAGTTGTGATAAATAAATATTCATTATTAAACTAAATGGCATCAATTTTCTTTAAAACATCCCAATAGTCAATACAAATGTTGAGCTCATCCCAAACAAATTTACTCGGCTCCTTATCAAGGTACTTCACCATAGGATATGTAATGGAGCCCCAAACATCCACAATAGGCCTCATAGGTGGCTGATGTATGTCCTTGTGGATTTTCGGGACTCCAAAAATGGTTGGGGTAACCGGATATTCTACAGAAAGGTAGTGTAATTCACTAATGGAAGTAAGTCCATGTATAAAACATATCATGAATAAAACCTTTTATTTTTCCTGTAAGCTCCATTCATTTCATTTAGGGAGCTTTTAATATAGGTGTCAGTATTCAAAATTTCAAGCATCTTGTTATTGTAGTCCACCAAATTCATGATGACCACACCGCGTCCCCCTTATCCGGTTTCATAATTCTAACACCATTATATTGGACTAGAAAGGCAAGCTCAAATTCTTCATCCTGGTTTAAGTTCCTATACACATTATTCAATCCAAACCTAGTAGTAGAATTCCTACTAAGCTCTCGAAAATCGAGTTCACAAACCCTCTCAAAAAGTGTTAAAGTGGGATGTGTGGGTGGGTTAAATGTGCTAGAGATTTTGAGTGGGTCACTAATCGGTTCAATATTATTAAAAATGATATTAAGATTCAGTTTCCTGACATACTGTTTTAAGTCCATCTAAGTGTGGACCAAATTGATTGATCAGTCAGGAACAAAGGTAAAACCTTTAGCAAAAATATCACACATAGTCACATTAAGAATTAGGACAGAATGATTATAGACCTTAAAATCATTTTCAGAATTATAGTTCATTGTCAAGGATAGCAGTAGACAACCATTCCTACTTTCAGTCATATCCAGTTCTGCTGAGTCACTTATGACTAGGTCCATCTCCCCCTCCAGGAATTCTTGTTGGTCCCGCTGTTGTTCATTCTTCCCCTCCCCACCTGGTATGCATTGAAATGACCCCTCCCCTGTTGTTGGGGTCTCTGCTGGTTCATAATCCACTCCGAGCACCTCAGGGGTGGGTCTTGTTCTTCGTCTAAAAAATCGTCTTCAAAAGGGTCCAATTCAGTGACAACCCAATGGGAGGTAGATGGTCATGACCTGAGATGTGTCATAAACATCGAGTGAGTGTATGATTTCTATCCTGTAAGCCTATCTAGAGTGATTTTCTGTTCCGGTCCCTATCCTCAAATTATTCGTATGCTTCAGTCTCATGTTTTGGGTTAAAACCCACAAATAACTTCAGCTGCACACCGATGGCTACTTTATCAGATCAGCAGAGAGCTGCCACAGATGCCTTCTTCCACTGAAGCAATGAACCTGTGCCATTGTAACTGATGCTCCAGTTCTCCCCACCATTGTGTACACTCTTTGCCTTGTCATCTTGTGTACTGCCTTCCTATTATAATCCAGGAAGCAAAGATGATGGAAATATCTTAGAAAATTATAGGTAAAATGGGTATCAAGGATATTCCCATTCAATTTAGTATATTAGCATGGATAACTTTTAACAGGCTTATAGCTTACTCCTCTGGAAGGTAAATGACTCAGTTAATGTGTTCATAGATACTTCAATCATTAAAAGCCTACCCTTGTATTCCCATGGCAAATATCCCTTCTATAAGACAAGATGAGCAAGTATATGTTGGGGGTAATTGCGTGTTGCCCCTATCCATGAGTGTCAATGGTGCTTGCTAAATCATGTGTGCATTTAGTTACCCATCCACTCAACCAAATTACATTTGCATAGAGTAAGAAAAGTGCTTCATGTGGAGTGAAAGACTATTCCATAAGAGTGGTATTCTTTGTGATCCATACTTATCCCTCCAACATGTTGTGTTTATTTTGCAAAAAAAAGATTTGGGGCCCTTGAGTGGATGTCTGACATCACTGGACTTGCAAGTGTGTAATAGGGTTAACAGAGCAGTGTCTAAGGCTTTGAGATGGTCTGCTGAGTTTGAGTTTGGTCTTTTGATTTATTTTGTTTTAGTGAGAGAACATTATGGCCATTCCAATTTATGACAAGTGTTTGGACAGGTACATATTAAAATGGTCATTATACTTTATGATCAACCTAATCCATGCCAATAAAAGTGGAGCAATTGTGTCCCTGGGTCTGGACACCATAGTTTGACGCAAACTGTGTGATCATAAGGACTTCCTTATAATAGTGGATATGTGGTGATCAAAGGACAGTTCATTATTGACTCAAGTTCCAAATCTGTAACTAAAGGATTACTTTTCAGAGAGTTATTGTTAATGTGATAGTCTCAAGGGGAGTTGTGCTCACCTAGGGATATGGATTATTACTTGCTTGTGTTAAGTTTTAGTCCATGGTTTTGACACTAACTTTCTGTTTGGGGCAGGCCCTCATGTAGGATCTTCTGAGGAGTATACCATGACACACTTGGTGAGCCACAAAGCCTTAAAAAAAGATTTGACCTCAGAATTAAATCTCAAAGAGGACTGACCCAAGGACTGAACCCTGGGGCACTCGGTCAGTGATAGATTTTTTGTTTTGCTGGAAGAGGTAGTCATTTGTTGTTGTTGAAGAGGTAGTCGCCCACCCTTGCTTCCAGTTCTGTTTTGAGCCAGCTTACCCCCTGGCAAGATAATATGTATTAACATTAAACTGTGAGGGTTTATCTATGTCTGTGTGTGGGATGGTGTGAATTGCCTTTTGCAAGGCCAGACATGTATTGTGCACTGATTTGCTCTCATCCATTGATACCATAACTATTTATTTTTTTAAAGAAATTGATCTGGTTAAGTAGGCAGGACCTGCCTTTGACAAATTCAAACTGAACTGGGTCGAGAGTATGTAAGTTACCTTCTCTCTATTAGTTCCATACTGATCCTTTCAATAATTTTCCAGACCAGACTGGTCAGGCTTGTAGGTCTGTAATTAGCAGAATTCATTCAAGCCCTGCCAGTATGCAAGGAAATGACTGTTGCTGTCCTCCATTCATCTAGTCCAAAGCGTGTTTTGAGGCTAATATTGAATTAGCTGTGTGTGTGTGGAGGCGGGGGTGAAGTCATGTTTCAGACTGACCAGTGGTTGGCCAGGTATATTATCTAACCCCATAGATGGTATTTTTTGGCCTTAGTGTCTTGTGAGTTTGTTCTCAGGAGATTTACGAAAGGGTGCAGCTGCAGGTATTTGATTTGAGAATACTGGAGGGGAGAAGGGGTTAGAGTTAGAGCTGAATTTGTTGGACACTAGATTGCTATGTCATCTGGATCAGAGTATGCGATATCCTTTGCTTTTAGCTTTGTACAGAACTGGCCATTTTTTCTCAGACTTCCAACATAATTAAAGAAGGCTTTGTGGTTATTTTCATCTAGGTGGCTATTTTTACCTCAACTGACTTTGACTAATCAGGATACAGAGTTCCTTGTTCAGTTTAGCAAGACTGCTTTTGGCTTCTTCTGAGAGGTTTTTTTTTTGCATGTAAAGAGTTCTTTTCTATTATTATAGAGCCTATTTTACAGAAGGGTTCAACCACAGGAGTTCAATTTTGAATTTGGCTTTGTACTAGTTTATGAGGGGGACATATGCATCCATATAGTTATTTACATGTGGATACAGTTTGTCAGGAAAGGATTCTGCATAATCCATGTGGTTGTCGGAGTGGGCTTTTGAATTTGGTCAGGTCATCAGTCTGCTTTGGTAGATTATCCTTTGAATAGTCAATGAATACCAAGGTATCAGAGGATGCTTCAAGCTCAAGTCTTATATGGTGAATGTGACTTATGGCCCAATTTGTTCAGGTAGGCAGCAGAGCTGCCCCACATTAAGGACAAAGTCCAGGATTTTATTGTCCCTGGTTGGATTATGAACTAACTGATCCAGAGAGTGTGTATTAATGTCTGTCTATACAGTACGTGTTGGAGGATGTGAAGTCTTACAGTTTGTGGGGGGATAGTTAGTTTCCTAAGGAAATTATATTTGGTTTAATCTGTATGGGTTAGATAGGAAGAATGGGCCAAGAGAGATATGGGGTTGGGGGTGGGTGGATTGTAGTTGGCTATGATGTGATGATATTTTTTGTTTATAGTAAGTTGGACATGGATGATTTCCAGGTCATTAGCTTGCCTAGTGAGTCTGGTGATAAGACTTTATAGTCGTAAAACTAAAATAAAACAAAAAAGACATCTTTGTCTTTAGTGCCTCCATATAATGTGATGGGCCTGTACAAGAAATAGACATTGAAGCCCTGCACTGATGAAGTGCTTTATTTAGTCTTGATGTGGGTCTTTGTAATGACTTGCAGATCTGACATTTTCCAGGGCATGTGGTGCCTGCAAGGAGTAGAGTTTTTGTTAAGGCTCTAAGAATTAAGCAGCAGTACTTTAATCATTTAATGCTACCCTAATTGTGTTGTAATGTTGGGTGTGTTGGAAGACTGACATTGTTTAAAAAGCCACTGTGGGGATGGACAAGGTTTTGGCCAATATATGGAAGCCTTGGGAGAGAGATGCAGGCCATGCTTGGCAAAGGAGTTAAGACTTTCAAACATCTCTTCCCAGTCAAGTATGACACCAGAAGTGAAGAACATTTTGTCTGTCATCTTTTGTTCATATTGTGATATTGTGGTATTGCTCTTGGTGATGGTAGAATCCCGCTCAAGGTGAGAGTCACACCTGCCTCAGGTACATCTCAAGTCATTTTACACCCACATCTACAATGACTGTATCGTATGTGCTCTTGTGATGCTTGGACTTGAGCGCTTACATGTTGTGGCGAATCCTGGCACCATATAACTAACTGACCTTGAAACTTTCATTGCACAGCCTGATGAATCCTGTATCAGTGTGTCTCCCTATGGAGTCATCTATGAAGAGAATATTGGATTTTGTGGTCATCTGCCTTATGGGCTTTGAACTGAGTCCATGTGACTCCTAGACGACATATGCTTTATTGTGGATTTTGTCTGTAATGTGCATGTGAGGTCAATGAGGGTACTTGCTTGACATTTCGGAGGACTCTGTGGTTTAGATAGGCTACTTTTAAGAGTCTCAGCATATGTAAGCCTGTGTCTCATCAGAGCTGTGTGCAGTATTTTTAGTGCCTCTGCATGAAAACTTGCTTTCATTAACATTACATTGTCTTGCTCTATTTTACTGGTCACATTTGGAAGTGATGAAGCTGTCTACGTAACTTGTGTTAATAGTCCTATTTTTTTTGAGAATATTATTGATCCATTTTTAAAACATAAATGAGTCACCTATTAATCAGCAAGCCCACCCTCCGTCTCCAGCCTCCATTGCACCCTGTATACTCTAATAATTGCCTGCTGCTCACAGATGGTGATAAGCTAAGTAATAATTCATTGTGTGTGTGAGAGATGCAAGTACTTAGAACAGAGGCCTCCACCACTGCACATACCTGTTAACTGTCCAGATTTTCACAGAATGCCCAGATTTTTGCCTCATATTTTTGGTCTATTTCTCATGAAATTGAGTTTTTCTGGCAAATCACTGGAAAACCTTTGAGGACTGAAGTCAGAAAATAATGGCAGACATTTGAGTTTGACTTCATATCCTTCAGAAAATCCATGCTAATGCAAAACTTGGTCTTCTGTTAACTTTCTAAGTTTGTAAGAGCAATATTTAATATGTATCCCTAGTTTTGGGTCTTTGTCCCTCCATTTATTTTTGGCTTTGTCCAGATTTCTTGCTCTAAAATGTTGAGAGGTATGCCACTGCATTATATGCAGTTGCACAGTAAACTAAAATATGCTGATGCCATTAAGAAGTCCCTGCCTTAGCCGTAAATTTACTAGGTCTTGGGGGGGTGGGGGCTTATTGTAAATTGAACACTACAACACCTATTAGCCTAGCATAGTAAAGGTACACTGGGTAATTAACTAGTCTTAACACCCTTCTAACAGATGTATGATTGATGGCTCCATTGATTCACCTCTCTAAAGACTGGACAAAGAGGAGTTTACAGTGAGTTGCCTTTCAGGAGATAGGATCTCAGACCTATCAAGGGACCTAAAGACCCCAAAGCCAAGCAAATATGCTGAATGAAAGGAGTCTAATTAACAAATTGCCTGTTCTTGAGACCCTACTATATTAAGAGCACATACATGTCTGTGTTATTATAGAAACTTGGTTTAACTGTACCAAAACCACTCCCTCCATGCCAGGGTTTTGCACCTAAAATGCCTTTTGGACTGATGGTAACTTTGGTTGAGTAACCATATTTGTTGGGAACCATATTGCATCTTGGGAGGTCCGGATCCGGAAACCTGAAATTATTGAGACACAACTCTCCTCTTTGGCATTTACTTCTCTGAAGTAAACACTAATATCAAAAGGCTTGGGCTGACTTAAGTTTGTAGATGACTGCAAGCAAAGAGCAGTTATTGAATTTCCAGATGATTTAGCCATCCCGCAGGAAGGTTTGTCTCAAATAACTGGTGCCAAAGTCATGATGGACTGAAACTATCTGAAGTCTTTTGGAAAGTCCTCCATTCCAAGTGACTACCACAGTGACAATACTCCCCTAAGAGGTAACCCAGTTTGGGATAAGGGAACTTGTATGGACAGAGATCAAACTTTAGACCAAAAAGTGTCAATTGTAAGAAAGTCCTTCTATATTGCAAACATTACAAACAAAGGGATTTTGTCTAGCTCTAATGATGTCTTTGTCCCTCCTTTACTTAAACTTCATTAGGCCAATCACAGAGTATAATTGTCCCCCTTTGGCATGCATCTGTCCAGATACAATGCCCACAGAAAACTTACTAAAAGGATACAAGGTCTAAACAATGTCGTACATTGACTGACTCAAAGCCTTGTCACTATACTCTGTATTTTAGACTGTTGAGTGGTGACCTATGTGGCATTCAAGGCATCCTTTAACCCAGTACTGATGGATTTACTGCACATCAGCAAGTCAAATGCCATCAGAAATAGTCAGTCTAGTAATCTAAGCCTCTTCTACAGTGTCAATGGAGTGGTTTGGAGGGACATGTTTATGTCTCAGAATATAGTGCTGCTGTAGTACAAACACCCATTCTATGTAAAAACAAAGCTAATCCCTGTCCATATTTCAAGTGCAGTTTGGATCTATGGATGGAAAATAGAAAAATTAGCCTTGGACTGCCTCCTGTGCTACTAATGGACAGCTCCTAAATACCTTATCTCAAGCATGGGTCCCCTCAAATTATCTAGGGTATGATCCCAGTTATTCTCATTAGGGGTAATATATAAATATTGACCAAGGGATGGGTAAGGCCAGTCTAATACCAAATGGGATAGGATTCAAGCCCAAAAAGGAAAACTGGATAGCTTTAAAAATGGCGAACAAGGGCAGCTAGCTTGGTACTTGCCTGTGAACCTATAAATCATACAAAACGGGCAAATTATCTGATGATATTATTTACAGGATCCCTCTATGATGCCAGAATATGTTAATTTGGAGTTCATACAGCATGTTTAGAAAAACTAACAGGAAGTCCAGTATCCTAGGAAACTTTAACTACCCGGCGATAAACTGGAATACCTCAACTGTAGGTTACACCCCAAAATTCCTTCATTTTGTTGTAAATAACCCCCCAGAAGAAAAATTATTCTTAACCTAGCCCTTGCCAATATGGCATCATTATCGGCTATGTCTCTGGTCCTATCTCTTCAGTTAAATCTGATCATAAACTGGTAATTTTTTCCTTCCAAATATCAAAACAATTGGATGCAAGTATTACAAAACTGAGACTACAAACCACCTACAATTTGATGTCTCAAAATTCAAGTTTAATTGAATTATCCAAGATACTGAAGTAGTTACTCAAACCTATGTGCACCTAAATAAATGCATTGACTTGGTGGTCCCTACTAGATCCAAACAAAATGGAAATTTTATAAGTAAACCAGCCTGATGGTGTGTCTCCCAGTTTCTGGTATTCCTAGTGGTAGATTAGTCTCCCCACCTAGAGGGTTATGGGGGAGTGAGAATAATAACAGTAAACTAAGAAAATCTCTGGCCTTTTTGGGACCAAGGATGGTGTCTAGTTGCTGTAGGGATGGTTCTGATTTCCAAGGTAGCCTCTTTCTAACTTCCTGGTGGTGCCCTTATTCAGAGGAGAACCCTAATCCTGATTTCTTATGGTCTGCTGAAAGTTAGTTGTTAAACGTTTTATATAAGAGTGTTCAATCTCGCAGTTTGTTCTTACACACGGGTTCTGAGCCGATCCTCGGCTCCGAGTCAGCCGAATTGCAAAGCTCTGAATCTCAGAGAAGCTCGAGACCAGCCCATATCCCACAACCCTCCCTGCCATTACTCAGATCTAGTTTGCCGCTGCAACAGATCGGATCGAGGAGAGCTCGGACCAGATAGAAAATTGAGATTTGCTTACTATTTTCAGATAAGATACTGATTTTTTTCCTGATATAACCTTATAATTCTTAGATTGTTATAGAAGTGCGGTGTGTGTGTTATATATATATATATATATATATATATATATATATATATATATATATATATATATATATATACACACCCTTTTTTTTCTTCGGGCACCCTTTTGTGGCCTAACCCTTCTTCTTTGGGTGGGGTTTTGTGAGTGTCTTCTTTTATATAGCCCTTTCTCCATATCTATATATGTATAGGATTAGCAGTTTTTCTATACTCATTAGCTATTGTTGTTTTATTAGTATGTCAGAAAAAGCTAAATCTGGCTTTAAAAGATGTCAGTGTGGGCAGAAAATGTCCATTACTGACAATCATGCTTCCTGCGTCTACTGTCTTGGCCCTCTCCATCTTCAAGAGGATTGCTCTATTTGCCATTCCTTTAGCAGGAGGGTCATGACAGATAGGCGCAGGAAGCTCATAGACAGAGGGTTACTGAAGCCTGCCTTTCAAGAGGCTTTGGACAAGTCGGATCAGGCTTCTAAATCCTCGAAGGGGTCGAAGATGTCGGAGCCCATGTCATCGGCTCCGAGTTCATCTTCTAAGGTTCGTTCACCGGTTCCATAGATCTTGGGGCCGAGCGTCGAACATTTATCTTTTCCTGAGCCCCAGATCTTGGAACCAGTGTCAGAGCTGCCACCACCGTCCATTCTTCGGTCGGTGCCATCTTCGGCTCCTTCGACCCGTTCTTCCAGACCTTTATCTGAGACAGATGTGGATCATGTCGTGTAGAAACTCATGGAAAACACGGCCCTTTCCAAGTTAATTGCAGTTTCCTCCCAGTTGGTGTCGAAACTAGAAGGCCTCCCCATATCTCCAATGGGTCCTTCTTCGAGACCCATCCAGATCTCGGAGCCGGGAGAGGATGACCTGATGATAGTGGAGCCCTTGGTGCTGAAACCGTCCATTGCACGATCAACGCCATTGACTTCGACTCCTTCGGAACTGATAGGGGAGTCGCGGAGCCGACTGTCTCTCCTCGGTTCCGGGATCGAGAGTCGTACCGACCTGTCGGTACCAACTCTCCCTCTCGGGGCCTTGGCACAGACTGGCTCGGCTCCATCCTCTGGGTCGGAGCCCACGGCACCTGGGTCTGGGATGCTCCCGTGTTCTTTGGAACCGGGAGAGCCCTCGGCCAGGGGTTCGGGGGCCTTTGACCTTATGAGGAAAGTATTGTCTGCACAGACAACCACATCATCAGGGGAATCTTCTCCTTCCCCAAAAGGGCCGCTTTCTGTTTCTGCTCCCACGATCCATCCCAAGCATAGAGCCCAATTGCCTCAGCCACCCCCAGAGGGTTCCCCCTGTTCCTTGGAGGCCTCACCAGAAGCCCCCTCTGATGAGGTCCCGAGGAAACAGTTGTGCAAGAGGAGGCACATAGATTCCCCACAGGAATCTCTAACGTCTGACACTGACTTGGATGAGGCAGAGGGGTCCCCCAAATCACCCTCGGAGGATGTGTCATTTGCAGACATCCTGGAGATCTTGAAACAGAGGGGTGATTGGCAATCCCTAGCCCCCACTGAGGACGAGTCGGTGCTGCTGAAGGCTTTTGGGGCTCAACCTTCTACCTCCTGGGTGACTCCGCCCTTCGATGAATTAATGGATTTGATTGCTCGAAGGGCGTGGGAGGCACCTGACACAGTGGAACCAGTCCCTAGGAAACCAAACAAGTTCATCACTGCCCCCCAAGATAAATCTTATCTCACCAAGGGAGTTCCTGTCGATGCTATGGTGGTGGCGGCAGCCACGAAAAAGGAGATGTCTGAGTCTTCCTCATCTGTTCATCCTCCTAATAAGGATTCTAGGACTATGGACAGATATGGGAAGGGCATTTTTAGTTCAGCGACTTTTTCCATGCGTTCGCTAAACTATTTGACTCACTTCACACGTTTGCAGAGGGATCTCATCAAGGAGCTGACAGATACCCTCCAGGATAACACAGATGCTGCTGTTTCAGAAAAAGTAACAGCACAACTTAACACCCTCACCTCCATAGTAAACTCATCCATGAGGCTCCATGAGGCTCATCTCGTATGCAGCCAAGGGATCGAGTAGAGCTGCAGCTTCAGCGATTGCTCTTCGAAGACAATCATGGATGTGGCTGTGCTCCTTTGCGGAAGCCTTCAAGTCTTCCTTTGCCAATGCCCCTTTTGATGTTGCCACATTTTTCGGGCCCAAGGTTAAGGAGACTCTCACTCAGTGCGAGCAAGAGGGAAAGACCCTGTCTGTTGTCGGGGTCCCTTTTTCCGCTCCTACTAGACCATACCCCAAAGGGCAACGAGGCAGAAAAATGTGGTTCCGTAAGAATCAGGGATCTTTCCAGACCACACAGAGTGATACTCCCTCCAGAGGCAGAGGAGGGGGCAGAAATGGAAGACACCGCCCCGGTGGCAGAGGGGGTCCGCATAACCAAAGCGACAGGGATTCCGTCCCTGGGAAGCCTTTCCAGCACTCCTGAAGGGAGGCCCGACTGTCCTGCTCTGGAGGCAGTTGGTGGTTGCTTGGCTTTATACCCACTGGCCTGGCTAAACATTACTTCAGATTCTTGGGTAAAAAGCATTATAACCAGAGGATACAAAATCCCCTTCACATCAATGCCACCTCTACAAAGAAAGTTTCCAGACGTGCTACCCCATCTGCGGAATCTAGCAGCTGTAGAAATTTCAAAGCTGCTCGAAAACAGAGTCATCCAACCAGTCCCGGCGGACCAAAGAGAATTTGGAACTTACTCAAGGTTCTTTTTAGTTCCAAAAAAGACAGGGGACTGGAGACCGATCTTAGATCTCAGCCATCTCAACAACTTCGTGAAGAAGGAAAAGTTCCGGATGGTCACGCTTCAATCGATCCTTCCATTCTTATAGAAGGATGATTGGATGTGCTCTATAGATCTCAAAGACGCGTACTACCACATCAAAACGGCCAGACCGTCCAGAGATCACCTGCGCTTCTGGCTGGGAGCCAGTCACTTTCAGTTTTGAGCTCTGCCCTTTGGACTCACCTCAGCCCCCAGGGTATTCACCAAATGCATGGCAGTAGTTGCGTCTCACTTGAGACGACAAGGATTCCAGGTGTTTCCCTATCTGGACAACTGGCTCCTCACCGCCACCACTGAGCATCGTCTATTGCAAGCCAGAGACTACACAATCAGCCTTTGTTCCCACTTAGGGATTTCCATAAACTTTGAAAAGTCTTGCTTATCGCCCTCACAGTGTATTTCCTTCATCGGAGCAGACCTAAATACACGTCCGACACTACTGAAGCTCCCTCCAATAAGAGCCTCAACCCTCAAACAGCAGGTTCTTCTTCCCCTGGTCAGCAAGAAAGCCCCAGCCAAACTGGTGTTAAAAGTGTTGGGACTGATGGCAGCCGCACTAATTGCAATCCCTATGGGAAGGTTACACATGAGGATCCTACAATGACTGCTCTTCACGCAGTGGTCATTCCAACACCTACCCCTAGCGCACGAGATCAGGATAACAGACTCTTGCAGACAGGACCTCTCATGGTGGGTGCGCGATCAGAACCTCACTATTGGTCGTCCGTTCGTTCTACCCAGTCCAACAGCCACAATAACCACGGACGCTTCCCTGATAGGATGGGGGGGCCTTTTTCAGGGAAGAACAGTCCAAGGAGAATGGTCCAGTACGGAGTACACTCTACATATAAATGTTCTGGAGTTGACGGCAGTGTTCCTGGCGTTGCAACACTTCCAAGCCCTCTTACCTCTAGGAACAGCAGCAGTTCAGACAGACAACATGTCTGTAGTCTGGTACATAAACAAGCAAGGGGGAACCAGGTCTTACCCGTTATGCAGAGAGGCCATGAAAATTTGGCAATGGGCAGAGTCCATGGGTCGCTTTCTGATAGCAATGCACATCCCGGGGTCATCCAGCGTCATTGCGGACAGGTTGAGCAGAGCCATCCTGTTACCTCACGAGTGGTCCCTCAATTCACAGACAGCGGAAAAGATCTTCCGCAAATGGGGCCAGCCTTGCTGCAATCTGTTTGCTTCCCCATTGAATGCAAAATGCAGAAGCTACTTTGCCCTTCTAGCCCCTCCGGGGGATGTCCCCAGGGATGCACTGATACACAATTGGCCCCCGGGTCTCCTATATGCATTTCCGCCTACTCCCTTGATTCCCAGATTTCTACAGAAAGCCAGGAACCTGGAAAGGACTATAATACTCATAGCCCCATTCTGGCCTCGTCAAATATGGTTCCCCTTTCTTCGAGCCCATCAAATAGAGGAACCATGGATTCTGGACCCAGTACCAGATCTACTGACACATTCGTCGGGAGTTCCTCACCCGTCTCTACAGTCCCTCAAACTAGCAGCTTGGCTGCTCCACTTCCCTGCCTAGCCAGGTCTCATCTACTCCCCCCGGCAGTTCAACACATTCTGGTTGCTTCTCATAAAGCTTCCACTACTAAACTCTGTACGAGTAAGTGGAAACGCTTTGTATATTGGGCATCTAGCCAAAACTTAGACCCCTTGGTAGCTCCTCTACATAAAATTTTAGAATTCTTATCTATCCTTTTTCATGAAGGAGCTTCTACTTCCACACTAAGAGTACAGTTGGCGGCCATATCAAACTTCCATATTGGTGAGGAAGGTTCTCCCATTATGTCTCACAGACTTTGTAAGGCCTTTATGAAAGGAACCTTCCATCTTAGACCGCCTGTCAGAAAACTTTTCTTTCCATGGAGTCTGAATTTGTTGTTGTCACAACTCATGTTGCCACCTTTTGAACCTGCTTCGTCGTGTCTCTTAAAGTTCTTATCGTGGAAGACGCTGTTTCTTGTCGCTGTGACCTCAGCTTGTAGAGTATCAGAGTTGCAAGCATTATCGGTCAGACCACCTTACTTGATATTCCATCCAGACAGGGTCTCTTTCCGTACAAATCCATCTTTCCTTCCAAAAGTATGCTCAGTTGCGAATATTAACCAGTCTATAGAACTCCCTACCTTTTTCAAAAACCATACTAACAAACTGGAGTATATGTTGCACAAGTTGGATGTTCACAGGCAATTAAGATTTTATTTGGATAGGACCAAAGCTTACAGGAAAACAGATCAGCTCTTCATCGCATTTGCAGACAATAAAAAGGGCATGGCAATTACTAAACGTACACTATCTAAATGGCTTGCTGACTCTATAACATTTGTATACTATAAATCAAAGCAATCCTTGCCCACCAAACCTAAGGCCCATTCTACCAGATCTGTCTCCACTTCCTTAGCTCATGCAGCTCGTTTGCCTTTGGGCACTATTTGTGCAGCAGCCACGTGGTCTAAACCACATACTTTCATCACTCATTATAGAGTGGACAAAAACTCCAAGGATAGGACATCATTTGGTTCCACTGTGCTTAGGAACGTTCTTCCATGAGTCACTCGGGGTGATGGAGCTAGGGACGCTACCTGTGTGTAAGAACAAATGGCGAGATTGAACACTCTTACATAAAGAAGTTATGTCCTTACCATAACGTTCCATGTAGAGTGTTCATCTCGACTTTGTTCTTACATTCCCTCCCTCCCCCACCACGTGTTTGGAAGAACTGGTAGGATTAGAGTCTGATCGACGTGTCTTGACTCCTTCCGGGGTATATGCTCCCGTGTATCATGGGATATTTGTTTAGACCATTAGTTATTGCTATGGTGAGAGAGTGTCTCTGAATGGCTGAAGAGAGTGAATACTTCTAGCACCAGAGGTGTTGGATCTTTTGGTCTGGTTTGTTTGCAAACTAGATCTGAGTAATGGCAGCGAGGATTGTGGGATATGGACTGGTCTCAAGCTTCTCTGAGATTCAGAGCTTTGCAATTCGGCCGACTCAGAGCCGAGGATTGGCTCCGAACCCGTGTATAAGAACAAAGGCGAGATGAACATTCTACATGGAACGTTATGGTAAGGACATAACTTCTTTTTATTGAAGCTGAAAAAATCATGGGCCATTTCATTTGTTTCTGAAAAAAAATGTTTTATTGATTGCTTAACTGCTGGTTAAGGAAAAAAATTTAACAAAGGAGAACACATTAGTAGAAAAAAGAATGAAGACCTTCCATGGAATTTTTTTTTACTATTTTTGCCACACTGGAGACTTAATAGGAAACCAAGTAATTTTTCAGTTTAAATTGTGTTTGATTTCTCTCTGCAGTAAAAAGCACTAAGAAGGAAAAGGAAATGTTTTTTCTTGGATTAACTATCACTACCTGATATCTTATCAATCAGTAAAACATTTCTAAAGACACAAATGGCTAATGAGTAGTGGTATAGCTGGGGAGGGGCGTCTTGTCCCGGGCGGTACTTTTATTCAGCATTTATGAGGACAGCACTTTTATACTGAATTTCTTGAGGGCGACACTTTTATGCTGAATTTCTTGCGTCCAACCACATTAAAGACTGTTGACGTCCACCTGTTACCACTGCGCGCCAGGAGCAATTGGAGGAATATTCAGCATCTCCAGATTCATTTACTGCAGTAGCCTCAGCTTTAGTATGCAAGTGGCCTCATTATATTTATTATTCACACTGCAGCTTCTCTTTAGTGTGTGTAAGTGGCTACATTGTGAGCAGCCTTGGCATTTATTCAGTAACGTCTGCAGCCGCTCGTTTTTGTATGCGGACGTATTCTGTGTGTGCAGCCTCAGTATTAGTGTGTGTAAGTGTCCATATTGTGAGCAGCCTCGGCATTTATTCAGCTTGTTTTTATAGTTTTATATGTGCGGTATGCAGTATTTTTCAGCTCGTATTCTGTGTGCAGTCTCAGTATTTATTTAGTAACAGCAGCTCGTATTTATAGGAGAAGGTTGTGTGTTAACAGCAGCTCATTTTTATGGCGGGGGGGTGTTAACAGCAGCTCGTTTTTTGTGTGTGAGAAAATGCCCTCAGGCATACTCGGGCTCAAACCCTGCACCTTGTGTACAAGTAACAGGAACTTTACTTATCTACCTATGCAATTAGTAGCCCTCAACTGTCCACATTTACAGTGGTTGGTCTGTCTCTCTTAAAAACTGTGGTTTTCTGGCAAATCAATGAGAACTGAATTCACTAAAAAATGACATTTAAGTTTCAGTCTTCTTTTTCAGGAAACACATGGTGACACAAACATTTTATTCTAGCAACTTTCTAAGATTATACAAGCAATGTTTAAAATGTGTCCCTGGTTTTGTGACTTTGTCCATCCCAGTTAGGTATACTCAGGCTCAACCCTTACCTTGTGTACAAGAAACTGGAGCCTGATTTGTCTACCCATTCAAGGAGTTTACTGCCCAGATGACTCTCAACTTTCCAGATTTTCACTGGAAATATTTGGCTCATACTTTTGGTCTGTTCCTCTTAAAATATGTGTTTTTTCTGGCAAATCAGTGAGAAGTGAAGGTACTTGCATATTATTGTAACCAGATTTGAAACCTGTCATTAGTGTTCATCTCATGCAGAAAGGACTCATTGTGTTTTTGCAGGGGTTGGTCCGTTAAGTAAGTAGGTCTCTCTGACATTGGGGGATGACTGTATTGTGATTTTAAACAAAGTGACTACTAATTTTCATGAAACCAGCGCTATTTTGTATGGCCGGATGTTAATAATTACTTCTTTGGTGTCATTTCTCAGCATGTTGTAAGGTGTATGACCTAAAAGTGCATTGAATCTTGTATTGTTTTTGTTTTATGCTTCAATATAGCTGCTGGCCTTGTTTTAAAACCTTCAGGGAACAATATTCCTGTGTAATTCACAAAGCGACAGCCAGCTTCATGAGGGCGAGTCCTTTTAGACAGTACTCTTTCACCCGCTTACCTCAGTCCCTATGCTTGTCGTAACCGTTACTTCCTTCTAGCTATTTGGCTTTGAAGCACGGTAGTCTGGAAATGTGTAAATGCTTACTACAGGGAGACAAATTATGGGCTCAGCTCAGTCAAAGTTAAAATCATAAAAGACAACCTACCCTTTGGAAATGACTCTCCACGGTCTGTGTTGTGGGTGACTGACGACTCTCAGAAAGTGAGTGCATACCACGGCAGATTACACAATACAGCTGTCCTGGTACTGTCAACTTGAAGTAATGCCCCGTGTCAGGAAGTTTTCTTTTTTAGTCTCCTCTTATTTGTCTGTCTCTCTTTGTCACTAGCCCCCCATTCGCAGTTCTTCATATATTTTTGTAACTGCTGTAAAGTACACAACCAAGAAGGTAGAAACATGTCCCAGTTTGCAATCTGGTTGTTATAATATGCAAGTACCAAAATGAATTCACTATATAATGACATTTAAGTTTCAGTCTTATCTTTCAGGAAATGCATGGTGACACACACCATTTTATTCTAGCAACTTTCTAAGGTTATACAAGCAATGTTTAAAATGTATCCCTGGTTTTGTGCCTTTAACCCCCAATAAATGATGGCTTTTTTTAGATTTATTGTGTTGCAAATTTAACCGATACAGTTGAGTGTCAAGTGGATTTTACAAGGAGTTGAGAGCTTCAGGGGAAGAGAAGTTTAGTACTGTTTATACCAAATCTGTTTGCATTGTTTGTAGCACAACAGGTAGTATACTTGCTTTTGATGCAGTAGGCTGGGGGTTCTACTCCCTATGTCAATGAATGAGAGTTTCAAGGGCAGAGAAGCTTTAATGCCAAGTCTGTTTTCATTGTGATACTGTATTGCTTTGTTTAGCAGATGTCTATCAGTGTTTGTGCTATAAAATTTAAAATAAAAGTTTTTTAAATGAAATCCAAATCATTGTAGAAGTAAAGCATAAAGCAGTATGCACATTACAGCGTTTATGGTAAATGGGGCAAAATTAACAAGTAATGGGGGGCACCATATGACTATGATTTTTGCGAGGGGTGCCAAACTCAAAGACAGCCCCGGGCAGCATAAACTCTAGCTTCAGAAGGCTGTTTGCTAACTTGAGTAACTTTCAACAGACTGCAAGAAATTGGGGGGGGATAGGGTAAGGGGGGGGTGCTGACAAGGCATACATGGCAAGAGAGCTGGTTGCTTTCTATTATTTATGATTGTATGATACATTTATTTGAACTGTATTAGTTTTATGCTAGTTAAATATCAAAATGATTACTAAGTGAATTAGGTATAAGAGCAGCTGAGATAATGTTGGGCATAGCCTTAGTTAATAACCATTCATGGGTAGTAGTTGTACCAGTAACTGTATTTGTTATAGTGTAATCAAAAGCTATGGAAATTGATATGATACGTTTAGGAAGATTAAATTTACCCACTGCAATAGTTTTAGTGACACTTTTGAGCAAATTATTCTATGTTTAGGATTTTATCTGCTTTGGTTTGGTTGCATGTACGTGAATCTAAATATTACTTTTATCATTGGTCAAGTTTATACTTGTGAGATGATCACAGGGTGAAACTGAGTGTGGTTAGATGGTATTTAACTTTGTAATAAACTGAAATATACATTAGAACAATTTCTGATTTTTAAGTTGTAACTGTATAAATGCACACACATGTACAAAAACCTATTACTTGCTTGTGTCTTTTGGCATTTCCCGGTTAGGGATCGCCACAGCGGAACTCCGGTCCGCTAATGCTTGGCAGTTGATTTTTACGTACCGGCTTGCCAGGCCTGACACACAACCTTCAACGAAGGTACGCCCATTCACGCATGTCTCCACGCAGAAGATGCTCTAGCTGAGAATCGAACCGGACAGTGTCTTACTGTGAGGCGACAACGCTACCGCAGCACCACCACTGCGGGTCAGTACAAAATCCTATTACTGTAGAAAGAAAATTGGTCAAGGCAAATTTCATTTAAGACCCAATTTATCACTAAAAAACATCCATTTACAATTGTAATCAGTTACTAAAGTTAACAAGGCACATCTAAATTTTCTGAAAACATACTAAATTTAACCAAGTACCCCAATGTAAAAAAAATTAGGTGAAGCTCCTTACCTCACAAAATGCACCTACTCTACAAATATATTTTAAACATTATTTGTACATGGAGGTCCCCTCACACCCTGTAACCTGGTATGTAGTTAATCCATGGTCACACAGCAGAGCAAAAAAAGATGAAAAATTTTTATTATTTATTAATTGAATATTCTTCAGCACTTAACTGTAATTTGTCACATTGCTCAAGCAGACCTGTTTTTCTTAAACTACACACCATGTGTTTCTTACATGCAAATTCAGTACTGCATAGCAGTAAACTAATGTCAAA